>NW_025106641.1:9000000-9518130 GCF_013123115.1 Colletes gigas
GAAATGAGGTGCGCCATTTTTATGTTTCTCAATTTTTTTCTTTTTATTGACTTCATGTTTCTATAACTGTTCATAAGTTATAGTAAATTGTAACGTAATTGTAAATAAATTCGATGGAAACCTAGGGTAACTTATTGTTAGTCGTGTAGAAGACCAAGATGGAGGAATAGAAGTCCACTATTTTTGTGTTTTATTACCATTCTAATAACATTCTAACAGAAATGGGAGTGTGAATGATTTTCACGTGGATTATTATGACAAGGAAAATTGCAAGCATAACAATAACTACACGATCCTAAATGCAACAATGTGCCAGCAGGTTTTGTTTTGTTGTAAGTGAATTCGATTCACAGCTTGTTAGGGTTATTTAATAGTGTAAAAGATCAATTTTTATATTTTTCAATGCTTCCTTTTTATTGACGTCAAATTTCTGCAATCATTCATAAAGAATTATACGTAAATTCGATAGACAACCTAGGGTAACTTATTCTTAGTCGTCTAAAAGACCAAGATGGAGGAATAGAGGTCCACGATTTTTATGTTTTTCAATTTCTTCCTTCTTATTGACTTCAAGTTTCTATAATTGTTCATAAGGAATTGTAAGTAAATTCGATTCACAGCTTGTTAGGGTTATTTAATAGTGTAAAAGGTCAATTTTTATATTTTTCAATGCTTCATTTTTATTGACATCAAGTTTCTGCAATTATTCATAAAGAATTCTAAGCAAATTCGATGGACAGCTTAGGGTAAGTTAGTCTTGTGAAAAACCAAGTTGAAGAAAATGAGGTCCACCATTTTTATATTCATCATTTCTTCCTTTTTATTGACCTCGAGTTTCTGCAATCGTTCATAAGGAATTGTGTGTAAATTCAATGGACAGCTTGGTAGAGTTATTTAGTAGTGTAAAAATTCAAGATGGAGGAAATGAGGTGCGCCATTTTTATGTTTTTCATTTCTTCCTTTTTACTGACCACGAGTTTCTGCAATCGTTCGTAAGGAATTGTGTGTAAATTCGATGGACAGCTTGGTAGGGTTATTTAGTATAAAAATTCAAGATGAAGGAAATGAGGTGCGCCATTTTTATGTTTCTCAATTTTTTTCTTTTTATTGACTTCATGTTTCTATAACTGTTCATAAGTTATAGTAAATTGTAACGTAATTGTAAATAAATTCGATGGAAACCTAGGGTAACTTATTGTTAGTCGTGTAGAAGACCAAGATGGAGGAATAGAAGTCCACTATTTTTGTGTTTTATTACCATTCTAATAACATTCTAACAGAAATGGAAGTGTGAATGATTTTCACGTGGATTATTATGACAAGGAAAATTGCAAGCATAACAATAACTACACGATCCTAAATGCAACAATGTGCCAGCAGGTTTTGTTTTGTTGTAAGTGAATTCGATTCACAGCTTGTTAGGGTTATTTAATAGTGTAAAAGATCAATTTTTATATTTTTCAATGCTTCCTTTTTATTGACGTCAAATTTCTGCAATCATTCATAAAGAATTATACGTAAATTCGATAGACAACCTAGGGTAACTTATTCTTAGTCGTCTAAAAGACCAAGATGGAGGAATAGAGGTCCACGATTTTTATGTTTTTCAATTTCTTCCTTCTTATTGACTTCAAGTTTCTATAATTGTTCATAAGGAATTGTAAGTAAATTCGATTCACAGCTTGTTAGGGTTATTTAATAGTGTAAAAGATCAATTTTTATATTTTTCAATGCTTCATTTTTATTGACATCAAGTTTATGCAATTATTCATAAAGAATTCTAAGCAAATTCGATGGACAGCTTAGGGTAAGTTAGTCTTGTGAAAAACCAAGTTGAAGAAAATGAGGTCCACCATTTTTATATTCATCATTTCTTCCTTTTTATTGACCTCGAGTTTCTGCAATCGTTCATAAGGAATTGTGTGTAAATTCAATGGACAGCTTGGTAGAGTTATTTAGTAGTGTAAAAATTCAAGATGGAGGAAACGAGGTGCGCCATTTTTATGTTTTTCATTTCTTCCTTTTTACTGACCACGAGTTTCTGCAATCGTTCGTAAGGAATTGTGTGTAAATTCGATGGACAGCTTGGTAGGGTTATTTAGTATAAAAATTCAAGATGAAGGAAATGAGGTGCGCCATTTTTATGTTTCTCAATTTTTTTCTTTTTATTGACTTCATGTTTCTATAACTGTTCATAAGTTATAGTAAATTGTAACGTAATTGTAAATAAATTCGATGGAAACCTAGGGTAACTTATTGTTAGTCGTGTAGAAGACCAAGATGGAGGAATAGAAGTCCACTATTTTTGTGTTTTATTACCATTCTAATAACATTCTAACAGAAATGGGAGTGTGAATGATTTTCACGTGGATTATTATGACAAGGAAAATTGCAAGCATAACAATAACTACACGATCCTAAATGCAACAATGTGCCAGCAGGTTTTGTTTTGTTGTAAGTGAATTCGATTCACAGCTTGTTAGGGTTATTTAATAGTGTAAAAGATCAATTTTTATATTTTTCAATGCTTCCTTTTTATTGACGTCAAATTTCTGCAATCATTCATAAAGAATTATACGTAAATTCGATAGACAACCTAGGGTAACTTATTCTTAGTCGTCTAAAAGACCAAGATGGAGGAATAGAGGTCCACGATTTTTATGTTTTTCAATTTCTTCCTTCTTATTGACTTCAAGTTTCTATAATTGTTCATAAGGAATTGTAAGTAAATTCGATTCACAGCTTGTTAGGGTTATTTAATAGTGTAAAAGATCAATTTTTATATTTTTCAATGCTTCATTTTTATTGACATCAAGTTTCTGCAATTATTCATAAAGAATTCTAAGCAAATTCGATGGACAGCTTAGGGTAAGTTAGTCTTGTGAAAAACCAAGTTGAAGAAAATGAGGTCCACCATTTTTATATTCATCATTTCTTCCTTTTTATTGACCTCGAGTTTCTGCAATCGTTCATAAGGAATTGTGTGTAAATTCGATGGACAGCTTGGTAGGGTTATTTAGTGTAAAAATTCAAGATGGAGGAAATGAGGTGTGCCATTTTTATATTTTTCAATTTTTTCCTTCTTATTGACTTCAAGTTTCTATTGTTCATAAGGAATTGTAAGTAAATTCGATGGAAACCTAGGGTAACTTATTGTTAGTCGTGTAAAAGACCAAGATGGAGGAATAGAGGTCTACTATTTTTATGTTTTTCAATTTCTTCCTTCTTATTGACTTCAAGTTTCTATAATTGTTCATAAGGAATTGTAAGTAAATTCGATTCACAGCTTGTTAGGTTTATTTAATAGTGTAAAAGATCAATTTTTATATTTTTCAATGCTTCATTTTTATTGACATCAAGTTTCTGCAATTATTCATAAAGAATTCTAAGCAAATTCGATGGACAGCTTAGGGTAAGTTAGTCTTGTGAAAAACCAAGTTGAAGAAAATGAGGTCCACCATTTTTATATTCATCATTTCTTCCTTTTTATTGACCTCGAGTTTCTGCAATCGTTCATAAGGAATTGTGTGTAAATTCGATGGACAGCTTGGTAGGGTTATTTAGTGTAAAAATTCAAGATGGAGGAAATGAGGTGTGCCATTTTTATATTTTTCAATTTTTTCCTTCTTATTGACTTCAAGTTTCTATTGTTCATAAGGAATTGTAAGTAAATTCGATGGAAACCTAGGATAACTTATTGTTAGTCATGTAAAAGACCAAGATGGAGGAATAGAGGTCTACTATTTTAATTTTTTTTAATTTCTTCCTTTTTATTGACTTCGAGTTTCTGCAATCATTTATAAGGAATTGTGAGTATATAAAATTTGGAAAGGAAAATTGTATATAAAACTAATAATATTGTAACACAAATGGCAGCGTGAATGATTTTAGTTATAGTTAAATTATTAGGTCAAGTTTCTGCAATCGTTCACAGGAAATTGTAAATAAATTCAGTGATCAGTATTGTACAGTAACCTCTTCAGGACCAAATTATTTTGTTCCTCATACACAAAAATGCAAATTGACCTTCACCCACGACGTCCATCAATTTTCTGACAGTGTGAAATCATTGGAAAATTTAACTATAAACATTCATAACTCTAGTGGTTACTATTAAGCTATAATATTCAAAATAACTTAAATACTAAACGTACACATGTGAGTCAGTATCCTTAAAGAAACCAAACTATTTTACAAACTTTCTCAGCTCACATAAATAACGAAAAATACAAACTCAAGTTTAGTTCTTCATCGAACAGTTAAGAATACAAGAATAACAAAAGGAATTTCATATGTTTCTTATAACTTCTCAACAAACCTTTAACCCTCGAATGGACTCTCGATCTCAACTGAATTATTTTCCTTATTGTAATTTTTACCAAATTGGTGAATGTAAATCAATTTTTCTTTCAAGAATTTAAAATATAATGACCTGATGGAGGATTACATAAATTTTCAAATAATTACATTGACATATATTCAATAATTCTTAGTGTAAACTTACATAGGGCTCCACTTATAAGTTAAACATTATACAACATTCTTATCTTATTTAGTCCTATAGGATACATTTCAACATTAGTTCCTTCAACCAACTTGCAACTCTTTATAATCCATTTAAGGGTCAAACGACATCATATAACATTCCTATCTTAGTCCTATTGGATAACTTGCAACTCTTTATAAGTACCATTTTATTTCCCCGAAATTTCAGTGGGGGTAAAAGTGTTATTTTATCGCCATAATGGTTGTTGTGTACCGGTTGCCTACCGCCCGGGCTCAAACTATTTGTCTTTGCCCGGGAATTAAAGAGGGAGAAATATCGTTCGCGGAAGAATTGAATGGATGGCACACGAGTAGCTTCCACGGTACGCGTCGCAGGAAAAGAAAACACGTTCGCTATTCTTCCTTCGTCGGTGTTTACCTTGCTCGCGAATATATCGTCGACGAACGCGAATTTATCTAGCGGAATAATACCGATCGTTCCGCGGATGGTTGGAGTCACGGGCGCCGGGTAGTTCTTAACCCCGCGCCGGTTTCGTAATTCGCAAAACTATCGCGCACACCGTTCGAGGAACCAACCGCGTCACGGGAGATTCTATTTCCTCGGCTGTCGGTTACCCCGAAATGATTTTCGTCCTGCGTTAACCGCCCCTGGGAAGTCTGCTTCCATTCCGTCTGCCTTCCAGTTCCGACTAATTCGTCTCGTCCTTCGTTAAAGTTGCTGGTCGAAAGCGACGACGCGATTAGGCGACACCATCCGAGTGGTTCTTGGCTGACTATGCAATTTTTCGTGTCTAGTCCCAGGGTAAAAAGACTTGGAAAAAACTCGAGACAGTAATGATTCTTAAAACGAACGTGATTCGTAAATTGAACGTCCCAATTGAAACGTGAATGCTTTGTGGAAAAGCATATGATTTTTAGATAGCACAGACTTGGAAGAAAACGCGGGACAGTAATGATTCTTAAAACGAACGTGATTCGTAAATTGAACGTCCCAGTGAAACGTGAATGCTTTGTGGAAAAGCATTTGATATTTAGAGAGCACAGGTTGTTAGCTTTTGAGAAATATTTTTGAAAATATAAATAAACAATTTTTAAAGGCACTTGTTTACTGTATGAAAAATTTCTTAACAACGTAACGTAATAATTCTCGAGTTTAGCAAAGTTTCTTGTTTCTATTTTAATTTTACATTCTTTCGAGAATTGTTCGACCATTCATCTAGCTTTCAAATTCTATTAGTTTCGATTTAAAATTTATGAGTTCAGCGATCGTGGACTTTCCAACCATGGTTGAATTAGAAACTTCATTTTCTTCTATTACTCGCAATATAAACGAAACGTCTGATTTTAATTATGTATTTATGTTTAATATTTTTGTATTATGTATAGTGGTACGTTCCACATGTATCTTCATAAATATAAATACGTACATTTTCTAGCATAACATCACATACATGCTTGAGTCATATTCATCATGCATAGTTTGAGAATTTCCCCTTCATAAATTTTAATATGCTCTGTAATATAATATAATTTAAAAATTTTCCTGAAGAGTACCAACAACGAACGTCTTCCAAACTACTCAATCTTATTTTTTACCAAAATCGGAGCTCATTTTACACGAGATAAACACTCCTTTACTATTCAATTAAAAACATACACATTTCCAACCCCATTCTGCATACCATTTGTAACAGTGTTGTATATTATTCTATTACTCGAACAAAAGGAGAACGTCAAGCACGTTTGCGTCGACGAACGAAATAATTAATTAGTTTTATTCGTTCGTTGTTATTAAATAAACGGGGGCAACGATTCGATTTTCTGGCGTAGGGCGATACGTTGGGCAGTAACGCGGAATCGAGCGCGGGAAATTCATAATCGGCTTCCTTTTTTTTCCGAGCACCGTGACGCAGTTGCACGGAAACAACAAATAGAAAAGAGGAACGTAACAACGCGCGGAGTTAGCGATAACGCAACACTACGTCAAAGCAAATTTAAAAAGTCAGACACGTATTGTTCACTGGCTGGCAGTCATCGGGCGAGAACGCATTTACAAACAAGCGAGCGTAGACGCGCGCAAACAGCCGCAGTCTGCCCGTAGTTTTCTACTTGGAAAAGCGAAACCGACAAAAACATCGCGACCGAGCACAATGGAGAGCCACGATGCACGCGACGTACGTTTATAAAAATTCGGATTTTCGTAGGTTTCCGATTAAATAGAAACAGTACTTAAAAAGGTCCAAATTCAGTTCCTAATAACGAGTAGAGAAGAATTTTTATTCTAATTCGTACGGTTGAATTTTAGAAAAATAGAATTAAATTTCATTGACACGAGAAATATTGTACATTTGAGTAGTTAATTTTTCTTTTTCTTCGTACATCAAAATAATGTACGAATAAAATTAAACTTTGTTAAAAAGTTATTAACAATTAAATTCAAAAATTTAAAATCGTTCTGGAAAAATTATTTTCGGTTTTGGGGGTCACTTACAGTAATTTTTGGTGAATAGACATATCCCCGAAATCCTACCCATTTACTATAAAAAAATTCGAGAAGGTAGAAATTTTTCGACGGAAAAAAAAAATTTCAAATCATTTTGGAAAAATTATTTTCAGTTGCGAGGATCAATTACATTCATTTTTGGTGAATAGACATATCCCCGAAATCCTACCCATTTACTATAAAAAAATTCGAGAAGGTAGAAATTTTTCGACGGAAATAAAAAATTTCAAATCGTTTTGGAAAAATTATTTTCGGTTGTGGGGGTCAATCACAGTCATTTTTGGTGAATAGACATACCCCCGAATTCCTATCCACTTTCGAGAAAAAAAATTCCTTACCGAAAATCTAATCAGGTGCCTAAATTTTTCGACGTAAAAAAAAAAAATTTCAGATCGTTTTGGAAAAATTATTTTCGGTTGCAGGGGTCAATTATAATCATTTTTGGTGAATAAATTCGACGAACAGCTGGGTAGGGTTATTTAATAGTGTAAAAAGATCAAAATAGAGGTCCATCATTTTTGTATTTTTATATTTTTCATTTCTTCCTTTTTAGTGACGTCAAGTTTCTATAATCCTTCATGAAGAATTGTAAGTAAATTCGATGAGCATATAGAGTTATTTAGTAGTGTAAAAAATTAAGATGAAGGAAATGAGGTCCACCATTTTTATGTTTTATTACAATTCTAATAACATTCTAACACAAATGGGAGCGTGAATGATTTTCACGTGGATTATTATGACAAGGAAAATTGCGAGCATAACAATAACTACACGATCCTAAACGCAACAATGCCAGCAGGTTTTTTGATAACAATTTAGAGTTTAAAAGCGGGGATACAATAATTGGGAAACGTTCACTTTTTATTTGATTGAAACGTGGTTGAAGTTAAACGAAAGTTTTTACACAGAGCCGCAGGTTGCAGCTGACGTTCAACGACTAATTAAAAATGTTTGTTCGGGGCGCTTGCATTCGAACGCGTTGTTCGCGAACCCGGGCGTCGGTGGAAGCAATTAAAAAAAAATAAATAAATAAATAAATAATTGGAATGTGCCGGGCGTGTAAAAGTAACACGTGCGTGGCGCGGAATTCATTGCGTTCAACTTTCTGCTTTTAATGAACGACGGTAATGGAAGAATGTTTAATTGGAATGAGGAAAATTAAAAGTCATGAACAGGCCGGGCGAGAAGAAAAAAATGCCGCCGACAGGCTGCATGGTAATTTAATTATAATCGTGAATTACGTAACTTAATATTAATATTGGGTAAACAAAATCAACGATCGTACGATTCGTAAATTAACCGTGGTATTATCGCGTTCGTTTTTCGTTCTTGACGCTTGTTGACAGAAAATAAAATAATATTTGTCTGTTTCTTTATCGTAACAATAAATTGACTATACGTGAATACTACTGACGTGTTTGGAGAAAAAAAACTGATCAATCTTTCGTATCAATATTTTACTATTCTAAACAATATGTATCATTCTCGTGACACGCCTAGGTTTTCCAATTCTAGAAAAGCTTTCAGTTTAATCGTCTGGGGTATATTTGTTGAGTCAAAACTGCCCTGACCCACATATGGGTCAGTGGATAGTGAACATATTGACCTAACCATGATATTCCCTATGCTTCCACAGTGTCTTTATTTTTATGAAGCACTTCCTGCACTGCACAATAACACTTTAGAATCCTTTTTTCTATGCAGTAATGAATAAATTTTTATTCTAAGTCATACTTTAGTTATTTTAATGTTTAATAAATAACATAATACTTGGATATTTATACACTGAAACAAGCTGTATCTCCATTTTGAAACGAAAAGTTTCGAATAGTTTTCCCTGTTTAAAATTTGTCGAAGTTAGGCTACGGACGATGTGTATACGAGTGGACCTTACATTCAATGTAATTTTTCGACCCATTTTGCTGGGCCTCTAGAGTCCCACTATCATTTTCGTGTTACAACATTACCAACTGGTTACAGAAATGGGCACAAGAGGAAGTGAAACAGAAAATGAAATTACACAAATTCTATTGTTTTTTAACACAGTGAAAACTGTTCATATGAGTTATGATTCTTTACATATATGAATGAAATTTTCAGAAAAGAATTTTTTTTCTCGAAAGTGCGCAGGAATTCGAGAGTATCAGTATTCACCAAAAATGGTTGTAATGGACCCCCGCATTCGCAAATAATTTTTCAGAATGATTTGAAACTTTTTAATTTCATCGAAAAATTTAGGCACCTGTTCGAATTTTTTTCTCGAAAATGTGCAAGATTTCGGGGGTATGTCTATTCACCAAAAATGATTGTAATTGACCCCTGCAACCAAACATAATTTTTTCAGAATGATTTGAAATTTTTTAATTTCATCGAAAAATTTAGGCACCTGTTCGAATTTTTTTCTCGAAAATGCGCAAGATTTCGGGGGTATGTCTATTCACGAAAAATGATTGTAATTGACCCCTGCAACTAAATATAATTTTTTTAGAACGATTTGAAACTTTTCATTTTCACCGAATAATTTGGGCATCTACCCTGTCGATTTTTCAGAAAAATTCGTTTTCCATTTTTGATCATTTTGTTTGACGCCCTATGGAAAAGTTGTTTAGCACTTTTTTGTAGGTATCCAAGAGCTCTACTTCAGAAAAAAGTTTCATTCATATATATTCACTATTGTAGGAGTTATGGTCGTTTGAAAATTAAACCATTTTTATGGGGTTTTTCTTATTTTACGGGGTTAAAGACCAACTTTTCAAACATTTTTAGAATTTCTACATATTCTACATCAAAATACGCGTTGTTTGCATTTTGAAAAATTACAATCCTCCAATCCGTTCAAGAATTATGATATTTTAAACATTCACATTGACATTTCTGGTCATACCTTATGGTCCCAGTAAAGAATTTTTTTCTCGAAAATGGGTAGGATTTCGAGGATATTTCTATTGACCAGAAATGATTGTAATTGTCCCCCACAACTAAAAATAATTTTTTTAGAACAATTTGAAAATTTTTTTGCCGAAAAATTTTAGCACCCCTTTCAATTTTTCTTAAAAATTCATTTTTTATTTTTAATAAATTTCCATAAGGTGTCCAGTCGTATACCTCGTCCGTGGTTAGGCATTTCGGATTACTCTGTCGCGTCCACGGGACGCTACTATCGGGCTTCGGTCGCAAGAAATTACGAAGGACGTTCGAGCAGGGAAGGTAACGAATTAAGGGCGGGAAAATGGGATAAGAAGCGGAGGAAATCAGTATCGTCTTTTAGCGGGACTTCATCAGAGACGGATGATTTCCCTGGTTGTTGGGATCGTAGCGCCGGGCGAGATCCAGAAACGATAGTCATCTAGCGTGGAGTAAGAGACGGCAAGTTCGCCCCGAAACGACGCTGGATAATTAGAAAGTTTATCTGAGGAGAGATCCCGTCTCTCGTAATCTTATTCGCATTAATTATTTTCCCTCCACGGCCGACTGGGATCTGATTAAGACGCCGACCTTTGCCCTTTGCCCCTTGCCCTTCCCGTGAAAAATGCCGAGAGAGAGAGAGAAAAGGGTAGATTAGGAACCCACGGGAGGAACGGACAGGGAAGAGGTGGCGGCAACAAAGGGAAGTAGAGAAATGAAAAATGAACGCGGGAAGCAAAAAATCCGGCGAAGACGCGGACTGGGGAAAGAAATTTCTGGTGAAAAAAAGGCCTGCGTGAAAGTTACTCGACGACAACAGAATTCCTGGGGGATGAAGCAAGGTGAGAGAAAAGCGGGGGAAAATCTTACTCGCTCGACTGGACGACTCTCGACGAACGAATACAGTGATCTTTATTTCTTGGTGTAGGGCAAAAAGTGTGTATATAATTAATAAAATAATATTAATTGGTACGTGAGTGTACGTTTCGTTTTGAAATTATTTTAAGTGCAAGAATTTATTATTTTATGGGCATTGATCGCACGTATATTTATTGATACCTTTCATGTTGACGATTACGTTAAAATACGATTTTTCTTTTAATTAGAATATGTATTCATGCCATTGCATCAATCGAATTGAACATAAGTTGTTAAAAAATAATATTTACGCGTTCTGCAATTTTAAAAAGTGTTAATACCGTGAATTAAATACTCGTAATTAGAATTCAGAACAATATAACAGAGCAATTGCCTTGTTAATTCGAATATTTGAGAGATCCACGAAATTGAATAATTTTATAAATATGAGCTCAGAATTCTGTTTGATACAATAAATATGCATTTGAGAATCGAGTACACGTTCGAATCGACTTTGAGACGTCGAATTGCTGTAATCAACCGAAGGGGTAATTTCGAGCGGAACGGAATTCATACAAACGTTGAAGGGAAAAATTGAATAAATAAGATTGTCGAGGCGAAATCAAAGGTAAGCTGTGACAAGAATGGAAAAGAACGATTCAGGAAAATAGCGGGACGAGGGAAGGAAATTGATAAAAGCAGCCTGTAGTAACAATGGAAAAAGAAGTCGGGAAAGCGACGGAAGGAACGGCGGAAGAGAGGAAGGAAACTTGTTCCCAACTTTTCACTTTCAGTTCTCACCTCGTCGACGGGGAACTGACGTCGTTTCGTTTATTAATCGTCTCGATTCTACAACAGTCGAGCGTAAAACTTGCAGTTACGCGATTCGTCACCGTGGCGAAGTTTCATTAAAATTGACGAAGCGTCGAAGGAGCCCACTTTTCAAATCGCGGCAGTTTCGCGAGAAAGTTTAGACACAACACGACCGAAACGAAGCATACAAAAAGCTGTTGTATATCAATTGTTAAATTTGTTGGGGAGTCATTAAAAATTTTAGGATTTCAATATTAAATTATTGAAATGGTCAAGTACAAAGTCTGGATTTGAATCTAATCGAAAACTTGTGGGGCGTACTGAATTCAAACATGCGATTAGAAAAACGACAGAACAAGAACAATTGCTTTAAATATTTATAATTGGCGTTTAAAAATATTCATAAAAATAAAAATTATATTGAAAATATGATAAAATTCCTCGAATTTTAAAAGCAATTATTGCAGCAAAGGTTGGTCATACTAAATATTGATTTTATAGTTTTATATATTTTATTACCTATCTATTTAGTTCTGTAAATGTAAATATTAATTTCAATTATATGTTAAATAATCTAACTTAATTGCACAATACTTATACTAATTTGGTTAAATTAAATTTCTACTACTTACCTGTCCACTGCTGATCTAGAAAATGATCACTTACTGATCTGAAAAATAAGTTTCGACGAATGATAAATTGACTCCCGTTAACTTACTAGTCCACGAAGGTAATTTTTCTTGAATATCGATAATTGATGGACTAACTATTTCCCGCGATTTATAATTGATATCCGCAGCTACCCTTTTTGCCACACAGTTTCATTTCTCTCTGTTTTTCCACGGTGTTTGGAACGTTAACACGATTTCGAGACACGTTTATCGGAAGAAATGATCGATTGTCTCGCGAATAGAACTCCTCGAAAATATCTTCCAAGCTTTAATGCCTCACGATCGATCAGGATTATCCATGCACTTCCCCGACGCGTCGAAGCGTACTCTGCGTTAAAAATTTTTTAGAAATCTGCACACGACAATATTTATAAATTTAATCGAAGCAGAGAGCGGGAGAAAATTACTGTTAAAAATAGACTTGCAATATTACTCGTGATTTAAAAATAAAATGTACCAATGTTTTAAGAATTTTTAAATTGACTTTATCCACAATGTTACACAATTTGCACAATTTTAATAGATGCTGAGAATAAATAAATCTCGAACACTTCTTCGTTGAAGAATTAGGGCCACTTAGGCGTACTCTGTGTTAAAAATTTTTTAGAAATCTGCACTCGACAATATTTAAAAATATTTAAAATATTTAAAATTACTGTTAAAAATAGACTTGCAATATTACTCGTGAATTAAAAAATACAAAGTACCAATGTTCTAAGAATTCTTGAATTGACTTCATCCACAATGTGTTTGCACAATTTTAATAGACCTTGAGAATAAATAAATCTCGAACTCTTCTTCGTTGAAGAATTAGGTCCAATTAGGACCACTTAGGCATACTTTGAATTAAAAATTGTTTAGAATTCTGCAAACGACAATATTTAAAAATTTAATCGAAGCAGAGAACGTAAGAAAATTGCTGTTGAAAATAGACTTGCAATATTACTCGTGATTTAAACAATGAAAAGCACCAAAGTTCCAATAATTCTTGAATTGACTTCATCCACAATGTGTTTGCACAATTTTAATAGACGTTGAGAATAAATAAATCTCGAACTCTTCTTCGTTGAAGAATTAGGTCCAATTAGGACCACTTAGGCGTACTTTGCGTTAAAAATTGTTTAGAATTCTGCAAATGACAATATTTAAAAATTTAATCGAAGCAGAGAACGTAAGAAAATTGCTGTTGAAAATAGACTTGCAATATTACTCGTGATTTAAACAATGAAAAGCACCAAAGTTCCAATAATTCTTGAATTGACTTCATCCACAATGTGTTTGCACAATTTTAATAGACCTTGAGAATAAATAAATCTCGAACTCTTCTTCGTTGAAGAATTAGGTCCAATTAGGACCACTTAGGCATACTTTGAATTAAAAATTGTTTAGAATTCTGCAAACGACAATATTTAAAAATTTAATCGAAGCAGAGAACGTAAGAAAATTGCTGTTGAAAATAGACTTGCAATATTACTCGTGATTTAAACAATGAAAAGCACCAAAGTTCCAATAATTCTTAAATTGACTTCATCCACAATGTGTTTGCACAATTTTAATAGACCTTGAGAATAAATAAATCTCGAACTCTTCTTCGTTGAAGAATTAGGTCCAATTAGGACCACTTAGGCATACTTTGAATTAAAAATTGTTTAGAATTCTGCAAACGACAATATTTAAAAATTTAATCGAAGCAGAGAACGTAAGAAAATTGCTGTTGAAAATAGACTTGCAATATTACTCGTGATTTAAACAATGAAAAGCACCAAAGTTCCAATAATTCTTGAATTGACTTCATCCACAATGTGTTTGCACAATTTTAATAGACGTTGAGAATAAATAAATCTCGAACTCTTCTTCGTTGAAGAATTAGGTTCAGTTAGGACCACTTAAACGTCCGGCTCGTAAACCCCAAAACGCTCAGGGATCGTAAAAAACAAAACCGCCGATAAACGCGTCCTCCCCAGTCAGCTTCCAGGGAAGAAACTTCGCGTAGGACGGGTAGAAATTAAAAAGCTTCTCGTGTTTCGCTTTGTTTCCAGTAGGCCTGCACAGTTCTCTGTGAAACGGGTTGGAAATCGCGGATATTACGAGGAATACGATGCTACTAGCTCGCGTCCTTGGTCCATGGCCGTGTCTCTGGGGCTTAGGGAACCTTGAAACGAGAAACGTATTCCAGCTTGCATGAGGACGAACGTTAAAGCCACTGGTAGCTTAAGTGCAGCGAATTCGCCGTACAGAGGATGCTTTAAAAATTCGAACGCGTGACGCGATCCGACACGGAGACCCTGAAACTCTTTGTCCTTTGTACCTTTTCTCTTTCGAGCAATTTGTCGCGCTCCTCTTGGTCCTTTCGGGCCCATAAATATGGGTCGTTGATCCATTAACTCCAGAGATTTTTGTAAAATAAACTTTGATTGTTCTTCGATGGATTCGATCAAAATACGATAATATTAGAACGACTTGGCAAAGCAAAAGTTAATACTCGTATCAGTGATAGTCAACATGAAATTTTGCTAAATTTGCATCAAAGGTCTAGTTTCGAGGAGATATAAAATAGAAATTGATTCCAAGGCTTTTTCTTTTTTTTTTTTCATTCGACTCGATATCGATGTTCGGGAATAAAATAGTGGAGATGCAACGCGCTTTTTCGGACCGTCCCGACAGGCGAAAAACCCAAAATCTGAATCGGGTCTTTGTCTTTTTTTGCAGTGGAAAAACCTTTCAGCGGGCGGGTTCAAATTACTGGTAGCGATTTTATTACTCGAAAAGTAATGTCGAGGAGAGAAAACGAGGTGAAAACCGTGTACGAACTGACTTGCATAAGAAAGAGAAGCATCGTGATCGAGAAAAATTTTTAATCATAAATTACCGATTAAAAAAATATTAGACCAACTTAGATCGGAATATGTACACTTTTCCTATTTTGTTAGTATAAATGAGACTCTGAGAAAAGTCGGAGTCGTAACGCTTTCTGCGTACGATTTTCTTTCGCCTCGTTGCCACGCAATTTTTCATCCATATTATATTAATTTCAGAATTACATAGAGAGAGACAGGAGGTTTATCGAAGTTTGAAGATTTTATGCAAATTCGTAAACTTCGTTTAAAGTACTTCAGTTGCGCTCCAGACGATTCTGCCAGAAGAAATTTAAAAGTTTCTTTTCTGCGTAGTTCGATACTTAAGGGTTCTCTTCAGTTTGATGATAAAAAAAAATTGATTCTTCCATTGTTGCCTATCCTCGAAGTTTGAAGACTCGAAAATACTTTTTGAAGACTTACGTAAAGTTCAGAGAAAATAAGACGCTTCTTGTGAGAGAGTTCGCGGATGCTATGTGTTTGTTTTTATAGAAAATACTTATAAAAAAGGTGTAAATTGTTAGACTTGCTTGATGGCTAAAAAGAATCATTTATACTCGGTTACGTGATATGAAATCGAAGTCTTATTGATCTTCGATTTCACTAATTCCGCGTGAATAATTGATCAGCTTTGAAGCTTTCGATTTCCAATTATCTTCCCAAATAGAGTCTTCTCGGGGCTCGAGGAGGTGCTCGCAGGGGCTGAAAGTTTTCCGCGATTTATTTTGTGTTGCGCACTTTGCCCCAGCCATCGTTTTCTCGAAGATTGCTCCTCCCGTTCATTCTGATGGCGGATTTAAATCTCCATTAAGGAGGCTGGCCAGTGAAATCGTTCCCAAATAAAGTCTTCTTCGAAAATGAATTCCAAGGGAATTAATGTAACTTCAAACTTTGCACATTGTACATTTCTATCTTCTTTATTAAATCAAGATAAATTTTCTATAGTCTACTTATGCTTGTGAAGCAAGTTTTCAACTTGAATATCTCCTCCATTTTTAATAATATTCGCAAGAAAGAACGAGTTTGTAGACTGGATATTTCAAATATTATTTTAAAACGACTTTCCAATATCGTACTGTATAATTCTACGTCGGAATAGGAAGAAAAATGCGAAAGAAACGCAATTTTGTTCGTTTTAAGGAGTATGGCCAAGCGTTTGCTCGGACGTAAGTAGAATAAGTGGAAGAAACACGTCTATGGTCAGACGTCATCACTTACCGCCATCTGAACAGCGAATGACGAACTACAAAGACCGTCTGTCAGAGCACGAACTGTTTCCACTGTTCTATCGACTTTACATAGATGAAAAATTAATGTTAAAAATTAGTTACTACCTTTGGACAATTTCAATATGTGTAAACACGATTACTTGACGAGCATCTTCTATTTGTTGTTGAAATAATTATTTTATGTACAATCGTCATCGTTAACGGTAGAAGAGAATATTTTCTTTTTTCTTTTTTTAATTTCTAGCGATTAATCGCTTTTTAATTTCCCGTTTTTCTGCTGAAGTTGTCATATTTTGTTTTTATTTACAGAGGTAGACATCACGAATTGATACTTAAAGCATATACGATTTTACTAAATATTCATTCACTTTTTCGTATTTATTTTATAACAGTACGAAAATATAATTCTCATTATCAGTAAAACTGGTGTATAAACGCAATTTAGAAGCAGAACACTGCAACATAAATCTATCGCGAACTGAATAAAATATATTTATAAATCGCATTACTTATCGAATACAAATAGAAAATACGTTTTCGATGATCCTACTTTCATGCGTCGAGCGTTGATAAAAATCGACATATAAATCGGACCAAATAAAAAAGGAATTATCGTTTATCTCTCGTACGGGATATTCTAAATACATTTTCCTCTGTCGGTCTATGCTAGCTTAGAAAACAGTTTGTCCCAGTTTCGAAAATCACTCCGTTGTATTATGCTTTCGGAAACTATTGGCTCTAAAGCATCGTGTACGCGTATGGTCGTGCCGTGGGGGTCCGGAAAGGTTAGAAAAGTTTATCGAAAACTGGCGAACCGTGGCGTCGGGGCGCCCCTTATACGGTTTTTCTCGTATCGCGCGCCGCGGCCCCGATATCGAGTAACATTTTCGTAAGTTCCGAAGAAATTTCGGAACAATGTATCCCCCGGACCTATTCACGGAAGATCAGAGATGGCCCAGTTTCCACGATTTCGATCGTCAGGACTCCGGAAAGCTGATTCGAGGCGACACGGTTCGTTCCACAAAGGCCCTCTCTCCGTGCCTCGACTTCGTTTTCGGCCCCCGGGATCGAATAACGCGCGACGTGACTCCGAAGATTGCATTTTCGCGAGATGAAAACTGCAGAAATAGGGATAAGCGGACGTCATTCGTGCGAATAAACCGTCGGGGCGTGCGTGAATTCAAATAAACCTCGCCGAGAAAGCGATATGACGTGCTCGAATGGGATCCCGATGATATTACCGTAGTTTTTCTCGCGGGCTACGGAACGATTGAAAATAAAGTCAGTCCTGCGACAGAGGCGTTACGATTCCCGCCTGAAACCGTACAACCACCATCGTAACCTATGGCGACGCGATATGCTTCTCTAAAAGAGATTTCGATACGACAAATGTAAAAATTACGAGCTGAGGTGAGAATAACTAGAAACTACAATTTCCTTTCGCTCTAAAATTATCAATTTTTATGTGCTGTTAAAGTAATGAAAAACAAAGTGTACCATATTTGAAATTGCGTTGAGAAACGATATTGAAAGCTGAAAGCTGATTTATTCTTAAACATTATTAACTAAATTAATATTAGCACATTTCCAACACACTAGACAAAACAAAACTGGCAAAATATCGACAGAAAACAGCATTCGAATGGTTCTATGGCAATAAATCAGTTTTCTGTAGTTCATTTTTTTAGAATAAATATAATTCAACTGTTTTTAAGGAAATATAAGTTACTAACGTGATTTCAAATATGGTATGTTCCATTTCTTCAAATTTCAACGTGTATATAAAATTGAAAATTTTAGGATGTTTCTATAGATATGAAACAGTAACAAATCAGTTTTCTGTGGTTCATTCTTCTAGAATAAATACAATTCAACTGTTTCTAAGGAAACATAGGTTGCTAGATCTCAAATATGGTAAATTCCATTTCTTCAAATTTCAACAAGAGTACATATAAAATTGAAAATTTTAGAATGGTTCTATAGATATGAAATCAGTTTTCTCTACTTCTTTTTTTTTTAAATAAATATAATTCTACTGTTTTTAAGGAAACATAGATTGCAAGATCTCAAATATGGTATATTCCATTTCTTCAAATTTCAACAAGAATACATATAAAATTGAAAATTTTAGGGTGGTTTTATAATTACGACACTGTAGTTTACTCGTCAAAATGAGTAACGTTTACTCTATGAAAATGCATCCAACTTGGGCTGACCTAAACAATCATGAAAACTAGATTTAAATCGAAAGCATTACAAGTTTCACTCTGATAAGGTTACTAACGATCTATCGATAAAAGATGAAATAAAATAACATTGACATTTTAACGTTTCTTAAAAGTTCTTGGCCCTTCTGACGTAATGGATGTTTCAAAGATGGCGCGTTCCGAGCGATTCATGCGTACGACTCGTTACGCAGAGCGATTCTTTAACGGTCAATTTGTCTCTAATTGCCGGTCAAGTCCAGCAACCAAGCACGACGACTCCGTGGGCGTAAAATAGTAGCAAAACCATCCAATTATCCAGCGCATTTGCATACGTTTCCAATCGCGAAACACGACGCGGTGGAAATCGAACTTTTGATCGGCTCGTAATCAGACACGAGCGCGCGTTTATAATATAACGAGCTGAAAACACTGCAGTTCGAATCGGCAGCGAAGTGAAATCCACTCAGCGTCGATTACGTAAAACGGTAACCATTATATAAGACGTCGAAACGAACGAGTCGCTCGACTCGCGTTTCCTGCCACCCACGAAACACGTAAATTAGAATTTTACGAAGACGATGAAATAAGCGCGAAGCCTCATTTGTTATTGTAATTTTACTCAAAGGAGACGCATTAAACACACGCTATTTATACACAAAGCTGTTCAAACACTCGAAACGTTCGAGCATTTCGGTGGCTTCTGATATGTATTTGCTCTCTAGTACATGTGGACAAATTAAATTGCAATTTCTAAATGTGAAAGACACTAAACAAATAAACAAATAAGTCAGTAGTGGATCTGGAAGAGCTCGAAGGGTCAACGAGAAATTAGAGAACTGCACTCCCTCCCAGAAATTATAATTAGAGATAGAAGTATTTAAGTTTCGAATCATGAATTTTCAAACTTTTTGGATAGTACACTCCTAAAATAAATAGACACATTTATCATAACTCTATTAACTCGATTAAATACAGTTTTTTATAAGACAATTTTAGTTTCTAAAAAGAACAAAAACAAGTCGAACAACAAGAACCATTTATTGATTATAGGATTGATTGCAATTTATAAATATTAAAGACTACTCTAAACAAATAAACAAATAATTCAGTAATGGATCTGGAAGAGCTCGAAGGGTAGAGTCAACGAGAAATCTAAGAATTGCACCCCCTTCCAGAAATTCTAATTAGAAATAGAAGTATTTAAGTTTCGAATCATAAATTGTCAAATTTTTTGAAATATTTTTGATAAATTTTCAATTTTAGTTTCTAAGAAGAAGGAAAACAAGTCGAACAGCAAGAACTATTCAGTGATTATAGGATTATTATACGAATTGTAAAAGGTAATACTTTCCAACGAATCGTGATCTAGTTTGGTTTAAGCATTTTTAGATTTTTGAAAACGGGAGTTCGGTAAACCCTCGACTTCTTTTACCGTTTTCCGATGAATGACTTTTCGGTACGCTCGAGCACAAAACGCACCAACATCCGGCGCTTTTAAAAAGCGAGAATTTTGTAATCAGGAAATGGACCTTTTCTCTTCTTTCCCGTTCGAATGGATTCGTTTCTTCGGTAAAAAAAAAAGAGAGAGAAGCGAGGTATACTCGGGGGGTTCTCGTTAAATAGATGTGTTACCATTAACGTCGTACTGCGAGCGAGGAAAGTATTCCTCTCGGACTACGGTACAGATTAATAATGAAATAAAGTTTGAGCAAACAGTTTTGAAAGCGTTCAGCAGCCTGGAAACATGGAGTCAACGTAATGTACAAGTTCGTGACAAACTCTTTCGAGCGTACTAACATTTTGTTTGAATAAAAAAAATTCTTGGAACAAATATTTGCATCGCAGAAAAACTACTCAGTTTCGAAAAATTGAAAGAGTACTCTGTATGCACGGAGTATTTACATGTATCGATCACGATACTGATATTCCACGGAATAAACCAATAACTTCATATTCAATTGTTTAAATTTCCATACACGCTGCGTAAAATAATTAAAGAACCGCCACCTGGAAATATACCAATCGATACTGCGAAAGTCCCTCTGCCACGATTCCAATAAGAATCCTGGATGCTAAATTTATATTTTTGATTCATTCTTCAGGGCGTAAATATTTAATACGTTAAAAATTCCGATGGTCCAAAGCTATAACAAGTAAGTCAAGTTTAAATATAAATTGTTATTTTAATGTTTCAATATTATTCGAGTCGTTTGATATTCTAAAGTTGTATTTGATAAATCATGAAAGTAAATTACATATTACTGTGTGATAAAAAATGCAGGGAAATTAATTTGGTTATATTTCTTTATCGTTTATTATAAACGAACCTTAAAAATTTCCTTAGTCGAACAGTTCTACTCTATTTGAAATTGAAGGTTTCAACATTTTCTTTAAATACAAATAGAAACATATACAAAATCCAAAAAGTCTTCGCGGTTTTCTCTGCGTGACTTAGTTCGAAATAAAAAATTGTAGCTCCTTCACGTATGAATATATTATTATAGAAAAATAATTAAATTGTTATTTTAAAGTGTCAACGTCATATTATTCGAGTCGTTCGATATTCTGAAGTTGTATTCGATAAATCATGAAAGTAAAATACATATTACTGTGTGATAAAAAATTAATTTGATTATGTTTCTTTATCGTTTATTTTTTAATACGAGTGTCTCGTGTTTCTGGCTGCTGGAAGAGCCTGGAAAGTTACGCGAGCGCTTCTCGTCGGTTTACAGGGGGCACGAAAGTCTCGAGACTTGCGCCGTCTTTGAAACGGGACAGTGGGCGGAGCCAAGGGACGCGAAACGACGCGAGTGGGGGGGTCGGAGCGAGTGGTGGGGACAGTCCCGCAGTAACCTTGAGAGGCCAATTGATTCTCTTTTGGCTGTCAGCATCCTCAAAACGGTCTACGTGTGTGCGTCTCGTTAGCCTGCGTGCGAGCTCGCTTTCACGTGCACGGACGTGCGATTACTGGGAGCGCTGCAGCTACAGAATGTCTCGATTTCCCCTAAATAGAGACTTCGAGCACCGTAAGCTCTTACCGCAGGAGCGTTAATTCGATTCCCTTTAATTAACGGCCCTCCGCCATCTGCGCTTAGAGCTCTTTCTTCCGCGTCCTGGGATGTTTCTAGCTGGAAACACTGTACTCGATGGCAGGTCATTTCGTTTCATTTGAAGCGTCTTTTACTTTACGTTGGAACAAAAACCGATGAAAGGAAGATCAACTGTGTATTACACAACTCCTAAATATCTTTATTATATTTCTTTTACGGTTCGATTTGAATTTTTGTTCTAAATTTTTCCACCCCCTTTTTCTCGAATCTCGTTAATTTCACTTTGAACGATGGTTCTATAATTCTGATGGAACATTGAAACAAAAACAGATGAAAGGAAGATCAATTTTATATTATACAACTCCATCGTCTTCTTGTCGTATTCTAAGTATCATTATTATATTTCTTTTACGGTTTGATTTGAATTTTTCTTCAAAATTTTTCCACCCCCTTTTCTCGAATCTCGTTAATTTCACTTTGGACGATGGTTCTATAATTCTGATAGACACAATAACAAATTTTCATATAAGCATATGTTCTATTTGACCCCATTTTCAAGTTATAGCAAGTTCTGTGTTGTGGAATAATTCTTTCGAAAAATGAGGATAGTTGGACTGATTTCACTCAACTATTTGGGAATAGAGCCCAGTATTTGACGATCAATCTTGTATTTTAACTCTGTAAATACATCCTGTAAACATTAGTGTACTGTGTATCAGATTATTGGAATAAATCATGTGTGAAAATGGAAGTCTAGTCAATAAATAGCAGGTATGAACCATGAGTATGGGTTTATTATTATAAATAATACCTTGAGAAGAGGGTAAGACAGCCAATTATAGAATGTCTCCAGACTTATGTTTAGCTGCAAGGAGGTCACTTTGAACACCCATTGTGAAGGTAAACAGGTAACAGGGCACATGTTTATATGAACTTTTGCTTTTGTCTTCTTGTGTACGTTTTTTATTTTGAATCGTTGTATTAAAAATGTACACAGTCGTTATTATTTTATAATTAACCTATCGCTGTGCGTAAAGTCGATCTGCGTCGTCTGGTGGCTCATGAAATTATTAAACGACAGTAACGGATATCCTTGGCGGATTAAAGTAACCGTAATCCATCCAACGGCGTGGGTGGACAGGCGCAAGGAAAGTGACTTATTTCACCGAAGGAAGGGAAGATTATCTCGAGCATGTCCTGAGCAGAAACCTCCGGTTTCCTGATTCATAGGCTTGCTTCGTGTTACAACCACTCCCCCCCGTTCTACGAGCGAGCATCTTACGCCGCGCTAATTAAAATTACGCTCGGCTGAACTCGTCGCGCACCTATGGCTATCACGATGATTCCGCTTATGTACGAAAGGATATCGTAATTCGTCCTCGTTATGGGGGATCGTAAACGTGTCATTATGCTGCTGATTCGTGGCCTAGTCTTCTTTAATCCCACGGTGAAAATACATCCAGTTCGTCAACTCTATGTCCGCGCCATATTTGACTCGATCGAACGATCATCCTTTGTTTTATTTATTTTTTTTGGCGACTTTTCATCAAGTACAAATCCAACTGTACTTTAGGTGTCATTACGTTTGTAAATCCTTGAGGATCTTCATTTAAATCATAATTTAGGAATTTTAATTGTTTAAACAGGTTAATTTTTACTGAGAAGCTCGACGTTTCTATTCTTCTTGGAAATCTGTTTTTGCAGTTTCTTCTTCTGGAAAATAATGATATTACAATGATTTCATTGTGTACTATATGAATTTTACACAGGAAGGTACACACTTTATTTTAGAATGAAAATTATAATTTTAAATACAAGTAATCGAAGAGATTTTTTGAATTGAAGTTATCAGATTGGTACGTATTGCTCAAAATTCCACCACGAGGTTGTAGTTTATGTTCATTTCTTTGGTTTCTCTGAAAATCAGCTTTTTTAATAATGTAACTTTAAAGTTAGCAAATCTCATCCTTATTATTCCTATTTTCTTCATTATTTACACACATTATATAATTAAAAATTTCATGCAGCAGTGAAACTTTCATAATGAATACATTTCATTTTCTTCTTTAATTAACATAAAATAATATAAAAATTATTAAACAAAATTACTGTTAACAGTATTAATAATCGTTCAAAAACTTATTTTTAAGGATTTGTGTACTCTTAAGGTGTTTTTCAAGCACTGTGCAATGCTTAAAATTAGGGGAGAGTCACTAAAAATAAATACAAAAAATGTTGGACGTAACGTAACACGATTTTAATTTGCCTAATGGAATTGCTTCTTAAATTATTATTTTTATACTAGTTTTAACTATTACCATCTCAATTAGGACTCCCTTGGTAATTTTAAGTTTTTCGAGTTGGAGAAAACGAAAGACAGAGGTTTGCTAATTCAACGCCCATAATTACCAATCAAAAGCAATAATCGTCACCGACATTGACTGTCGATCTGACGCCACAGAGGTGGGTGTACGTTAAGCGAATTAGAAATGGAAGCTGCTCGATGACTCGCATGCTTAGTCACCTGATGAATATTATAGCTGAATATTAAAACGACATCGACGAAGCACATGTCAACAAGACCATTGTCGTGGCATTTTTTCTCCTATAGGGACGCCTCGTTTCTTCGCCGTTATTATTTCCAGGAAATTTCCAGATGCATGCTGCTACCTCTCGTTAATCATTCTCATTATTATCAATTGTATTTCGTTTGAAAAATTAGTCGAAACGCAGTAAGCACGGTTCTTTGAGATACACTTACTCACTGTAGCTAGAAATTTGTTCCATTATTCCCGCAAAAATTTCAACCTCGTTTAACAATCCAACGCCTTCTCGATCATTTTTTTTCTGACACAACGTAAACGTGCGTAACTTTAGTTCTAGCAGACCGTGAGACGTCCAACACTACTTTATATTCGATATTTCACCCAGTCGTTGAACGAGTTTGGCCAAAGCGGTTGACATTTTTCGCGTAAAAATAAACGCAAGAAACATTCGTTTTCTAACGTTATATAACTTATGCATCTAAAATCGTGTGCCTGCAAATAAAAAGAATGGCTACACTAAAAAAGGTACTTATAATTTTTAGATCGTAAACAAATGGAATTGGGAAGTTCTGATAAAGAGGAGTCGAAAAATTAATGTTTGCAAAGTTACAGTTTGTTGTATCCGTGAAAGTTATTTACCATGGCTTACATTTATTATTAAATTATCAAAAGTAAGAAAACTGGTTATATTCCAAAACTAATACGATCCATGGATACTCTTTGAAGGATACCGTCTGATGAAATATTGAAGAAGCATCAAAGAAAGGGCGTAGAAAAAGAAACGCCCGTTTTTAGAATCCTTTTTCCTTTCGACGGAAAAAGAGACTGAAGCTTCTGGATTCCCTTTGAATCCGTTTCTCGTCGCGAACGAAAATTAGACGAGCCTTTAAATCGTTAATAATATAATACACTTAACTGCTTGAACGCTCAACAGCTTTTCGCCAATTAAAATGGTATTGCCTGCTGATTCTAAACCGACGTCGCACAATAACCGATGAAAGAATGAACAAATAAAAATTTCTCCGACGTGAATCACGGCTAGCAATAACCGAAGATTTGACGACTCCTTATTTAGGCTGGAATATCGTGATTTTAAAATTCTCCGCGTCGAGTTTCGCGGTTTTGCTTCCATAAATAATCGTTCGTCCAAACAACGAAGATCTATCCGTAAATATTTATATGTTGCGTATCTCCATTTTTTTCGAACAAGAAAAAAAAAATACGTAGGAACACGGATGGGGGGCCATTTAAACCGAAACAATGTAAAAATATTAATTCTCTCGCTCGTTCTTTGTTCCGGCTCCCCCAATTCTTCCAACAATGAGATACAAATTCGGTGCTTGTTAAAATATAATTATTTCCGTGAAAATACTTTCTCCTCGTTGTTGATTCTTATTGTTCGGGAAATCCGTAATTCGTAAATTATTTCGAAACCATCGTTTGCGTACATAATTATTTTCTGGTTGATATTTTTAATTATAAGGGCGAAATAAGAGTGATCGACAGCTGATATCAAAGTTCGAAGAATAAATTATTCTTACTGTTGAAAAAAATTAAATTTAAATGTGGCTACATTTAAACTGGAAAGAGACAGTTGGTGTATGAAACAATTATTTTCTGTTTAATATTTTTAATTATAAGGGTGAAATTAGAACGATCGACAGCAGATATCAAAATTCGAGGAATAAATTATTCTTACTGTTGAAAAGAATTAAATTTAAATGTGGCTATATTTAAACTGGAAAGAGACAATTGGTGTATGAAACAATTATTTTCTGTATAATATTTTTAATTATAAAGGCGACATTAGAGCGATTGATAGCAGATATCCAAGTTCGAAGAATAAATCATAACTTTCTGACGAAAAGAATTAAATTTAAATGTGGCTATATTTAAACTGGAAAGAGACAGTTGGTGTATGAGCTCGTTACACGTGGAATCCGTTGCAGATTCGCAATCGATCATTTCGACGAACAACCTGTCCGTCTCTTACACTTGAGTTCCTAGACGAAGCCTTATAGGAATCGTAGTGTGATTTATGTCATAAGTCTCTGTGGGACTTTAAGTCGCATTCACGACTCCAGTTCTGCTCTGTTTTATCAGATACAATTTTCTTGCACTTTAACAAAATTTTGTGTTTTTAAAAATACATTCACTATTTGGAACAGATAATTTTCTATTCTTAACTGCACAATCAATTGGATGGTTTAAAATAATTTTGAAAATATTCTTGTTACTGTCGTGCATTGATAACATAAGAATATGAATTTTCTAATAGATGGATATTCAAGGGAAAATCGTAATATAATTTGTAGTTATTTTTAACCCTCTGTAATCCAAATTATAGCTATTGATGGATAGGTATCATGAATCAGAAGGTGTATTAAAAGTGATTCAAAAAGAAAAAATTTGACTTTAGATGGAGGCTTCGAGTTAATTTCCTAAAAATAGTAAACACCTACATTTTAACTACTTTTCATTTCGAATTCAACACACTATGAGCCAAGGCCAAACGACCAAATTTAAGCTTCGATGACCTTGATTCGTAGTACCTCAGGTTTCGTTTAACCTCGAAGCTTCTAAGATCAAAATTTGTTGAAACCCCTGAGAGCAAAAATGTCCAATATTTACGATTGAACATATATTTTTTTTTTTTAAGTAAATTTTGTTGACCTTTTCGCGCGAGAGTGGCTTTTAAAGGAAGTGTGGGAAAGAGCAGCGGATCATCGACGTGAGACTTAAAAGGCTCGGAAGTCCATCATCGTCGGTGTAAGGTGACCGCGAGGAACGTTTGACAGTGTTTGGCGAGACGTGACGTAAACTTTGCACCCCGATACCCGTTCCTGTTTCTCTGTTTTGATTCCATTTGACAGACGCTCGATCCTCGTCCCGCCGTTCGCGTCGAATTGGTGGGAGAAGGACGGAGAGAGGGAGACGTAGGGCTAAGCAGAGTGGGATTTGGTGCCGGCGAGGAGAGAGGGATGGCGGAACTGTCAGTGCTACATCGGTTCTCTTCACGTAAGGACGAGCCACGAGGGATCACCTGCGAATTATCTCTCGTCGAGACACCTTTCCTCAGCCAGGTGAGTGTACTTTTAAGCTGCCCGGCGGTTGTTAGCCGCCGGCTCTGCTCTGATCGATAACTCGCGGCTGGATTGTGCAACTGCTGCTTTGTAAACACCCACCATCCCCCTACGACGCGAATCCTTCGAACAATTTTTATTATTATTATATATACGCACGAAGGAAATTTTTAGTTGCTATTGGACGTTTGATGTATTTACAAGTTCGAGTAAAAATATTGTATCTGTGGGTATGGGATGTGACATGTGGCGCATTAAGTTGTTTACATTCAAATTGGCGTGGATTAGGATTTTATTTTGGCAAACCTGTCGAACTTTGGTGAAATTTTTTAGTGATACAATGTACACTACAATCTGTTCTTTAAATTGGGATAGTTTTGTTTACGTAAATCAATTTGTGTTATTGTTCTGCATATTGAACAAGCTGTGGCCATTGACACGAAAGAGTATTTCATTAAACAAAATTACATATTGATAAATTTAAATGTTATATATTGATGAATGATCTATTTATGGAGAAGAATGATTTGAATTTTTGAAAATTAAAATCAAAACAAATTGAGGGTGTATATCTGCTTCGTAAATTGAAAATATAATAGGTCGAGAAATAAAAAATAAAATTAATCGTAAAGTATCACGTTTTGGGTAATCGTAACACTTTTATATGAAGAATTGTGACAAGCTTGAATTTATGTAAACAAAATTGCATTTTTTCCAGTTTCTAGAATCCTGTGATTCTTCTAGTGTTTTTAATTGTTTCTAGACGCTACGAGTGACAAGGCACGAAACTATTTTTTAAACAATACACTCGCCACTCTGTCTAATAACTGGAGTTGCCATGTTTCGAGAATCTATCGGGTTTAGAAGCAGACTAGAACAAAACACCATCGAACGAGACAGCATTAAGCTGATTGCGAGTCTCACTGTTCAGAGATCATTTATAACAATAGTTTCTGAGTGCAGCACGATTTGCAACAGGTCCTAAGACCAACGATCGAGGAATCACGTGATCTGTACCTGGCTCACAGAATCAGAATTGATCCTCGATTATGCAATTTTTATTTTATTGATTAGCAATTAATCAACACGTTGATTGTCAGTCTAAAACGGTAAAATTGTTTACGAGACCAAGAAACTTTGATTTTAGACAATTATAAAATACATAATTTAAAACTTGTCATAGTACTTATATTCGTAACTTCACTAAAATTTATGAAGCCTATTAAAATTTATTTTCTTTAACATTTCAACTTGAGAATTAATTGTTTTAGACAATCAAAGTGTATTTTCCAAATTTTAGCTCATCGATTTCACGAACGATCATTCAAAGTTAATATTTCCATTTCCAGTTCTGTTTATAATTTCTAAAAGGTACAATTTTTGAGTTCTCAACATTTTGTTGTTAACCAGGTCCTAAAGCTAACAATCAAAGAATTACGTGAACTGTACCTGGCCCACATAATCAGAATTATTCCTCGATTATGCAGTTCTTAAATCAAAGTGCAATTTTACAAGCAATTAATTAACACGTTGACTAAAACGGTAAAATTGTTTACGAGACCAAAACTTTGATTTTAGACAATTGTAAATTACATTACCTTAAAACTTACCATACTACTTATTTTCGTAACTTCAGTAAAATTTATGAAGCCTATTAAAATTTATTTTCTTCAACATTTCAACTTGAGAATCAATTATTTTAGTCAAAGTGTTAACAAAGTGTGTTTTCCAAATTTTAGCCCATCGATTTCACAAACGAGCATTTCCATTTCCAGTTCTATAATTTCTAAAAGGAGCAATTTTTGTGAATTCTCAAAATTTCATTGTCAACCACGAACGACAGTGATAAAAAAAAAGATCGAATGAAACGTAGACCAAGAAAGGGTTGGTAATTATTGTCTAAACAAATCTGAATCACCGCGTAATGCGCCAATATTTTCTAAATTTCATTCACGAACGATTGTCAAAACTTTGATATTTCCATTTCCAGTTCTATAATTTCTAAAAGGAGCAATTTTCGAGTTCTAAAAATTTGATTGTCAACCACGAATGACAGTGATAAAAAAAAAACGATGAAATAAAACATAGACCAAGAAAGGGTTGGTAATTATTGTCTAAACAAATCTGAATCACCGCGTAATGCGCCAATATTTTCTAAATTTCATTCACGAACGATTGTCAAAACTTTGATATTTCCATTTCCAGTTCTATAATTTCTAAAAGGAGCAATTTTCGAGTTCTAAAAATTTTGTTGTCAACCATGAATGACAGTGATAAAAAAAAGATCGAGTGAAACGTAGACCAAGAAAGGGTTGGTAATTATTGTTGAAACAAATCTGAGTCAGCGCGTAATGCGCCGATGGCGTCGTTTCTCTGGCCGAGTTCGCCTAAGCGATTCTCTCGAACGCACATCGTAAATACACTCGCTACGATATGCGCCCACGAGGACGTACTTACTCGAGTGCATCGTTCGCACGCGTTGCGCCTCTCAAGAATACCTGGCCGCGGTTCATACATCATATCATGATCGCCCGCAGACGCGTTTAATTGCCCGAGTCGACGAAACAGCCGCGAGTTTTACTATCGCATCGCGGTTAATTAACCCCTTCGTTCCACGATCGTTAAAAAAAAAAAATCACAGGGAAAACTATTTACCTGCGTTTCCGTGCACGCCAGGCGACGAATAAACATTCTAAACTCTCAACATCTTATTTTTTAGGCATCGAATCTTTTCATGGGACTTGTAACAATATTTCAAGCAAAGTTCTTTGATTTTTGATACGATGATACTTTAAAATTTTATTTTTATCTACCCTTTGACATCAAGAACTTGACACGAGTCACATTGTATGACAAATTTCACAATCATGAGGCTACTCACTCGTCATCAAGTCCCACATATTAAAATCAACACATTGTTACATTCAATTTATTATTCCTAAAACAAATCTATTCTTCTTTGCGGCCATTCCTTTTAACCTTTTAATTTAAACAAAATTAAATAGTATACGAATTATTTGGAATTAAATCGTACGTCAAGGGGTTAAGAGTATGCTTCCGTTTGACGACCAAGTTTCCCATTTTCTGTTGGTCGCCCTGAATCAGTATGCCTTCCCGACAAACGGGAGGAATCTCCACAACAACTTCGAAACATGTTATTCGACGCATTCTCTAGGTGCAAAGGTCGGTTTCCCGCAAAGTCCACCCGCTAGCTAGTCGCTAAGGGCTGGGATTAACCCTTTCCCAACAAATATTCCAGTGTACGTACAACCCAGGAACAGCAACAAAGAGGGAGATTCGGTACAAATTCTGCAAGCCCTTAATTCGCGTCATTTCTCTGTTATGATCAAAACTCTCGTTGCGAACAGTGTAACAAACCTGTTCGAACAGGTAATTATTCGATTACAGGGTTAATTAGTCGAATTCTTTCCATGATAGTAGGAATTAATTCTCGGAATCTTTGGTGTAAATAATAATTATGTAATGGGAATTCGAGTATTACAGGTACTTTATTGACAATCTTTGAAGCAGTCGTAATATTAAATAAAGGCACAAGAATTTTGAATTTTTTAAAAAATCGTTTGTTCTTACATTTTTTGATCATTGTACTTTAGAGTCACATCAACCTAGATATTAGCCAATGTTAATTATTTTACACTATTTTGAACATTGATGTAACTGTCGTTATATTATTTCTTCATTTCCAAGAGTATCGTCTTTGTCATTTGACTCCAATATGAAATAATTAATGTAAGAGAAATAAGTATTATATTTCCTATTTCTATTTAAGAATTACAATGGAGTATCAATCATACATATTTCTAACGTTTCAACATTTTTGTTTAAATACAAATGGAAACATATACCAAATCCAAAAAGTCACCTTTTGTCAATCTCGAATCTCTTTGCTAAAAATTGAAGCTATTTTACACATGAACATATTAATGTACAAAAAAGATTAAAGTACATTTCGATAGATATTTTGCATTTATTCCGTAAAATGAAGGGTGAGAGATTCAGTTTTGAGCCATAATTCCGTGATTAAAAATTATAATTCGTCCATCGTGTAACCCAGAGCGTTCCCCGTGCGACTGTCACCTTTCCCGAGCAATGGCACACTTTTTGAGTGGGAGATGATTCAACAAGTATGAAGACATCAAACGTGGATGTGCGTAATTTTTTGCGGCCAAAGAACCGGCATGGTGATGCAGAGGAATGCAATTGCTTTCAGAACGATGGCAGAAGGCCACAGGTCGACGTGCTTGAAATTATACTCTGCTATACTTGTCGTTTAGTAAACCTTCCAAACACGCAATTTTTGGGAACACCCTGAATCTCGTAAACAAAAACACAAACAAAGCGATTCTAATGATTCCAGTGATGATTCTTTCAAATCTCTGCGTACCCTAATCAAACATATTTTTTCATTTTAACGAATTTGTCAGAGGATGTATAATACATTCGATACATTTGTAAATAATTATCAGACAATTTCTTTGCACGATCTCACCAACTTTTGCATAAATCTAATACAATTTTAGCTTCCTCGACGTTTCCTTAATTATTGTAAAAATCGTTCCCTGGATCAATCGTTGTATCAACATCGAGGCAAACAAAATATTTTCAAAGATTGCAATGGTTCTCCAAGTTGATAGATCTTGTTTTCAAACATAGACACACTGCATAAAGATGCATATAAGGAACAAGAAGTATAAACTATAAAATGTTTATATCCGCCACTGGAGGGAACCTCGATGTGGAGAATTAAGTACAGTGGAAAATGGGAATGATCTCAAAGTGTAAAAACGTCCTAACTTGGGTCTAGCTAGCGTCGAGGAGGATTCTCCGTTGATGCACGCGAACAGAAAAAGAGACAGTGACGCGGAACCGTAGAAAACTCTCGGTTGAAAAGAAGCGCGGACTGCACTCGAGGTATGCAAAGCCCGGACAATGAGGGACGCGGAGGCCCGTAGAGAATCGCGTCTGCCACGCGTCTGGTTTATGCGAATCAAGATGAAAGATTGCAAGCCCGAGGACCGGTCTCCGAACGACCGAGCGTTCTCGAAATGCAGCTACCTAATTGCACCGTTACGCGCGCACCGAACCAACCGTTAAATCATCCTGCACTGTGTTTCTGGGATTCATAAACAATCCCACAGAATTTTAACTGGCCTAAAAAATCCGCTTTATCGCCAACTGTTACGGTCAACGTGTCCAAAGAAGTTAATTTTAAAGTAACGACTACGCCTAGCGATCTTAATTAATTTTGAAACAGTCGCAAAGTGGTAAATGATGAATCTTCTTGTTTTTTTTTAATACTGGAACTATCGAAGTGGTCAAAATGACCCACTCGTAATTTGTAATAAATATTGTGCAAGATTTACTGAACTGAATTTTCCATAAGAGAATGAATAGACACTTGAAGTATATATCGTTTTAAAATACACCATAATTGATTGACCATAATGATTGTAATGATTTTGTGGTGATTTGTATGTATATTTATTATGGTACTCGTTGATTTAAGCAACTCGATGCGTTCTTTTGGTCTTGAAATATATTTTGTTTCTTGATAATCTAGTCTTTCTGATTATTTTGAAACAATCGCAAAGTGGTAGATGACGAATCTACGTCTTGTTCTTTTTTAACACTAGAATTACTGAAATAGTCAAAATGATCCATTCGTAATTTCTAATAAAAATTGTACTAAATTTACTCGACCAAATTTTCTATAAGAGAATGAATAAACACTTTAATATCTTTGGAATAAATAAATATACCATAATTGTCAGTAGTTCTAGTGTTAAATATTTCACAATGATTTTGTGGTGATTGGTATCTATGTTTCTTGTGGTACACGTTGATTTAAGCAACTCAATGCGTTCTTTGGATCTTGGGTTGACTGAAATTATATTTTCCTTCTTGATAATCTATTGTTACTGGGATTCATAAACAATTCCTCAGAATTTTAACTGGTTGAAGACTTTATCGTGGATTGTTACGGTCAACCTGTCCAAAAAAGTTCATTTTAAATTAACCATCATCTATCTAGTAATTTTAATTAATCACGAGAGGAATTTTGTAATATTTTGAAACAATTGCAGATAAATGACGAATCTCTCTAAACGTTTCAGAATGATGTTAAAAATAGTGTAAAATAATTTGTAGTCGCCTAACATCTAGAAACCTGATGTGACTTTAAAGTACAGCGATCAAATGATATAAACAAACGTGTTTTTCTCACAAATTTGTGAATTTTTGGGCTCTTATTTAAACCTATGACTACTTGAAGCACACAACCTTTTATTTTTAATATACGAATTCTCAAATTCCATGATCATTATTCATACCAAAGATTGTGTGAATCTCTACTATTATTTATAGTATTTTTCTTGATAGAAGAAAATACTTATGATCAAAAGGTTAACTTCCACTTCCACTCTGCTTTCTACTCCGTTGCAGCTGGGTTCGCGACTCCATGCAAATTCTTACCTCACTTTCTCCGCGATGAATCGATCATTTTTTTTTTACACATTCTGGTGCAAAGGAACAATGGATCCTACGGTATTTCGATGGTTATCGAGTAACCTTTCGAGGAATTAATTAGACTAATTGGGTGAGAAGTGGGAACCCGACGAGACTAACGTATCAATTAAGAGTGGGGGTAGAGTAAGATTAACGACTCTGCGAGGCGACAGCAACGTTTTCTGGCTGCTTTGGGCAAACACGTGCGTGCCATATGCGAATGCGTGGTTAATTGCACACGCGATGCACGAACGTTGCGTTTACAGTGTTTACGCGTACGTGCCTTCAGTAGTCGTCGTTGGGAACGGCGAACGGTTCGTAGACCGTCGTTTTGTGTCTTTTCCAAGTTTCCTTCGGCGAACGGTGAGTTGTCTACGAAACACAGTGACCTTTAGTAAAGAAACTGGCTCTAAAATAAAACTCCACTGTGCCTGCATTTCGAATACAGAGCTTCGAAACTCTTAAATTTCAAATCGTGTCGTAAATATCTGTGCTGTAAATGAAAAGATAAGTTAGATACTTCAACCCCTTTACGTACGATTTAATTTCAAATAATTCGTCAAAACGTATACCGTTTAATTTTGTTTAAATTTGTTCCTACAATGAACACGAAAAAGAATTTGATTCACGAATACGTTGTAAATCTAAAAATGTGTTGATTTTATAAGGAACTTGATGTCAAGGGTTAAGTTAGTTTCATCCCTCCAATTGTATTCTACAGACCAGCAGACACAAGTATTATCAATGTATAATTGTTACAAATTTTACATTAAATATTCCCACAGAGAACTGTACAGATCCAATTGAAAATTACATTAATCTTGCTCTTACTTAGACTTGTTTACATCGTTTAATCAAAAACAAAGATGAATCTTTCAAAATAAAGCACTCGTATCGTATTTATTTTCGAAGTCGCGAGATCGTACGCAGGAATTGTGATATCGAAAACCGATGGATCGATAAAGCAACGAAACAACGAATCAATATCACGAGTACACCTGAGAATCGGGGAAGCATCGAATTCCGTTAGGAATGGACCGCGCGTGTTGCACGTATAATTATAGAAACGAAGTCGTGTACCTGAGGTGACCAAACTCATGGGAGCAGCGTATGGTAATCCTGGCGAAGTAAATTTTAGTTAAACTATAAATAATCCCGGCAATAAGAAGAGACGAACACGGTCGAATACCTGGGTCAGCGAACGTTCTGGTTTAGGCGACCGGATTCAAACCCGGTGGGCTAGCTTCGCGTTAAATTTCATCGAATTTATGGTCGAAAATGCATCGATCGTCGAATTTTAAATTAAAAATTTGAGACTTTAATTGCAGAATAATTTGAGGCTTTATCGATTCGATCTTGACTCTTGGTTTTTTTGCAATACCATCTTGAAGTATCGCTCGTGAGATTTTAATTCGACGAATCGATCATGCTACAGGTGTCTGTGTTTCTGTCAATTTTCTATGAATATAGGAACGTAAGTAATTTGAAAAAATTAAAAATAAACCGATCATTAAGTATGGATTATCGTTCGGGTGTAATGCAGAATATTTTAAAGGAAAATTTACAATCAGCTATTCGTCGCTAAATCTTTTAGAACGCCTAAGAATCGGGGAACGAGAAATGCATTATTTACGAAGGAAAAATATTAATTCGTTCGGTTCACCTGAAACTTTTCTCAATACTTCAATGAATGGAATTTATACGAATGGAGAACATTAATAACGTATCATAAATAATTCTCGACTCTTGTTATATTTCCTGGAATATTCAGTCTAATGATGGAAAAACTGCAATATATGCAACCATGGAAAATAGAAAGATTTGGGTATTCAACTCCATTTTCAAGAAACTCGAAAAATGTGTTATTAGGTTAAAACACTGTTTAATTCGTGAATGAAACGAAGACAAATTCTTTCGTAAATGATTACTATAAACTAATAATAACAACAGGTGTTTAAATATTTAAATATCGTTTATTTGCCCCAAACAATCTTGTCGCTTCTAACGACTAGAAAAAATTAAATTTAATAGGGAGAATATTTTAAACGATAATATTTACAATTACAGGAAATTTTCACTTACGAATTCGCGTTGATACAATAATTTTAAAGTGTGTAGGGATCGTTGTACACAGAAAATCTGACGGTAGAGCAGGTCTCGCGAACGACAAGTTGCAATCAGATTTTCTGTACGACTTTAGCCTCGAAACAGAAGGGAAATTATTTCTTTTTACGGTCGAGCGTGTGCTACTTTTCGGTACAATTCGTTAAACAACAGTTCGTTACGTTCACGGAGGGGAGGGGAAAGCAACGTACGAAACTGTCTTTGAGCCTCGGGGTTTCGACTCATTGAATAATAAATCGCGTATTCGGGCTCTATAATACAGTCGGAATCAGCTTTCCAGCTGAATAAATAAATAGCGTGGAAGGAAATACGCGTGGCTATTTAGCATTGATCGCCTGGATGCGCTCGGTACTTTCTCCGTAAACGACTCTAGGAGCTCTAATTCCGCCGCTGATGACAGAAACGAGTTTCCAGCGTTCGGGGAATATTGAAAACGAGTAGCAGAAAAGTCGTGTCGCGCGGCTCTTAACCATAGAAGACCGTAGTGATTGCATCACGGAACGTGACTCACGATAGCCGTTGGCCTAAAAACGCTGCTGCGACGACAAACGATATGCCGAGTTAATAATTTCCTGCGGGGACCATCGGCCAAGGACAGGCACGGATTTGAATTTTAATCGTTCGATTTCGCGCCAAGACAGCTTATTACGCGCTTCAAATCGAATCAGAAAGTGTATTGGTATAGATAAGATAGAAACATTTGAAATCAAAATAGCTTCAAAATTAGTAACAATTTTCCTTGCTTTTATTTTTTAAAAACGTTAATTATTCTCGTCCTTATAGATTTTGAGTGATGAAGAAATGTATACAGTTAAAATTAAGTTGTTCGAAATCGTCTAATAAACAAAAATTTTTATTTTTTAAAAACTATCAATTATTCTCGTTCTTATATTTTACGATTTTCTGTGATTATATTTTGAGTGATAAAGAAATATATACAGTTAAAATTAAGTTGTTCGAAATCGTCTAATAAACAAACATTTTTATTTTTTTAAAACTATCAATTATTCTCGTCCTTATATTTTACGATTTTCTGTGATTATATATTGAGTGTTAAAGAAATATATACAGTTAAAATTAAGTTGTTCAAAATCATCTAATAAATACAGATAAGTAGAACGAAAGATTTGAAATCAAAATAGCTTCTAAATTAGTAGCAATTTTCCTTGCTTTTATTTTTTAGAAACGTTAATTATTCTCGTCCTTATAGATTTTCTGTGATTATATTTTGAGTGATAAAGAAATATATACAGTTAAAATTAAGTTGTTCGAAATCGTCTAATAAACAAACATTTTTATTTTTTAAAAACTATCAATTATTCTCGTCCTTATATTTTACGATTTTCTGTGATCATATTTTGAGTGTTAAAGAAATATATACAGTTAAAATTAAGTTGTTCAAAATCATCTAATAAATACAGATAAGTAGAACGAAAGATTTGAAATCAAAATAGCTTCTAAATTAGTAGCAATTTTCCTTGCTTTTATTTTTTAAAAACGTTAATTATTCTCGTCCTTATAGATTTTCTGTGATTATATTTTGAGTGATAAAGAAATATATACAGTTAAAATTAAGTTGTTCGAAATCGTCTAATAAACAAACATTTTTATTTTTTAAAAACTATCAATTATTCTCGTCCTTATATTTTACGATTTTCTGTGATTATATATTGAGTGTTAAAGAAATATATACAGTTAAAATTAAGTTGTTCAAAATCATCTAATAAATACAGATAAGTAGAACGAAAGATTTGAAATCAAAATAGCTTCTAAATTAGTAGCAATTTTCCTTGCTTTTATTTTTTAAAAACGTTAATTATTCTCGTCCTTATAGATTTTCTGTGATTATATTTTGAGTGATAAAGAAATATATACAGTTAAAATTAAGTTGTTCGAAATCGTCTAATAAACAAACATTTTTATTTTTTAAAAACTATCAATTATTCTCGTCCTTATATTTTACGATTTTCTGTGATCATATTTTGAGTGTTAAAGAAATATATACAGTTAAAATTAAGTTGTTCAAAATCATCTAATAAATACAGATAAGTAGAACGAAAGATTTGAAATCAAAATAGCTTCTAAATTAGTAGCAATTTTCCTTGCTTTTATTTTTTAAAAACGTTAATTATTCTCGTCCTTATAGATTTTCTGTGATTATATTTTGAGTGATAAAGAAATATATACAGTTAAAATTAAGTTGTTCGAAATCATCTAATAAACAAACATTTTTATTTTTTAAAAACTATCAATTATTCTCGTCCTTATATTTTACGATTTTCTGTGATTATATATTGAGTGTTAAAGAAATATATACAGTTAAAATTAAGTTGTTCAAAATCATCTAATAAATACAGATAAGTAGAACGAAAGATTTGAAATCAAAATAGCTTCTAAATTAGTAGCAATTTTCCTTGCTTTTATTTTTTAAAAACGTTAATTATTCTCGTCCTTATAGATTTTCTGTGATTATATTTTGAGTGATAAAGAAATATATACAGTTAAAATTAAGCTGTTCGAAATCATCTAATAAACACTTTATTTTCGTTTTAAATACTCTGCCCATTCAAAATATCCTTCGAAATATTTACGTTGCTTGTAATTATTTCTTTTTAGATTCTATATGTCCTCGTTTGAACCACGTGAGTTTAAACCTAAGAAGATTCGAGTTTACTTTAGAAAAATCGATCTTTTCTTGGGAAGATTCAGGTGGATATTCGACATATGCAATGCTAAATAAATAGAAGAGCGATTAAGTAGTATAAGGAGTTACGGAGCCATACTAGGTCAGACGTTTCAGTCAGCCTTCGCGAGACTTGGAAAATACCAATATTTCACATTCGTACCTTCATAATCCTTATAGAAATGTCATCCATTTTAAAACTTATTTTCCCCGCGAAAATCACGAAGTACCTAATAGTCATTTTTATTTTCCTTTCGTAGAACGTGGATCGAGTAAGTGATTTTTCGATTGATTTTAACGCGTAATCGGCCCGCGCGCGGGTTACCAAATATTGTAATTGCAGTCGTTGTAGGTGGAACGGCGTCGTGGGTGGAAAGATCGCGCGAATCGTGACCGTTGTTTCTCTTTCGAGCGTACCATCCGGACAAAGATCGAATGTTCCCAGCCCGGTGGGTGGATCGGGAACGAGTGGGCGCATTCAACTTTACCGCAATTACGTTTCCTCGTCCGAACGTTTTCGTGCTTCCTTCGTCCACGGTCATTCGAGTACTTGACCCCGGAGATAGTTGGAATATCCGGTAAATGTTGCAGGTAGCGTTGCTTAGTCCCATAGGTATTCGGAATGTTTGAAACTGTCGTGGCATCGGAGGAGCTCGATTACGCGAAATTGTTTCGCCTTTTTCTTTTTACGGATTTTTACGGAAACACGCGACTTTGGGTCGCATACCAAGTTCGAATAATCGAAAGATCTCTAAGTGAATTTATATTCCAATGATACCATGAATTATTGGAATCATAAAAATTACTTGGTTAGAAAATCCTTAAAATGTCATTACTGTATTTTACTCGAAACTAAATGCCTATACTCAACTATTTTTATTATTTTATTTAATTTTCGTTCTGTAAAAAAGTTTTACAACTTTACTAATATAGATATGCAATAATAGATTCATAAAATGCTATAAATAGATACATTTTCTGGCTGTGAAACATAATTAATAAGCAAATGATCTGAACAGAAATTGTGGGCTAACGAAATATAGGATACGAGAAGCCTTCTGAAGAGTTAATTAAATAAAACTAAGAAACGTCGTTGCAAGGTTAAATATTTTTGTGGCTCCTCTCATTGTATATTTTACGAATTATCACGGGTGATGAATTTCTTATAAATTTTTGGCAAATAAAAAAGACATCGTCAGTATTTTAACGATTGCAGGAGTCTTCTGGCTCCGGATTTGCGTGCACCCGGACGCACTAGACTGTATCCAAGTAATAATAAGCGTTCAGGTAGTGGTACGTGTGTGCTGATGTTACAGGAACTCCGTTCGAAAGAGTCGCTGCAACAATATTTTGATTCGCCAAAATATCAATTCTCTTGAAATTGAATTTTAATCGTTTTTTTTACGCAGAAAAATGTTTCATTTTTTTTATCGTCGGGATAGAAAGAAGTTAACATTAATAGAAATTACAATTAAAAATTTTCTTTTATTTAATAAAAGCTCCAACCCTCTGATGGACCTAACACGTTATGTTTTAAAAATACTGACTTTCAAGTGTCTTGAAAATATGTAAAATTGTGGAATCATTCCGTATTCTCGACTTGTTTCAGAAAACACGGAGCATCAGCGATTGGTCACAGAAGAATCAGAGTTAATCAACCATGGCAGCACCACAGGCCTCCTCACGCCTCGAGTTGTTGCAGGTATTTGCAAATGTTCAGCTTCTAGTGTATTTTATTAGAACCATTCAGTTTACAAAAGTAGTATACAAAGTACAGAAATTGTATATAATACTCAGGATACAAAATTCCTCAAACATACGAGGCACTAAAAATATTAAATTTCATGCAGAGCAATTTAAAAAAAAAACAACAAAGTTGGACAAAATCTTTCAAATCAAACATTATTTTTCGAATAACTTCTCTCGTACAAATATTTAGAATAATTTTTATTTTTTATCCCTGGTTTCAAATTAAATCGTGGTTAGCTTAATTTAGTAACACTGAAACAAAAATAAGTAGACATAAATTAATAATTAAAAAAGCTAGGAATACAAGAGTCGAAAGATATAGAACCACAGTCGTGATCTATAATCGATCTACGTGGTCTTCGATGACCCAGCAGAAAATGGAGATCGACAGATTATTGTGAAATTAGGTTCTAGCTATACGTCAACGGAACGCTCGTGATTCAAACGTTCCGTAGAAAAAGATATCCACTCGCATCTTGCCATATTTGATCGATTGGAAACGCAACTTCTGATCTACGCAGCCTACTTAAACATTGCTTCCAAATTTCAGCCATACACTGTTTCGATATTGCTATTCTCATATCGAACATGTACGATCGACTCTCCTGACCTGTTAGCAATCAACGTTTCGATCCATTTAAGTTCGTATGACTCTCAATTGCCAATTCTACGAAATGTTCATTATGTTAGTAAACATCAATTACAATTAAAATGTGTTTTTTGAATTAAATTAAATTTTTTTTAAATTTCGTATATGAATTATCGTCTTTGTAACGTAACAAATATTTTTATTTTTCATTTCAATCGATACTTGGTTTCTTTTTGCACAAAATATTGATGTGATAAAGACATATTATTATTATGTGCCCAAGCCCTTAAAACGTTCACTGGAGGTACCTTTTCTCGAGGACTTTAATATTTGGCGATTTAGGTCAGTTACATTCCACGCTGGACTTTCACGCACAGCGATACGAGGCGAATAAGCATATAGATTTTTCAGTCAAACTCAGTGAATTTGGAGAAGAATAATGGAAAAATTATAAACGTGCTCGTAAACTAGGTTAGAAATACAAGTCGTACAGTTAAAAGTTAGAAATTCCATTTCTTTCGAAGACTCAAAACAGAAGTACGCAATTTTATTCGAGAAATCGATCTTTTTACCTCAATTTGAGGCTCAAAGCTCAAATATTGCCTGACAAGGAAAGTGAAAGGGTGTCGAAAGTGAAAAATCTCATGAAAATATTATAAAAAATTTTGCAAATAATATATAAATATCCAAGAATAATACTCTTGCAAAATTCCATTGAAAAACCCAAAACTTTTCATTCATAAACAGACATAAATCGCAAAGATGATCTTGATACCTTTATCGAGGTAAAAATTCTGACTTTTAACGGGGACTTGCTATATTCTAATAATTCTAACATATAAAACCAAAAGAAACATTGTATTTACAAAATTTAGGTACCTTTTAAAGCAGACAGGTTCCAAAATATTTGCAAACTGCTGACCCATGACATATTTATTTTACTCGATAATAGACAGTCGTAGAAAAAAATTTTACTCCACGTTTTCGATTCATTTTTTCCGAGTTAAAATCATTGAGACACCCCGTGGATGGAATCAGTTTCTGAAATCTCGTTGAAGTGCGTTACCATCTTGGCCCCCCGCCGTTTTTATAACCTTCCTATATTTCTTCCACCGGGTGCATAACAGGCAGCTCGCGGTTTAAGACTCGCGCCTAGAGATCAATGATCGGACGTCTATAGGCTCGCATTGAGATGGAAGGTGGTTATATTTAGCGCTCGATGGGAGGATAAGCAAACGAACGTTGCTCGGGCGCGAAACAAAGCGAAACAAACTATCTGTAATACAACTAAAATAGGTTAACGGGACCAACAGGCGTCCTACGCGATCTCGTCTTACGCGAAATTTCGCGCGACGAGTCTCCGTTGCGGCAGGAAGCGTTAAAAACCAGGATATATATTTATTTATGGTGCAACGCAGGTAGCGAAATACGTGGGACTTTCTTCCACATGGGAGATTAAAGTGATGCACTAATGAAAGGAACTTGCGTCGCATTCCACGCGACTAGTTCACAACGTGGCATGAACTTAGCCTCTAATTATGTGGGAACGCAAAGTTTCTCAAACATCCGTTTCTTCGCGACAGGCTATAGCGTGTGCAATTAAGTCTCACGACAATAATTATCGATACTGGTATTAGGGGTATACCGACCGCTGTAAATTTTTGGAATACAAAAGAATCTTGAATTTGAAATTCGTCAGTCACTGGCTCTTTGTGCATACGACTATTGCTAATAGGTGACGTCAGAAAGTGAATGCCTCGCTATTATTTCAATTTACATATCGAGACAAGAGTATTAGTGTTCTCTTGACAATGCTGCTCAAATTCGAATTGAGGAAGTTATAAATAGGACTTGTGGTCGTATGGAGTCATTTGATAATCGTTTCCAACAATTTATTGGTAAATAAATGTTACCAGACTATTCGAGCCTCTTAAAATTGTACAAAAGGTGAAACAAAGAAATTAATAGCAGACTTCATTGGAAAATTATATTATGGGGGCATAATAGTTTCTTTCCTCGTGTTTTGATCACAGAAATATGACATATCTTCAATTCCAGTTCTTCTCTAATTTAAGTAATTTAGAAGCATTCATAAATCAGATTTTATAATCGTTCGAACGTTATAGAATTTTAGTAAAATAAATAATGCATTTGCTTTTGGAGCAAAGTTTGGAATGTTCAATAAAGCAAAGGAATGAAGACGTCAGATAATTTGTGAATAAATTTAAAATTGTGGAAGAGTGTTTAAAAATAACAGTTGCTAGTTGAAGCACGAAGAAATATTTTTAACGTAGAATTATGTGGATAACATTTCTTTATCAGAGTTTAGTTTCTATCGTTTCAGAGTGTTTTAGATTCTATCGTTTGTTGTCATAAAATTTTGAACTGTCGTTCAAGTTTATGTTGAGTAAATTGAAGAGAAACTCACGATATCGAATGCAAAAGATTGATTTTATTTTATCATAAATTGTTCTTTTTATTTTAATGTCCTGAATCTGAACCGAGTTTCACAGTTCATATTTTTGTTACAACTTCTTAACAAAGCATTTATGGATTTTTTGTTATATAACATATTGGTCTTAGTTTTACTTGTAGAACACACTGCTGAATGTTTTCGTGCGAATAACAGTTTTCTTGGAGTTTGATGGGAGGGATGCTCGCGTAAAAGCGGGAGAGTGGAGGAATATTCGTTTCGATTACCTAACCGCGTTCACGGAGCACACGATCGCCTCGTAAGAGTCCTTGCCAGTCCGGTAATCTTGAAATGCTCGCGCGAGCTGGTTAAGGCGGTGTTGTATCGCGTTCTCCTTTGGCCCACGTACCTTGCGCGCCGACCGGACGCATATATGGCATCTTGTTCTTGGCTCGTGTACACGTAGCTAACGACCCACGTACAGATGTACCCAAAATCGACAAGCACGGACCATATGTTCGCAAGTGGCCATGCTTGTCTCCGGCCTCTCGCACAGGTGATTTGTCAACGTGTAGTTTAGGACAACCGCACTACTCGACATCGAACCTTCACGCGAAAATCGAAAACTGACTTCAAATCGAACGTATCACTCGATCGTTTCTCGGATCAAACTATTCGAAACGCCAAAATATCTGGTAAATTTCAAGCGTCACAAATCGAGGACAACGCTCGAAATTGGAATAATTCGTGCAATTTGGTTATCAGAAAAAAAAAGATTTATTAAGTCATCAAGGTACAGAGATTATTCTAAACTTTTGAAGTCACGTGGAAGAAAAAATTATCTAAATGTACAGAATTTAAAAGAATTTTCAGAATTTTCGTAAATTATCGTACCTTATGCATCATTTAAAATTGCCTCAAATCTTGACTAGCGTAGAACTTAATATTCCAAGGTACAGGGATTATTCTAAACTTTTGAAATCACATGATGCATGAAAAATTATCTGAATCTACAGAATTTCAAGAATTTTCAGAATTTTCATAAACTATCGTACCTTATGCATCATTTAAAATGGCCTCAAATCTAAACCAGCATAGAACTTAATATTCCAACTAGATTTTCTCGAAGAGATAGTCTCAGAAAAGCCCCTTGAACCACGATTTCTGAATCACTTAGTATTTCATCCAGAGTATGCATCTTGACTTTTGCAAGGATCCGAATGAGGAAAATAAATGGAGGGTTTCGACAAAGGGATCGCCAGCTTGCAGTTTCGGTTCCGGCAAATAGAATGACGGCGAACGGGCAACGTAAGCGCGCGTAATTAATCCGAGTTGGCCAAAGGGAGGGACGCGTGGGTGAAAAACCGCTGCAGCCCCAATTATCGTTCCGCGTATCGCGACCGGAATTCCAGTTTCGAGTACCACGGAGACGAAAGCGAAATCTCGAGTAACACAGAGGCTGCTCGGGTTCGAAAGAGAGAGGGGAAGGGCTTGAATCGAGGGAAGAATGGAGCCGGACATCGCGGTAAAGCGAGGGAAGAGTATCAAAAGGGATCGAAAGAGTACGGTGGACGCTTGGCTTGTCAACCGCGACCGGCTACCAAGACCCGTAACTATAATAATGTGACGTCATTTCCTTCGTCTTCGAACCGTAATTCGACCGACGGTCCCTGCACCTTCTTCTAGCCGCAGATAGCGATCATCCTCTTTGTTCTTGACCCCGGTGAACGTCGCTCCAAAGGAAACGCGCTCAACTTAACCCTCCGTTGCATACTATTACACGTCCACTACAATCAAACTTGTCTTTTTAAAAATAGAACTACGCTAGTAACAGTACGCTAGAAACTTGAAAATATTAATTCCAAGGGCCACATCGAAGAAAATAAATTTAAACATGGTTTGTGAATTTCGACATAGTCGCTTGTATTCGATCTTAGAATATCAATTGAAAAATATACTGGGAAATACCTGGAGAAAATTGTAATGGAAGATTCTAGAGGCTAAAATAAGACGAAACTCAAGAATACCAATTTGTTGATGGAGGCTTCGTTAAAAAGTTATTAACGTTTAAAGTTCCGTCCTTACTGAATTTTTTTCTAGAAAATGCGCAGGAATTCGGGGCAATGTCTATTCACCAAAAATGATTGTAATTGACCCCTGCAACCAAACATAATTTTTCCAGAACGATTTGAAATTTTTTTTTCGTCGAAAAATTTCAGCACATATCCGAATTTTTTTCTCGAAAGTGGGTAGGATTTCGAGGATATGTCTAATGATAAAAAATTATTGTAATTGACCCCTGCAACCAACCATAATTTTTCCAGAACGATTTGAAAAACTTTTTTCGCCGAAAAATTTCAGCACCTATCCGAATTTTTTTCACGAAAGTGGGTAGGATTTCGAGAATATGTCTAATGATAAAAAATGATTATAATTGACTCCTGCAACCAACCATAATTTTTCCAGAACGATTTGACATTTTTTTTTTCGTCGAAAAATTTCAACACCTATCCGAATTTTTTTCTCGAAAGTGGGTAGGATTTCAAGGGTATATCTAATGATAAAAAATGATTGTAATTGACCCCTGCAACCAACCATAATTTTTCCAGAACGATTTGAAATTATTTTTCGCCGAAAAATTTCAGCACCTATCCGAATTTTTTTCTCGAAAGTGAGTAGGATTTCGAGGGTATGTGTAATGACCAGAAATGAATGTAATCGACCCTCGCAAACGAAAAATAATTTTTTCTGAATGATTTGAAATTTTTTAATAACTTTTCAACGAAGCCTCAGTCGAGAATTTGATATTCCTGATTTTCGTCTTATTTTGGCCTCTAAATATTTCCCAGGGGTGGTTGAACACCCTGTATATTTGAATATTATCGTACGAAGCGTGGAACGTATGTAAGTATGTAATTACATGTTATTGTAACCATACAGAGATATGTTTCTGTTTCAGAAGTCAAATCGATTACGTCTGCTCGCACATAATTTGTTATTTTATCGGTGCACCGCGTGACGTTATTCGTCACAGTCTTAACTTATCGATGAAACGATAACTCGTTTAGAATTCAATAGATTCTGGAAGTGTTATGGAATGATTTTCGTGGGTGGACAAGTAGGAAAGGATTTTCTCCGTTCTTTCGATACATAAATAACGTGCAAAACGTCTGCATATCGAGAGCCAAGCGAACGTGGGCCGTTTCTTACCGTTTTTCAGCTACCCACGTTGGCCTAAATTTCATGGCACGTTCCTTTTATCCTTTAATCCTTGTCATCGACTTCTCGACGGATACTCCGATACGAAATCGACACGAGTGACGTCAGTCTGCGAAAATAGTGCACTCGAACCGATAGCGTGCAACAATCGTGTCATTAACGTTCCGTGTAATTGCACGATTACGTCGACTGTACAATCGAGAAGGATATTTCTACAGGATTCCGAAATCTGTAACAAAATACAAAGAAACAAATTATATAATAAATATAACCATCTTCACTGTGAATCATGTAATACTAAAAAGTGTTTTTAAAACTATTAATTATAATTTTCTTGAATCTTGAATCTTAGTTTCGATAGTTACTTTAACATCGAACAGTGTTGTTCGAAAGACGTTTTTATGAAAAATGATACGGCGAAAAAATTTTTTTCCCCAAAGCAATTTCGAGAAAAGATAACGCGTTTGAAACTCATCAAATTTTTGATCGACTAAATAATTTATTCATACAAAACCAACCGTCCGTTATTAATTCGAACGATACTGGTATATTCTATATGGGTATGTATGTATGTACAAGGGGTATGTACACTGGGAATACCGAACAAGGAATAATTTGTTGTGCAACCACATGTGTTGTAAATCACACAAAAGAAGCGTTCATTTAAATGCAACCTTCTGCTGGTTTCCTCAATGAATTTCCGACATGTTCGAAACTGACACGTTGATCTGTCAAGATATCGTCCTACAAAGTGCGAATCTGAATGCCTCTGGCGGAATTAGTCACATAACCATTATAAACTAAAACTATTCGCAACTAAACGTATATTTGTTAAATCTTTCCATTCTTTTTGCAATAAGTAATATTTACAGGTACAATAGACATACGAGCCTCTCAAAACGTTACATTTTTCCAAAATATAGTTGAATTTGAGACATTTATAAATTCATCAAACAGAAGAAAAGTAACCACTGATTGCATATATTTTAAGAAACTACAGAACTATGATAATTGTCTATCGTAACAATTTTTATATTTTTCATTGTATTTCCATGAAAATATTAGAAACGATTTTTCAAGTAGTATATAAACATCCAGGAATAATCTTGCAAAATTCCATTGAAGAACAAAACTTTTTATCCTAAGAATTATTAATATATTATCTTAATGTCTACATCTACAATAAACATACGAGCCTCTCAAAAATCAAACTATCGTTATATTTTTCTAACATTTTTTCTCAAAATATAGTTGAATTTGAGACATTTATAAATTCATCAAACTGTAGAAAAATGGCCCCTGATTGCATATATTTTAAGAAACTATAGAACTATGATAATTGTCTATCGTAACAATTTTTATATTTTTCATTATATTTCCATGAAAATAATAGAAACGATTTTTCAAGTAATATATAAACATTCAGGAATAATCTTGCAAAATTCCATTGAAGAACAAAATTTTGTATTCTGACAATTATTAATATATTATCTTAATGTCTGCACCTACAATAAACATACGAGCCTCTCAAAAATCAAATTAACGTTATATTTTTCTAATATTGCTTCTCAGAATATAGTTATATAGACATTTATAAATTCATAAAAATCGTTGCAATATCAAAGTAAAGAAAAATGGCCATTGATTGCAGATATTTTAGGAAACTCTAGAACTGTGGTAATCGTCTATTGTAAAATATCGCCTGAAAGGACTTTTTAAGCCAGAAGAGTCCTCCATTCTTCTGGACCATCATCCTCCGAGCGATGCATCGAACCTTGGGGAGGGGGAAACATCGTCGAGGAAAGTTAATTTTCGAAGCGGACAGGTGCGATGGATCGCTGTCTCGGGTTTCATTCGATGTCGCGTTCCCTCCATAAAAAGAAAATAGCATCTCGAAAATAGACAGCTCGCGTCCCTGTAAGTCGCGTCGCGATGGCAGCAACGGGCTGCTCGATAACGAGTCCACGCCGTAATTACGTTGCTTAACTGGCCAAGTATCCCGCGAAATTACAATTACAAATCCGCGCGATCCTCCACCGTGTGCCGTCTCATCAATTATTTATACGGGATCACCGTTAACAACGGCCCGGGGAGGACCTCGTTGCTCCAAACCCACATTTCAGATTTATTATCAAAATTCTGCGTGAGTCAATGGAAAATCATTCGCAGTTTTCACTCATTTCGATTTAAAATTCTAACAATTTTATTAGAAAATCCTATGCGTTGTGGGAGGAGTCGTGAAAACGTTTTCGAATGATGATAATTTTTTGTGAGTCAGTGGAAAATCATTCGTAGTTTTCACTCATTTCAGAATTCTTTTGTGAGTCAGTGGAAAATCATTCGTTGTTTTCATTCGATTTCGATTTAAAGTTCTGTTAGTTTTCTTAGAAAATCCTATAAGTTGTGGGAGGAGTCGTGAAAACGTTTTCGAATGATGGAAATTCTTTCTGAGTCAGTGGAAAATCATTCGTAGTTTTCACTCATTTCAGAATTCTTTTGTGAGTCAGTGGGAAATCATTCATAATTTTCATTTCGAGTCAAAATTGTCAGTGTTGTTAGAAGATTCTATGTGTCGTCTGAGGTGGAAACATTTTCCAACGATGGAAATTCTTTTCTTCCCAGGTAATTAACAAGGGAAGTTCCCATGGTGAAAGTCTGCCTTTTTAACGAGGTTTTTCACAGTGTTAAAGCATGATATCGCCAATGCTATTACGGTTTGATGATCGTACGCTTAGCGGTTTACGAGATATTTAATATTAAAATCTTGTGGCCGCTATTCTGGCGAAGTACAGTCATTTCGGAGTCAACTTTTTTTCAAATGGGAATCATAGTTCTTAACTAGATTTTAAGCACAATGTAAAGTTTGAAAGTTGAATTAAGAATTCTTCAAAAGTCACACGCGTTCTATAAACGAAGGTTTCCATCGACACGATTCGCCCACGCGTTAAATTGAACGCTAAATTGCAGCATAGCTCTTAACATACGTTCGCAACCGTAGCCATTGCAATGGAAATCCCAACCCTGAGAGATGTTATCTCCACGCTGGAGGTGGTGAAGTCAGTGGAAAATGGGGCTACGCTATCGAGAAAGCGCGCGGATCCTAAGAACTTAATCGTAGATCACGGACTCGCGGTTTCTCCTTCCATTCTGAAATATCTGGGCGAGCAGCTTCCAACGAGCCAGGGAGCCGAACACAGCTTCTTTTCAACTTGTTCCGTACAAATGGTCGATGTGAAGAATCCTCTTAGAAACGCGAAAGCGCCGTCGGAAAGGAAAACATCTTTACTTTCCACTCGTTTCACGGGAACGTAAGAAAAGACTTACTACGGGGTTGTTCGGATCGTTAGTGGCTCTCTGTAAAGCATAATGTAACAATCAACCGTACTTCGAGTCCACTTCAATTTCTGGCTGCTATTTTCGTTCACCGTAACGCGCGTTGTAATTCTTTATACACGGAAATGGTCGAGTACTTGCGAGAGATGTACAAGTTGATCGTATCCCTCTGCTGGCGAGTACAGAAAGTGTCATCATAATATAAAAAAAGCACAGAAACTTTACACGCATACAGTTCCAAAATTACTGATGTTTTCTGCATAAGTCAGCCATCATTGGAAGCGGTAAAGCCTCCCCTTTAAAGTGGTTTTTGGTTTTTGTCGATTGGACTTTCCGTTTTCGAGATATCGTAATTTATGTAAAAGACAATTTTTAAAATTCCGCTGTCTGCCTTAGAAAAGTCTATTAACGCGCATTAAAAATACTAAAACTTTGGACGCGTGTAGTTTCAAAACTACTAGCGTTTTACTGATTATTAAACTACTGTTGGCAGCGGTGAAGCTTCCCCTTTAAAATGGTTTTTGGTTTTTGTCGATCGGACTTTCCGTTTTTGAGATATCGTAATTTATATGAAAGGGTAATTTTTTAATTTCCGCTATCTCTGTCTCCGTCTGACGCGTCGGACCTCTCTCTCGCGCGTGCGTCGTGCTGACCTACCCCAAAACACTACGAGTGCGTGAGGTCAGTGACCTCGCGCGACGTCAACAATGGAATGTAAACAAAAACTTTGAAGCCTCATATCTCCGGAACTAATAACGCTATCGACTGGTTTGAACGCTCATTTTAAAGGGCATTTCATCCTCTATCCGATGAACATATCAACTATTATAATTTATGCTGTCTTCTATGTTTATTTTGAAATTTTCTAAATTCTTAAAATTGAATTTACTTAAAATTGAAATAACTTTATTGCATAATTAAATTCCATTATAAAGTCAAATCTATTTCGAGAAATCTCAAGCACTTCTGGGGTTCTTTTATTAGAAAGTCTATTTTCAAAAATGTTAACTATATCTGGAAAAGGTTACTAAGAAATTGATCGCCAATAAGTATTATATTTAAACATAGATTTCTGTGGCTTTATAACAATACTTCAATTCTTATATATTTGTTGTTTTATATATGGAACGTATTATTATACAGGGTGGTCCATTAGAGACAGAACAATTTAATACTTTAACTATTTTAAATAAAAGTTGTTTAAGCTAGGATTTTAAATAATAGTGGAAGTATAATATTTCAAAGGAACTGATGTCTTTCATGTCACCTCGTTGATACCCATTCAAAGCAATTAAATTGGCGACGCTATACGTATCGCGCGTTTGCATAATTGCATGTATTCCCGAGCAACAATGACGTAACGAGCTCTCCAGGCAGTTTTTTTGTTCCCTCACACCTTCCAGCCCGGGAAGGTCAAGCGTGGGCATCGAGAAGTAAACGTATCGTGCTTATGGTCAAGCAATTTTGCGCCGTTCCACGCGAGAATACGCGTCCAACTTCCTAGAAACGAACCACCTGCTCACATTAGGTGCGAATTATCAATCGAAACTGTTTTCCACGCAATTATCGCATCAATTTGATTTGCAAAATATTTTCATTCCACAAATCAAGAAGTTAATTGTGAAAAAGAAATCCTAAAACGTTCGTTCCAATTACAATTTTTATTAAATTCGAACAACTTCTTTTAAAATCGATGCACATTTAATCCCATAATATAACAAATCAAGAAGTTACATTTAAAAAAAAAAACAAACTTTAAACGTTCGTTCCAATTGCAATTTTTATTAAATTCGAACAACTTCTTTTAAAATCGATGCACATTTAATTTCATAATATAACCAAGCATATCAAATTCGACGCGTGCAAGAACCTTGTTTTATCTGAAATACGTTTAAATCGCCAAAAATTATGCTGTCGATGTGTGCTATTGCGCATCTCGGTGTTATGAGTCGATGTTAAGGTGAAATAAATATTCAGAAACGATTAGATAGGATAAGGACGCGCCTCCCTGACGAATGGAGATATCAATTTCGTATTCTATTTGCCCGATAACGTGCCGAAGCTTACGATATCTCGGATGCATTATGAAACTTCCGCCTCGCGCCGGGGCTCGGTTTCAATGAAGAGTCGTGGAACTTTCTAAGAGCGAGCCACTTTGCTTGCGTGCACGATAAGCAGAGTCGATAAAATTACTTTGCGTCCCTGCATGCGCCATTGCCCGTGCACGTCGGTGAATCGCGAGGCAAGAGCGCGACTGGGAACTCCGTTAGAGACGCTCCCTCGATCCTCCGGGTTTCCCTTATTTACGGTAACGTGCCGCGAAATTGCGTTCGACTACGTTACAACGCACGGCGATGTCCCTGTTTTGCATGCGAACGCGCTGCCTCCCCGTACGCCATCGCGAATCGACGACTGGTTTCGAGCACGCGTAACGATTCGCTCGCGTGCACATTAGTCGGGAATCGATGATGTTGACTCGTGCCACGGATACACCTATGCTGGACGATTAATAAAATATCGCCTCAACGTTGGTCTCGAGAGAACACGGAGCCTTCGATCTTGGAAGCTTAGGTGTTTCGTAACGCGTGACACCTATAACTCGATCGCACGCGAAAGGAATGGGAACGTATTTGACCCATTCGACTCGACCTAATTTGCTGATTTCTTCGTTGGAAACCGTGCAAGTCCAAATATCGGAGGTATCGAACTTTGTAAATGTTTTCGTGTTTGTGATATTTATTTAGGAACCTTCATTTAGGAAATAATAACTCGTGAGAATCGTAAGAGGTCAGAAAAGGAAAGGAGGGAGCGCTAGTGGATCGTCAGTAAGGCTTTCTAGCAGGCCCTGCCTTAGACGACTGGGATATTGGGAAATTTTGTTTTTTATCTCGTTCTCATGTTTCTTCTGCAGTACCCTGAGCTGGAGCCCTATAACCTGCACTTAAAATGTTTGTTAATGTCTGTAATGTATATGAGGATGTGTTATTGTTGTTTTCCTTGGGTTAGGGCTCGAGGGAAAAGTTTCAAAAACCTCGTTTACATGCACCATGCGATGAGTGTGGGTGCTGTGGATGGTTAGTTGATGATTAGTCTAGGAGTTTGTATTAGTATCTTTAATCTTCGGGGTCATAATTCCCTAGTGTCGCTACTAGGGGGTTTGGATGCTGGGAGTTAGTAGTAGCTTGAGTCAATTTCATGACATGCTCGCGGATATACTCGATTTTTGCTTCCTCATGCAACGAAGCGATTGTATGATAGCGCGTTTTGTTTAAAATGATACGGAGGTATTTTGGTTTTGTACAATTTGGATTTTGGATATGTGTGATGTTTTGATTGTGTGATTTGGATATGTGTGCACCATACTGAAGCGCCGTACGTAAGAATCATATTGAGAAGTCGGTCGAGGAGTGTATATATAGCAACCAAGGCGTCGATCGAGCGCTTGTGAGAGCGCGACCCCTCTGGTGGCGAGCATGAGAAGCAACAAAGTATCTCGTGGACTTAAATGAGGTTTAAATTAAGAGTGTACCATCGGAGGAATCGATGCAATTAATAAAATACTGCTTGGACGTCTGTGATACTCTCGAGGGAACACGTTTCTTTTATAGTATGACTTTTAGGGTCATTCGAAATCTTGCGTACACCAGCGTGCAACTGGAACATTTGTAATTTTGTGTCACTTAATTGCTTGTCAGTTTTGCATCGCGTGCTTAATAATTACACCGTGAATAAACATTAAATTATATCGATAATAAAGCCTTTTGCATTTTTCGAAATGGAAAAACATTTTTTGGAGCTTGTTAAATCTCTATTTATCCGTGAACTCGACTGTACTGAATTTAATGATTTTGTATCCTCGTCCGCGGATGCCTTCAGTAATCGTTGTTGCGCAAACAAAACTTACTGATGTGTAATAAAATAAAAGGGTCACGCGATTCTCATTAATTCTGTAAATTCATTTGCCTGACCCGACGTTTCGTGCAACTTTTATCTAAAATAGAAGGCATTCGGAAACAATATTCATATGTAGGAAAGTCACGACACGTAACAAATACTTGTTGCAAATTTCTTACTTTTGTTTCTGTGGATTGTAAGAAATATTTCTACTCGAATTCTAATTATTTATTTACGTTACATTGAATCGTATTTCCCGAGAAACGCGCACCAAAACGCGGTGGCAATTTTATGAAAATTCCTGAAACGTTCGAAAACATCGAGCAACCGCTTCGCGCGACAAAATGGAAGGGAATACCGCGTGGGGAAATATTCTGACCACTTTTACTAATTTACTTTTATCGTAATTACTTTTTCATTTCCCCGTCACACAAGCTGCACCGGCGGAATTTCTCCTAGGAGTCAGTCGCGTGTCGCCAAAGCGTTCCGTAAGATCAACGTGCTCGTTACTTCATCGCCAGCGACATAATTAAACAATCTGACAAAAGCTATTATTTTACAACATAAATTATTACTCGAAATTGGTGTTCTTTATACAAGGTGTTCGGCCACCCTTGGGAACAATTTTAATGGGAGATTCTAGGGGCCAAAATAAGACGAAAATCAAGGATACTAATTTGTTGATTGAGGCTTCGTTAAAAAGTTATTAAAAAATTAAATTGAAAAATTTCAAATCGTTCTGGGAAAATTATTTTTAATTGCGGGGGTCAATTACAATCACTTTTGGTGAATAGACATATCCCCGAAATCCTAGGCATTTTCGAGAAAAAAATTCGAGAATGTGTGGAATTTTTCGACAAAATTAAAAGACTTCAAATCGTTCTGAAAAAATTATTTTTAATTGCAGAGGTCAATTACAATAATTTTTGGTGAATAGACATACCCCCGAAATCCTAGGCATTTTTGAGAAAAAAATTCGAGAATGTGTGAAATTTTTCGACAAAATTGAGAAATTTCAAATCGTTCTGAAAAAATTATTTTTAATTGCAGGGGTCGATTACAAACATTTTTGGTGAATAGACATACCCCCGAATTCCTACGCCCTTTCGAGAAAAAAATTCGAGAATGTATGAAATTTTTCGATAAAATTGAAAAATTTCAAATCGTTCTAAAAAAATTATTTTTAATTGCAGAGGTCAATTACAATCATTTTTTGTGAATAGACATACCCCCGAAATCCTAGGCATTTTTGAGAAAAAAATTCGAGAATGTGTGGAATTTTTCGACAAAATTAAAAAATTTCAAATCGTTTTAAAAAAATTATGTTTGTTTGTAGGGATCAATTTCAATCATTTTTGGTGAATAGACATACCCCCGAAATCCTACATACTTTCGAGAAAAAAAATTCTTTACCGAAAATATACTGTATTTTCGTCTTATTTTGGCCTCTAGAATCTCCCATTAGAATTTTTCTCTGTATATGAGATTTCTGAGTTGTTTCAACGCGTAGATTCACCCCCCGGAGCACGGTAATGTGCTTTTAAGACATGCTGTACATCGTTAAAATCGCGACGAACGACGAGCCTCGCTCGTAACTAGAAACGGTATTAGTTCCGATCTATTTATCCGCGAGTTGCACGCGAAAGATTAAATTGTCTGTATCTTTCGTCTTAATCGACCCACGCGTGTATTCATTAACGCGTACTGTACATATCTGCGGCACACTGATGAATTACAGCTACAATTTAGCAGACTTTTCAATCGAGGCCCATGCAACTCGGTGAAATTGCTCGTCGAGCTTTCTATGTCGTGCCTTTAGTGACCGTATTTAGGAACCGTTTTTGTGGAACTAAATAGTCAACGCTTTAACAAGAAATCTAATCGGTCTTTGTTAACATTTTTATAACACAATTTCATACTAAAAAAAATAATTTTGGTAGATGAATTATGAATGAAACTATAAACAAACTTTAAACAATGTTGTAATGGGGAAAGATTCGGTCAAAAAATTAAAATTTCATTTCGTTTGGAAAGTTGCCACAGGACTGCACGGTGGAAAGATTAAAAGTGAACTGCGAAGTTGCTCGATTGCTTATCGAAAAGTTTTAGAAGACAAGCTGAGAGCACCTTCATCGTCTAACACTAACTCAATTAGACTACTTGTTGAGAAGCAATATCGAGCGACGGAGACCAGCAGAAAAGAAGAAAAGTTGATCCAGTAACATCTTTGAGCGAAACTGCTGGCAAAAATTGCCAAGAAATTCTAAAAAGAAACTGAATTTGAAGTGTCTGAGCGCGAAAGTTACAAGTTCGAAGTGATAATTTTCTTCTTCCTTTGTTTAAACGTAATTTCCACTACTGCGTGTGTCTGCAAATAAATTTAGAGAATCGCCTAAACTCGAGCAATTTGATTCAAAGTTCTGATCCTCGAATCCCGAATCTTTCTATCAATTTAATAAACTCTTTTAATATATCTTTCACGCTTTCTCGGTTAACCAGTTGCATTTATTTGCAATACCACCGCGGAATAACGGAACACACAGTGCATCGATGCCTCTAAAAAAAATTACATTTTTACGTTTCTCGAGACGGGACTGAATCTTCCAGCAGAAAAATACACAAATTTCGAGAGCGAAGGATCGACTTTCGTCTCGTTACACGATCGAAGAATGTCTGGGAGTACGAAAAGCGAGAGAATTAATATCGGCGAAAGTCTCGGAGCGTAGTTTCCAACGTTTCTTGATATTTTCTGACAAAACACGTGTCGGTCTCGCGACTTCTCGATGCTCGGTGGGCTCCTATCGATCACACACGACTCGTTGACTGAGCAATTCAGAAAATAACTTTCGTGCCTCGGGAGTGCTGCGATATCCCCCCATTGTTCATCGCGGTGGTAAACGAAAATGCAGAAATCCGAGTGCACGCGCATCACGAGAAGCCGGGGCTCCGTAGGAGTCGTTACGATGGTCGACAGACCGAAAACCAATCATCTCGCACGACCGACGACGCTCTCGAGGAACCTTGAACTCTGCACTCGGCTGACAAAGTTGGTATTTCTACGTTCCCGGGGACGAATGCCTCGAATTCCCTTCGAATTCATTCGTGGATTGCAGTCGCGAACAAAATGGCGCTCCGTTCGAATGGAACAGGATGTACAGTGGGTCACGACGCTCGAACATTCTCAGTTATGATGATGCATGTAGCTGAGCCCACCATATACACACAGTAATTAATAAAATTATTGCTAATATGAGCATTCAGAAATTTCAGGCTCAAAAAATTGTAAAAAATTTCTTCAAGAGGTTAGAAGTTTCAGTTAGGATGATACACGTAGCTGAGCCCACCGTATACACACAGTAATTAGTAAAATTATTGCTAATTTGAGTATTCAGAAATTTCAGGCTCAAAAAATTGTAACATTTCTTCAAGACAATAGAGTTAGATGTAGCTGAACCCACCATATATACACAGTAATTGATAAAACTATCATTAATTTGAGTATTCAGAAATTTCAGGCTCAAAAAATTGTAAAATTTCTTCAAGACAATAGAAGTTTCAGTTAGGATGCTACATGTAGCTAAGTCCACCATATACATATACACAGTAATTAATAAAATTATCACTATTTTGAGTATTCAGAAATTTCAGGCTCAAAAAATTGTAACATTTCTTGAAGACGATAGAAGTTTCAGTTACGATGATACACATGGCTTAGCCCACCATATACACACAGTAATTAATAAAACTATCACTAATTTGAGCAGTCAGAAATTGCAGGATTAAAAAATTGTAACATTTCTTCAAGACAATAGAGCTTGACGTAGCTGAACCCACCATGTACACACAGTAATTGATAAAACTATCATTAATTTGAGTATTCAGAAATTTCAGGCTCAAAAAATTGTAACATTTCTTCAAGACAATAGAGCTAGATGTAGCTGAACCCACCATATACACACAGTAATTGATAAAACTATCATTAATTTGAGTATTCAGAAATTTCGAGCTCATAAAATTGTAATATTTCTTCGAAGCGATGGAAGAAGAGAAAATATCTTTTCAAGAAATATTCTTCGAATGTCAGACGGAATTAGTTTGATAGGCCATTATGTTTTCTTATCGACGATCTTGATTTCCCTCGAGTTTGATACAATTTCGATACGTCACGTTACTAGGAGTATCGACGTGGCTTCGCCAAAGCCTTGGCGCGTTATCCTTGATGTCCTCGAACCTATAAAACACTTGAGGATCCATCTATATTATTAAAACGCTCCCTGACACGACTTGAGCATCGAATATTGACGGAGTAGCTGGTCCCTACATGTTGAATGTCAAGGTTTAAAGAGAGGCAAATACTAAATACTTTCTGAAGACGTTAATAGTCTTATAGAATAATATACAAACGCTTGAGAAAGATTGTTTCGTTTTGAAACGAGTAAAAATTCAAACATTGGCTCCTGAACGTTATATCGTCGAGAAATTTATTTATTAATATTCGTTCATCGTCTCGGTGACTTTCACTAATCATGTTAATGTAATATTTGAATCTAAATGTAATAATAAAGAAAAGGAACGCTGACAAAAGAAGATCGTCGTTATCAGAGTGTGAACTAAAAGCAGACGTGTTTCCATATAGAAAAGAATAGAAATCCACAGTCCCTTCACGTCTGCTGTCAATTAAAAATCTTATGAAAATAGTAAATAACGTTTTAATTTCTCAAGATAGAATCAAGCTGTTTCTAAAATCAAAACCAATCCAAACAAGGTTTACTTGCGTGTATTAAAAAATATTACTGAATTTACGAAACGTGCAACGCTGAAATTAAAATCAACGTGAAGTTGTTAATTGAATACCAGTGAAATGTAACTTGCGAATAAAAACAGTGTTTCGATTAAATCAAAGTGTTTCTAAGTTTTGAATAATGTAAGCACGGACAGAACGTAGACAAAGTATAAATTTCTTGATTTTCTGGAGATTGATATCTCTACGAATAAATAATAGCAACAAAAGCTGAATGAAAAATAGCGATAGCATTGGAATAAAGAATACAATAATTCTTCGATGGCAATGTTAAAATTGAAATATAGCAAATATTTCATTTCTACGCTTTTGAGATCGTCCGTATAATAAAACGTTCATCTTCTTTGCAAAGTAATTCTTTGCAAAAGCATTCTTTGCAAAATATATAAAATTGCAAATAATTATAGGTATGATATATAAATTATCAAAAATAGCATTATTAATGTAAAAACGTTTGATAGTGTTAATTCTTTATATTTCTCTGTGAAACAAACTTTTATTGTTTTATCGCATAATTATAAATATATTAGAATTGAATTAATCTTTCAAGTAATACATTCTTTAAAAAATATATAAAATTGCAAACAACTATAGGTGTGATATATAAATTATAAAAAATAGCATTATCAATGTAGAAACGTTTGATAGTGTTAATGCTTTATATTTCTCTGTGAAACAAACTTTTATTGTTTTATCGCATAATTATAAATATATTAGAATTGAATTAATCTTTCAAGTAATACATTCTTTAAAAAATATATAAAATTGCAAACAACTATAGGTGTGATATATAAATTATAAAAAATAGCATTATCAATGTAGAAACGTTTGATAGTGTTAATGCTTTATATTTGTCTGTGAAACAAACTTTTATTGTTTTATCGCATAATTATAAATATATTAGAATTGAATTAATCTTTCAAGTAATACATTCTTTAAAAAATATATAAAATTGCAAACAACTATAGGTGTGATATATAAATTATAAAAAATAGCATTATCAATGTAGAAACGTTTGATAGTGTTAATGCTTTATATTTGTCTGTGAAAGAAATTTTTGTTGTTTTATCGTGTAATTGTAAGTACATTAGAATTGAAAAATTGATATTATGACGAAACTAGGCCACGAATGCCAACAGAAACATTCCGTCGACGTAGTTTTCTTCACTCGATAATCGCAATTCGTAGTGGATACACTGTCAACATGATAAGGGTAGGAACGTCGCACATGCGCGTCGATGAAACACGAGCAAACTGACGTCGGTAGCAACGCAGTTGTGACAGTGACCCTCGTAGCGTAGCTGTCAATTGATAGTGAGTTGACAAATTACCCTCGTATTCGTCGTCGATGAATTATTGTCGTTACCAGTGAATTGTTGCTCACAAGAGAGGTCTCAAGAAATCGTTCACCACCAATCATTTATCAATTATCACGGAGAATTCACGTGCTACGAAGAAGATTTAATAAACACTCTACTTCGTCGAAAAGTTTTCGAATAAATTCTATAAACGATGCACTAAAAAGATTCGAACAATTCTCCAGTAAATTTTATAAATGAAATTTTAAATGAATTTATAAATGAAATTAGCGAGTTGTAGAAACACGACTCTATTTTGGTTGCTTTGAACGTTACTCGACAAATATGTGAACATTTTATCGATGGAAATACTTCTCGAAACTCTTCTTTTTAAATATACTGAAATTCTTCTCGCGCAAAGTGAATCTATTTGCAGGATGCAATCGAAAGAAATAGTTCCTAAAATTATACGAGACAAAGAATTTCTTGAATTGAGAATCAAAGGATTTGAAATTAAAATAGACGTATAATTGTGAATCGTTAATTTCTCGTCAAGAGGGTTGTTCGAAGAACGATCAAGGAGATTTTGCATATTTATTCAAAAGCATAGCTAATTTACGAAGGATTAATATCTCGAAGGCTGGTTCGCCGAATCCTCAAGTTCTCGCGAACTTTCACGTCGGCTAAGAGTATGAACTTGACACCCAGAAGGCCGACCTTCGAACAAGCGACGTAATAACGTGTCTCGTGTTGCGCGACAGCGGCTCTGTACTTATCAGAAGAAAGATACGAGGTCGCCATTTTAACGAAGTTTGACGTTACGCGAGTGCAAAGTTTCGACGATGAATTATCGCGTCGAGCGTACGATGAACCGCTAAACGGGAAGCAGCGTTGGATTTTATTTTCTTCGAGCGTAGAGTAGAAAATAGAAAGGTTGCAAGAGGCGATATCCTCTCTCCGAAAGGTCACGAAGTAGCATGATTCGTTGATGCAAGCAGACGCGCCGAGAGCCAACGATGAAACGCAAGGAAGCGACGACAAAACGAAAGATGCAAATCAAAAACGGATCCGTCCGATCGAAGGAACTGGAAGCCCACGGAGTCTCTATGGATATGGAAACGTCCTGGGCAGCTCAAGAGCTGACGTCCACGTACTCCAATCTGAACGACACGGTACTGTTTCTCTGAAGCTCCTTCTTACGCGAGACTTTTATTTCGAGCGACTCTAAGAACGTATCGAATGGCATATCGTGCATTTTCTTACGTTTTTATTTCGTTCTGGGATCCTACGGTGGACTCACAGATTTGTTTATGCGAAACTAGCATTTGGAGACGGAGCTTTATCGAAACCCTTCGCTTCTATTCGTGTTCAAATATTAGTCGTTTCGATAGCATGGATTTAAATATTTTGTTAGAATTTTAGGAGATTGTTTTCACTGAGTTGGACAGATTCTCGAGATTAAAATGAATAGAAGTACGACCTTAATTTTATATTTCGAGGTAGATGTAATTAAAAATGGTCTGAACGAGATCGTGTTTGGCTCTATTTTCGTTAAAAGTGTTTTCGCGTAGATACAATATTCAAATTTCGTTTTCCAATTTTCAAGTTTGTATATATGAAATTGAATATTTTTAACGTCGAAGAGTAACGTGTTTACTAAATTATTTTTTCCTAATTTAATACGATGATAAATATTATAATGTCGTGAATTTTTGTACTTGAAACAACGCAAGTTCAAATTTTTCTTGTTTCAAGACACGTTTCGAAGTAAAAATGTTAATAACTTGAAATACATTCGTACAATATATTTATGGTCTTGGATATATTCATATTTATCGCGTAAGTAATTAGTTTTATATACCACTTACAAACACATTTATAACTGTGATATCTACACTCATATTGATTAATTTATAAGAATATTGACAGATTATCTCTTATCCGTAGATTGTTTAAACATAGAGCATAATAATATAATATCTCGATCCAAACTTGAATTCAATTTTTTTAAAGAATTTCAATACAATTATGTTTAATTTGTTTGAACATAAGTACAGCTATTTTGATAAAGAATGCACTTTCAATGGAAACATTTTCACATACACTCCTGTGTAATACCTTCTATTAATTTATTCATACGAATATAGACTGTAATTTGTTCGAACATAAGTACAGCTGTTTCTTTAAAAAATGTACTTCCAATGCAGACATTTTTATATACACTTCTGTGTAATGCCTTCTATTAATTAATTCATACGAATATTGACAGTAAATTGTTTGAGCATAAGTATAGTGTATCAGTTTGCAACTGAAATTAGAGCAAAACTTGCTCGTTTGAATATCGACCTAGATTCTCGAGCTATAACGCCGACCTTCGTGAACGTATCGCGAGGCTCGATAACGTTTCGAATTAAATATGACGAGACGACCTTTGAAGGAGAAATTAAAAAATTCAGTGGACCAGTTCGCGTAGGAAGGAACACGCCAGCTGATCGTTCGTGATTCGCACTTGATCCCAGCATGGATGCCGACGGAGCATCGCGCTTCTGACACACATGACCATCTACAGAGCTGGCTGCGCTGTTCCTTTTGCTTTCCAAAACGCTGTTCGAGCATCGTTCGTGTGTCATTCACGCTCCGTGCAGCCAAGTCTCTCCTTTTCTGTTACACGATATTCATGACACTTCTCGAAACAACAGCGCTGGGATTTTCGACTTGTTCCATTCAGGATCGTTCTTATTCTCCCTGGTTTCACCTCCAACTTACGTTTCTCTAATTACTTCGTGCATCGAAGCATCTGCATCCTCGAACGCGCGATCCAAAGTATTTATTTAGTTATTAACCGTGTTATTCCCATTGCTTTGGGAACTGTTTTGTATTCAATATTTATTCGACTTTCATCGCTATTAATGCAAATCATCAAATTATTCCAGAGGTTGAAAATTTTTGAATAGGTTCAATTTGAACAGTTTAAAGGGCGCTTTTAACGAATAAAAGTTTCGATGCAAATGGGAATTTATAAAAAATAAATATAGACGCTTTTGTAGAATAAAAACACATATTTCGTTCAACGATAATATACTGTTACCAATACTCAATACGTTTCAGTTAATATTTACGATGTTAATGTGCGATATAATAAATATTCTGAAACAATTGTTTCCTGGGAAATTTCTATTAAAAAATCTATTAAAAAAGAAAATTAATTAAATTTGCAGGAGCAGGATTTTCGACTCGTTCTCCCTAGTTTCACTCTAACTTAGAGTTTCTCTAATTACTTGGTGCATCGAAGCATTTGCATCCTCGATTAAACTATTTATTTAGTTATTAACCATTTCCATTGCTTTGAGAACTGTTTCTGAATTTAATATTTATTCGACAGTTTATTTCTCGTTGTAACGAACTGTACGCCTTGTATACCGGCATTTCGTATGCCCCCTCTGTGTTTGTTTCGTTATTTTTGCTCCTCTCGTTGACCGTATCCCCGATATCAACCAAATTGCAGGGCATCGTGCGGTTTCTTGCGAAACATTCAGCGTTGACCTCCTTTTCGCCTTTTCTCCGCTGCTTCTTGTTTCTTTAATGTACCTGCAATTTTTCCTCTCCCCCTGTTCCCCATCTGCCTCCGCTCGAAGACTTACGCGGTAACCCAGCGTCTTATTTAAGAGCAAGTTGAACGTACTTATCCTGCGCGTCGTGTTTTCATCTCCACCCACGCGCGATCCCTTCCAAACGGAGCCGCTATTTTCGGACACAAAAATATCTTTACATCTGTTTTCGACCCCCTGCTTCGCCTTTGTCCTCCGTTTAGCGACGTTTATGCTACCTTTATCGTTCCCTTCAGTACTTGAGGATCCTTATACTATTTATTGAATCCCACGAGGGTTATCCAAACGGAAAATTAACTTTAAAAAAAAATAATTGTTTCGAGTTACAATGTGCTGCCTCCTAATAGCTAAAACGAGTGCCTAGAAAATTTATTTAAACTATTTTTAACCCAACATCGATGTCTACTATAATATTTTTAAGTGGCGTTTTGATGGAGGCTCTCGAGCATTTTTTATGGGGAGATATATGACTTCCATCGTGATAAACTTTAGTTATATTGATAATTGCATTTAAATTCGTCGAGAAATAATTTTTTTTAACCCAATATTGATGTCTACTATAATATTTTTAAGTGTCATTTTGATGGAGGCTTTCGAGCATTTTTTATGGGGAGATATATGACTTCCATCGTGATAAACTTTAGTTATATTGATAATTGCATTTAAATTCGTCGAGAAATAATTTTTTTTAACCCAATATTGATGTCTACTATAATATTTTTAAGTGTCATTTTGATGGAGGCTTTCGAGCATTTTTTATGGGGAGATATATGACTTCCATCGAGATAAACTTTAGCTATATTGATAATTGCATTTAATTACATCGAGAAATAATATTTTTTAACCCAATATACATGTCTAATAAAATATTTTTAAGTGTCGTTTTGATGGAGCCTCTCGAGCATTTTTTATGGGAAGATATGTGACTTCCATCGTGATAAACTTTGGTTATGTTGATAATTACGTTTAAATACGTCGAGAAATATATTTTTATAGCAAAGTAGCATGTGATGAGTGGTTAGATCGAGAAGTAGGCGATCCTGTATGCATAAATAAACCGAAAACGCGGAGGAAAATTCTTCCTTGCGTGGCTTCGTGTATCGTGAAAATCGATCTTGCAACTTATTGCCTTTCAAAGCCCGCCCTTGACTGATTTTCTGTCTTACGTTACTTACGACTGACCGAGGACACGCATTAAAGAAACTTTAATCAATAAGATACGTCGCCAATTAAGCGACAAATGTCATAGCTGCACAAGCCTTTCTAGACGATGTTTCCTTTAAGAATTTCTGAAAGATCACCATAAATTAAAATTAATTTATTTAATCATATAGAACTAATTTATTTAATTATATATAATTAATTTATTTAATTTATATAATTAATTAATATAATTTAATCGATCTGATTACACATTTTATCGTTTTTACGGGAAATATCAGTCGCGTTTTATTTACGCTAAAAAATTGCCAATAAAAAGCACCGAAAAATAATTATTCCAGTAAAAGTAAATTGTGTTATGAACGTGACTATTTTACGGTCTAAAAATAACAAAAATTCTTTTGCGCGAACACGCTATACTACGATTGCGTGCTGGTAATTTCGATCGATTTTTAACATTAGGTGCAATGTCGACGGTTTGTAAACGATTTTGTAATTGCGTCAGGAAATCACCACTCAACGTTAATTATAATTTAATAACAGTGCATAGCTCTGACTCTTTGCTTACATTCTTTTCACGCGATGTCCAACATCTCAATGGTCATTTTTGTTCAACGAACACACTTTCTTGCGAAATACAAACTATTTTTTAAATTTATAACGCTGGAACTACCACAGTCGAAATGACCCATTCGTAATTTCTGGTAAAAATTGTACAAAATTTAGTCGACTGAGTTTTCTATAGAAGACTAAAAAGATAACTCACGTATCTATCGTTTTAATTTCTTTGGTACAAATAAATACACTATAATTGTTAGTGTTAAACATTTCACAATGATTTTGGGGTGATTTATACAGGGTGTTCGACCACCCCTGGGAAAAATTTTATTGGGGGATTCTAGAAGCCAAAATAAGACGAAAATCAAGAATACCAATTTGTTGATGGAGGCTTCGTTAAAAAGTTATTAACGTTTAAAGTTCCAGCCGTAATGAATTTTTTTCTCGAAAATGCGCAGGATTTCGGGAGTATATCTATTGACCAAAAATGATTGTAATTGACCCTCGCAATTGAAAATAATTTTTGCAAAACGATTTGAAATTTTTTTTTCCGTCGAAAAATTTCACACCTTCTCGAATTTTTTTCTAGAAAGTGGATAGAATTTCGTGGGTATGTGTATTCACCAAAAATGATTGTAATTGACTCTCGTAACCAAATATAATTTTTTTTAAACGATTTGAAATTTTTTAATTTTATCGACAAATTTCACACATTCTCGAATTTTTTTCTCGAAAATGCGTAGGATTTCGGGGGTATGTCTATTCACCAAACATGATTGTAATTGACCCCCAAAACCGAAAATAATTTTTCCAGAACGATTTGAAATTTTTGAATTTAATTGTTAATAACTTTTTAACGAAGCCTCCATCAACAAATTGGTATTCTTGATTTTCGTCTTATCTGTATCTATGTTTCTTGTGGCACACGTTGATTTAAGCAACTCAATGTGTTCTTTGGATCTTGTAAAAAAAACTCGAATTTTTGAGAATTTTCTATAATTTTCTATAAGAGAACGAACAAACACTTATTTCCATTGCATTAAACATTCCTTCGCGTGTCCATCGTTTTAATTTCTTTGGTACAAATAAATACACTATTGTTGATAGTTCCAGTGATACTTAACATTGATTAAAGCAATAATCTCTTTGTATACCTTCAGATAGAACATTCGAATCGTTCGCTGGATTTTAGTGCAAAAAATCAATAATTATTCGATATCCACAATATTATTAATCTTGTGTAGATTTATAGAAAGGTTCAGATCGACAGATTTCCGACTTGCAGCTTCATTCTTGTTGCCAAACTGTCCCTTCCCACTTGAAAACAGACTGCACCGAACCTCGTGTTCGAGCAACGACGAAGAATGGGAAGTTCGAAATCGGTGGTCAGTCGGGCGACTAACGCGAAAATAATTGTGACGGATAAAATATTTGATCCCCCCTCCCCGTCGTTAATGCGTCCAATCAACGTCTCGTTATCATTACAAATTACGCACTCCGCGCTCAGTCTCGTCTCGAAATCGTACGCGTACGGGACACGTGTGTGTACAAAGCAAAGCGCCGGCGGTACGTGCTCATTAGGAATAAATCAATTAGCAGGCCGCCTGATTGCCGCCTCGCCGATTCGACGGATATCCAATTAGCAGTTTCCTCTTGATTATCAAACAATGCCTGATCTTTCGGTGAAGATGGATCCTCCTCGTTGACTGCTGCGCCCGATAAACGTAATTGTTGCGTAAACGCGATGCAATAGTCTACGATCGCGTCCGATAGCTTTCCGCGCCTTCTTGTTTCGAACTAATTTTTACTCGAGGGCCAATTTGCATTTCGCTGTTGCAATTATTTTACCGCGGTCGAAAATATTCTAAGGGCCCTTTCATTGTGTCGCGAGCGTGTGCAGGATCGACGAATAGAAAATGATCATTTTCGGCGAAATAAATAAAAAGATTCTAAAGCATGGAAATCGTTAACTTTTGGAGACTAGAGACATTTAGAAGTATGATTTGTAAAAACAATTCCACAGAAAAGAGAATTTATGAAAGGGTGCAGAATATATTGAAAAAAGATCATTTAAAACCTTTTAAGGAGATAAAAACATGGAAATCTTTAACTTTTGGAGACTATAGACATTTAGAAGTATGATTTGGAAAAACAATTGCACAGAAAGGAAAAGATAATTTATGAAAGGGTGCAGGATATATTGAAGAAAGATCTTTGTATTGTTTGTGACATCGTTTTGCAGGAAGAAAATAATATCGAGAATACAGAATAGTAATTTAAGATTTATTAGGAAACACACGGGGCATGGAAATTGCATTTTTAATTAGTCTTCTCAGATTCGAATTCCGGTACGATATACATCGGACGATTACTTTGCCGTGTAAAATATTCATTAAAATTATTATCAGGAGGAAGACACGCTTTGAAGGAATATTCAAAGAAACGGGGTCAAATTAATTTACTTAGACTTTTAATTAAATTTGTATTTGCCCAATGATCAAACGGTCTGACTTTCAAAGAGTATATTCGAACTGCAAAAGGAGCAACAATTATGCAAAACTAGAAACTGAAAATTTCGTATTTTTATACGTGCAATTTTCAATATTCATTATTACTCTTACTGTTTGCTTTCTGAGAGAAATATGTTTCTTTGTAAAAAAAACTGGATAAAATTTAGTATCAAATTCTGGTTAACTTCCGATGTAAATAGGAAATATATGAATAGCAAAGACGAAAGGAGAGAATCTTCAGTTTCCACTGTCTTAAAACGCGTATTAAAAATAGTTAAACTTTAGACGCATGTAGTTTCAAAACTACTGGTGTTTTATTGATTATTACACCACTGTTGGCAGCGGTGAAGCTTCCCCTTTAAAGTGGTTTTTGGTTTTTGTCGATCGGACCTTCCGTTTTCGAGATATCGTAAGTTAAGTAAAAGACAATTTTTAAAATTCCGCTCTCTGCCTTAGAAAAGGCTATTAACGCGCATTAAAAATACTAAAACTTTAGACACATGTAGTTTCAAATCTACTAGCGTTTTATTGATTATTACACCACTGTTGGCAGCGGTGAAGCTTCCCCTTTAAAGTGGTTTTTGGTTTTTGTCGATCGGACTTTCCGTTTTCGAGATATCGTAATTTATGTAAAAGGGTATTTTTCTGAATTTGACTATCTCTGTCTCCGTCTGACGCGTCGCGTTGGACCTCTCTCTCGCGCGTGAGTCGAGACAGTCACGTGACCAGGAAGTCGTAGTATTTCCAAGAATTTACTACGCACTGTTTACTACTGTCGCGCGCGCGAGTTCATTGATCTCAATGAAACGTAAACAAACGCTTCGGACCCTCGTATCTCTGAAACTAGCCACCGCATCGACTTGAAACTAAAATCCTCATATCTCCGGAACTAATTGAGCTATCGACTGGTACGAACGCTCATTTTAAAGGGCATTTCATCCCCTATCCAATGTACGTAACTACTTTTAGAATTTATTTTGTCTTCTATGTTTATTTTGCAATTTACTTTGACGCGATCGACTTGAAACTAAAATCCTCATATCTCCGGAACTAATAACGCTATCAACTTCTACAAACGCTCGTTTTAAAGGGCATTTCATCCCCTATCCGATGACTGGGCTAACTACTATAATTTATGCTGTCTTCTATGTTTATTTTGAAATTTACTTAAACTTTATACACCCAAAGAAGTTTCAACGACTCCTATTGATTATACGACCTGTGATGCGATAAAACTGTATCATAAATTATTTATTTAATTGAAAATGAATATAAACTTCTATACAGGATGTTTACGTAATTACTAGCCAGCATTTTTTTGTAAATAATTGTTTTCTCTGAAGGCAAGTAATGGGAATAATCAGTGGACTCCTATCGTACGAACTGTTCGTCCCTCGTCGAGCGTGAATAGAGTTCGTACGTTTAGATAAAATAGCAATCAGTCGTTGAAAATTTATTTTGACCGTTTCGAGGACCGGAACCCGCTAACAAGTAGGTAACAGCTATTCCGTTCGAGAGGACTGTTCGTGCAGTTCGATGGAAACTGGACACCCCGTACGTTTCGCGCAATCGAACGTAGAAAAAACGATCGGACGAAGGTTCGAACGATCCGTCGATACGTTCGTCGAATAAACGAAAAAGTCGTGGAAAAGCACCGCGCGTAATCGTATTGCGGGTGTCAAATTAACGGAGGAACGATCCGCTTTAGCGTGGCAACGAGTTTACTAACCCCTTCGTATGTAGGTTAAAACGAATCGATGAGATTGCACGTCGGGCAGCGTACGAGCCCCGCGTATGCCATTGCAACTATAGCGCGCGTGACTATGGTCGTATGAGACGCGATTAACCAGGAGTCGCGAGCCGACTCGCGTTAACTACGGTTGCGGATCTCGACTTCCTTTAATTAGAAAAATACTTTTCCCCTAACGAGTGGTCTGCCGATAATCGGAGATCGACAAATTCAGAACCCAAAGAACGATAATAGAAATCTGAAATCAACTTCCTTAAACGCTTCCACGCTCGAGTAAACTTAAATGGTAGACTGTGCGTTCCGAAAAAATTATTTTTGGAAACTCTACGAACTGTGTTTGTTCGTTTCGTGGACGATCTACGGTGAAGGAATAGGAGTGCATGATTGGATACACGAAGAATCTGTGTGGTTTTTTTTTTTAGATTAGAAACGAATCATTGAAATTCAAAATTCAGATATCGCGTATTAAATAAATTTATTTTAACATTGAACTACTGGACAATTTCAATCGTTTGAATCATCAGGGAGATCTATTATTCGTATCTCGACTAACTAAACTATCGAACAATTTTAATTTGTCTTAATTTGGATCCTCAAGTTTGAAGAATTCTAAATAAGAAGACATCGTTCGTGGAGAGTGTGATGATAAAAATAAAAGGAAATTTGCGCCTGTCGCAGGCCCGATTCCAGCAGAAGCAGCTTCAGGAGAAGGAACAGAAGCTGCTGCAGCTGTACGACCAGCAACAGCAGAGGGCTTATCAGGTGGTGCAACGAGGCAGCGCCGGTTCCAATAACTCGAATCATGGTTCCTCTGTCAGTCATACCGTCACAAGGACTTCGACCAGCAGCCACTCAACCTCGACCTCGCAAGGTGGTAAGGTGGGTGATTCATCGCAATGAAACGCGTTTTCACTGAAATTTCTACGAACCTAAACATTACTCACCATTCACAATTTATAAGTCACTCGAATCTCATCCTGAATTGCAATTGATAGATTAATTAAATTTTAATACTGGATAATTGAAATTCACATTATTGGTATATTGGTCACAAATTATGAACTTGCAATTTATCATGAGTCTCGTTAAATTTATCGTGAACTAAAAAAATTGTATTTTAGATTTATGTAATACAAACTGCCCCTTCAATATACAGTTTATGGAACTCTGCAGAGAGAATAAACAATTTTAAGTAATTCACAATTTATAAGTCACTTGAAATCTATCCTGAATCAGTTGCAATTGATAGACTACTTGAATTTTAATATTGAAATTCTTGAACACTTGAAATTCACATTGTGTATTGGTCAAAATTTATTATAGGCCAACTTGCAGTTAAAAAATCGTATTTTTGACTTATATAACGAAAACTACCCCATGAAAGTACAGTTTATGGAACTCTGCAGATAGAATGAACAGTTTCGATTAATTCACAATTTATAAATCGTTCGAAATTTATCCTGAATCAGTTGCAATTGATAGACTGCTTGAATTTTAATGTTGGACACTTGAAATTCATATTGTGCATCGATCACAATTCATTAAAATTATATTTACAGAGAGAATAAACAGTTTTGAGTAATTCATAATTTATAAACAGCTCAAAACTCATCCTAAATTGCAATTGATAAATATTTTAATTTCAATGCTGGACACTTGAAACTCACATTGGATATCAGTCAAAATTTATTTTTAGCCAACTTGCAGTTTACTGTGAGTCTCATAAAATTTATCATGTATTTAAAAAATCATATTTTTAATTTACATAACGCAAACTGTTCCCCCAAAGTGCAGTTTATTGAACTCTGCAGTTCTCATAAAGAGTTTTGGGTAATCGCGGGTATGTGTGGTTTCGTGGTGTTAAGGTGAGGCAGATGTTCGACGAAAGACGCCAGACGACCGTAAAGGGCATCGACAGGAGCTACCCGCTGGAACCGCTGGAGAACAAACCACGGAAACAAACGAACGGAAACGCGGTGCAGAAGAACGGAAATTTGACGGTGAACCGACACTCCGTGACTGTGAAGCGTGTGGCGCGGGCTGACGTGAACAGTAATTTGAATGGCGGCAAACCGGTCGTCTCGTATCACGAGGAAATCACTCGTGAATCGTTTGGACCTTCTGGACAGCAACACCCGGACGACGACGAGTTCGGGAACGAGAACCATGTGGCGCAATATGCAAATGGGAACCACCGAGACGAGGTATTTCGCTACAGGCCACGGTGATTTTCTTCGACGAGATAAAAACCGTCGGGATATCTGCTTGACGCGATTTCAAACTTACTAATTCATAAATTACGAGCAGATTTAATATTTTAGAATTTTACAAACGAAATTCAAAATTACAAACAACATCGGTCTTGCTCTAAAAAAATAGGGAAAATATGGAAATGACAGGGAATTAGTTAGATACGAATGAATAATGTAAACTCTTAGTTACTATGAAAAATCTTTTGTTGATGGAGGCTTCGTTAAAAAGTTATTAACAATTAAATTCAAAAATTTCTAATCGTTCTGGAAAAATTATTCTCCGTTGCGGGGGTCAATTATAATCATTTTTGGTCATTACATATACCCCTGAAATTCTACCCACTTTCTAGAAAAAAATTCAAGAAGGTGTAAAATTTTTCAGCGAAAAAGAAATTTTCAAATCGTTCTAAAAAAATTATTTCCGGTTGCGAAGGTCAATTACAATCATTTTTGGTGAATAGACATACCCCCGAAATCCTACCCACTTTCTAGAAAAAAATTCAAGAAGATGTGAAATTTTTCGATGAAATAAAAAATTTCAAATCGTTCTGGAAAAATTATTTTCGATTGCAGGGGTCAATTACAATCATTTTTGGTCATTACATATACCCCCGAAATCCTACCCACTTTCTAGAAAAAAATTTAAGAAGGTGTGAAATTTTTCAGCGAAAAAGAAATTTTCAAATCATTCTAAAAAAATTATTTCCGGTTGCGAAGGTCAATTACAATCATTTTTGGTGAATAGACATACCCCCGAAATCCTATGCATTTTCGAGAAAAAAATTCAAGAATGTGTGAAATTTTTCGACGGGAAAAAAAATTTCAAATGGTTCTAAAAAAATTATTTTCGGTTGTGGGGGTCGATTACAATAATTTTTGGTGAATAGACATACCCCCGAAATCCTGCGCATTTTCGAGAAAAAAATTCAGTACTGGTGGAACTTTAAACGTTAATAACTTTTTAACGAGGCCTCCATCAACAAATTGGTATTCTTGATTTTCGTCTTATTTTGGCCTTTAGAATCCCCCATTAAAATTTTGTCCAGGGATGGTCGAACACCCTGTATATTCAGCGTCTTTTAGTACTCTCTTTCAAGTAAATTTTAATTCTAAAAAACACTGTGTTTGTGGAATAAACTTGGTCTGAAATATTCGTAAAGACACACATCGAGGAGGTTCTGAATGATGACACGATAGAGAGGAATCGCATGATGGCGAAACTTCACTTGATGCAGTACGACGAAACGCTGAAACACCGCGTTAAAAACGATCTCGAAAGCGAGGAATTCCCGGAGGACTTTATGGTGGATGTTCCCGACAAGCTTCCGAAACAAAGTGTTACCAAGAAGCTGTCTCAAGCGGAAGCTAGGTTGGAGCGTTTCAGGAACGCGAACGCGAAACGAAATAACAGCATCGCGAAAAATACAAACACGATCGGCGCCCCGAAGAAACGGTTCGACCCGATATATCCGGTAAAGTCTACTCCCAGGTACGTAAAACAAAAGAAATTTTACCAAAGGACATCTCAAATATATTAAAACTAAAGTTAAGAACTCAATTTCCCATTTCGACTTTCATCGCTGCTAATGCAAATCATCAGATTATTCCAGAGGTTGGAAACAGTCGCGAACATTTTTTAACAGGTTCCATTTAAACAGTTTAAAGGGAGCTTTTGACGAATAAAAGTTTTAATGCAAATGGAATTTATGAAAAGTAAATAAATTCAGTTAATATTTACAATGTTAATAATGCAATATGCTATAATAAATGGTTCTGAAACAATTGTTTCCTGGGGAAATTTCATTGTACGAAATTTCTAAATACTTGTCCCAGAAGAATAGTTTTTAAAAAAGCTTCTGATACTAAGCATGTTCGCTGCAAAATTATCAAGAGAATATTCTATTAAAAAAGAAAATTAATTTGCTATGTTAATTCCTTTTTTCGACCTCTGGATCATTTATTCGTTTCAGCTAAAATGCACGCATCGCGTGTTGCAACTATTTTTCTGTTCTTTTCTTGGTAGTATGCAGAAATATACCTTTGAAGTGTTTAGAAATATTTGACTATTCATCGAGAAAGTATTAACGAGTTGAAAATATCGAGTAATAAGTTCGTTCGTATGTTGGGATGATGGTCAATCTCAAGTGTATTTCATTTACCTTCTTAAACTCCATTGAAATGTCTATAATTAATAATTTTACAAGAAATTTCGAATCTAGTGAATTAGATCACATAAGAAGCTTGAAAAGTCAGTCCAAAAAATTATTTTTGCCACTGATGTAATTCTTCAAATACATTTACAGCAAAAAAAGCAAATAAAAGTAATATTAATGGCTCTAGAAAAAGAAAATTGATAAATCGTTAGCCGATTCGAGCAATTTATTGTAGTAAAACGTTGTCGACCCGCTTTTTCGAGACATTTTCAGAACAATGTTATTTATTAGGAACCTGAAACAAGATCGACTTTCAATTTGTTAGTTCAAAGACGAATGTTCTTGTCACTGCTTATAGCAATCAACGAAAACTCAATTTTTCGTTTATTCTACATTTCGATCGTTATAATCACGCGTACTTTAACGTAATATTTATTATATTTATATTTAAAAAAATATACTCCTCTAAAGGATCTGTAAATCAAACGAGAACTCACAAATAACATTGCTGTTTATATTTACAAACAAGCCTCCAATTATTTATCGCGTACGAATTAATTTTAATAATACGAGCAAATAAATTAACTCTTATTGTAGTCAAAGCGCTATAAAAACAAGGTAAGGAATACATTAATGATTATACGTCGTATATATAAATAATAATCGTCGTTCCGCCACAAAATCCGAACAAACTTATTACTCAGACTCCAGTAAACATCGAATACATCGTGGGTGTCTCAGAAAATATTTCGTGCATCGAAGCCTCAATTGTCCAAACAATAATTACAACGAGACGTTGGAGCTCCATATTTAAATATTTCTTAATTCAATTCTAAACAATTTTCTTGCATGAAACTGCAAAACAAAAATTCTTGACAATACGTCAAATAAATTCTAATCTCAATCATGGAATTTTTTATTAAAATTTATTTGGCGTACTGTCCAGAATTTTTTATCGAATATTGAAAATTCTATGATTGAGACTAAATTTTATTTGATGTATTGTTTAGAATTTTTTTAGAAAATTCTATGATTGAGTCTAAAATTGATTTGATGTATTGTCTAGAATTTTGTTAGAAAATTCTATGATTGATTCTATGATTATAATTTTATAATAATTTTATTCTATGAATTCTATGAATTATATTATTTAATAATTTTATAATTTTGTTTCAAATAACGATCTAAAATTTATTTGACGTATTGTCTAGAATTTGCTTAGAAGATTCTATGATTGATTCTATGAATTATAATTTTATAATAATTTTATTCTATGAACTATAATTTTATAATTTTGTTTGCAATAACGATCTAAAATTTATTTGACGTATTGTCTAGAATTTTATTTAGAAAATTCTATGATTGTTTCTATAAATTATAATTTTATTTTATGAATTATATTATTAAATAACTTTATTCTATGAATTCTATGAATTATATTATTAAATAATTTTAATCCATGAATTATAATTTTATAATTTTGTTTGCATTAACGATCTAAAATTTATTTGACGTATTGACTAGAATTTTGTTTAGAAAATTCTGTGATTGATTCCATGAATTATAATTTTATAATTTTGTTTCCAATAACAATCTGAAAGCATCAAAGCTTCGATTGGTATAAAAGATATATTTTCGTAATCATCTGTCTAAAGAACCTTTCCAACAAAATACATCGCCATGGACAGTGTAAAAATAACCAGGAAACGAAACGCAATATTTTCTGGGACACCGTAATACTTTAAAACGCAAGTAGGTTAACAGTCCCGATGATCGCATCGAACCTTGACAAACGCAAACTCTCTGGTCGCTAATTGGCAATCAATGCTAACAATCTGTCGCTGCTTTCACCCTCCCCCTCCCAACCCTTGTTCTTCAACCAGCCCCCCTTCAGTCCCCCCTCTTGATTAATTTCTCGTCGCATAATTGCAATCGCTGACTAGACTCGACTCGTTTAAACCCACGCAACCGTAGTAGCCTAACAATACACGCTCCCTGGAAGCGATCGCCTTGAAAGAGCAACTAAACGACGCGTTTCCGGCAAAGCAGAGGCGCAGCGTCTCCGGTTTGTCACGAGGAGGAAGACGCTCTAATTTACGTCCGCCTAACCGCTATCGGAGAAAGGATAATCGGTCGAAGGACATTAAACACTCCATCAGCATAACAATTACTCGCCAAGCATGAAGCGTCATTAGCCCGAGGAGCCGTGAGAAAAAATAAAAGAAAAGAAACGAGGTACCCGCGAGGCATTAATCACGCATACGCGGCCAATAAACACCAGTCTCTTTTATGCCAACCAGACGAGAAGCACCGCGGTGGCTTTTCACGAGGCTTGAAGCTACCCTTTGTAACGCCGTACTTAACAAAATCGTTGATTCCGAGGATCGAGGATCGAGGAAGCTTTTATCCCGCTGCCAGAGGAGGAATCATGCAAAAATCATTTATTCTCGGCTCGCTTCTTCCTCATCTATCCTGTACACTTAACAGCAACGATCAGGCAGGATTAACACCGTCGAAGGGGGCGTCGTGGGGGCAAAGAAAAGAATAGAAAGATAAGGTTAACCACGGAATTTTTGTTACGATTGTTTTCGATCGAAAGTTAGGATATATTGGTTGTGATTTCGTAGCAACAGAGGCAACGACGGTAGGACGAGGATTGGTGAGAACAGAAGAAGGAAAGGATTCGCGATCGAGAACGTGGAAGAGACCGTGTCGTCGTCGGAGTCTGAGAAAACTCGAATGAGCGAGAGTCCAAAATTCTTTTGCAGAGAGTCTGAAAAATCTGCCACTACTTACGCGATAGATTCGAGAGCTGTTGGGAAATCTTCGAAGGATGTTAAACGTAACGTGGTGAAAATAGGACCAAAGAGAAACGAAGATTGGTTTTCAGAACCCAATGAAAACGAGACAGAGAGATCTGTGATTGTTGGTATCGATACAGTTGACAGGGATATTAAATCTCCTGGGCCTGGAAGAATCAGCGGAAGTTCTTCTCCGGATAGTTTGAAACACGACACAATGAGTTGCAAGAATATTGAAAGCAAAAGTCGCTTGAAATCGGTCAGTGTTTTCGAACGATTAACGAGGGACCGTGGTGCTAGTCCTCGATACGAATCTGGAACTGTGAATTTAAAAAGCGCGTTTAAATCTCCGGATCCTCCTGAGAAGATTGTAAGAAAACGCAGCAACAGTCCGATAGTTCTTCGAAAACACGATCGTCGAAGTGTTCGTACTGCTGCACCAAAATCGCCAGTTTTCAGAAAGTCCAGTCCTCGGTTCTTTTCCAGTGACGCGGATAGATCAGCCACCATTATGCTGGTGACGCCAGAAACGATAACAAAAATGAAGACAAGATCGCCAACGCCTGCAAGCAAAGATGGTCAAAGATCCTTTGGCAATAGGTCTGACTTGGCAGTCAAGGATAGAATTACTTGGCCAAGTAGAAGATCGTCCAAGGAGAACATCGACGAAAGCTCTAGATTTAATATACGAAGTTCGGTATCGCGATTCTTCGCTGAACAATGTGAAAAAGCTTCGAGAAATATCGATGCAGAAAACAGTATTCGATCGTTGCAAACTGATAGATGCTCCGACATGTCACGTAGTTCTTCGCCAGTGTCGTTAAAAGACGTAAACATTGTTACTCCAGGAAACAGAAATTTATCATTTTTAAACATTGAAAATGGAAAACCTACCAGGACGATGAAAGTAGGTGAGAAGCCTGGGACAACTGTTAGTTTCAAACCGAGGTCTTCTATAGATAAAAGTGATTTACGTCCTAAAAGTCCTCGATCAGGATCGAGAAGCAAGAGTCCAGAATTCTTTTGTTACGAGACAGAGAAATCTGGAACGACTGTTAGTCTCAAACCAAAGTCGACGATGAGTTCAATGGACGAACGTTCTAAAAGTCCTCGATCAAGACCAAGCAGCTCTACAGATGTTCATCTTAAAGGTAGATCATCAAAGAGTAGTCCTGACACGTTCAGTATACCTAAAGATGTAGAAGTAACTGGTAGTATCAGTAGGAAGAACAGTCGCGAGTCGTCACCAAGGTTACAGAAGATCGTAGACATCAGAAGCAAGAGTCCAGAATTCTTTTGTTATGAAACAGAGAAGTCTGGAACAACTGTTAGTCTCAAGCCAGGATCCTCTATAGACATAACTGAGGAACGTTCTAAAAGTCCTCGATCGAGACCAAGTAGCTCTTCAAGTGTTCCTCCTAAAGGTAGATCATTAAAGAGCTCTGATATGTTGAGTATCCCCAAAGATGTAGAAGTAACTGGAAGTATGAGTAGGAGGAACAGTCGTGAATTGGATTCCAGAAGCAGATCACCAGAATTCTTTTGTTACGAGACAGAAAAGTCTGGTACAACTGTTAGTCTCAAGCCAAGATCCTCTATAGACAAAACTGACGAACGTTCTAAGAATTCTGGATCAAGACCAAGTAGCTCTACAAGTGTTCATTCTAGAGGCAGATCATCAAAGAACCCTGACATCTTCATTACTCCTAAAGATGTAGAAGTAACTAAAAGTATGAGTAGAAAGGACAGTCGTGAGTCGTCACCGAGATTACAAAAGATCGTAGACATCAGAAGAAAGAGTCCAGAATTCTTTTGTTACGAGACAGAAAAGTCTGGAACAACTGTTAGTCTCAAACCAAGATCCTCTATAGACAAAACTGATGAACGTTCTAAAAGTCCTCGATCGAGACCAAGTAGCTCTCCAAGTGTTCCTCCTAAAGGTAGATCATCAAAGAGCCCTGACATCTTCAGTATCCCTAAAGATATCAAAGTAACTGGAAGTATGAGCAGGAGAAACAGTGATGAATCATCACCAAAATTACACAAAATCGTAGACATCAGAAGCAAGAGTCCAGAATTCTTTTGTTACGAGTCAGAAAAGTCTGGAACAACTGTTAGTCTCAAACCAAGATCCTCTATAGACAAAACTGATGAACGTTCTAAAAGTCCTCGATCAAGACCAAGTAGCTCTCCAAGTGTTCCTCCTAAAGGTAGATCATCAAAGAGCCCTGACATGTTCAGTATTCCCAAAGATATTAAAGTAACTGGAACTATGAGTAGGAGGAACAGTCGTGAATTGGATTCCAGAAGCAGATCACCAGAATTCTTCTGTTACGAAACAGAAAAGTCTGGCACGACTATAAGCTTCAAACCAAAATCCACGATGAATTCAATGGATGAACGTACTAAAAGTCCTCGATCAAGACCAAGTAGCTCTCCAAGTGTTCCTTCTAAAGGTAGATCATCAAAGAGCCCTGAAATCTTCAGTATCCCTAAAGATATCAAAGTAACTGGAAGTATGAGTAGGAGAAACAGTGGTGAATCTTCACCAAAATTACACAAAATCGTAGACATCAGAAGCAAGAGTCCAGAATTCTTTTGTTACGAGACAGAGAAGTCTGGAACAACTGTTAGTCTCAAACCAAGATCCTCTATAGACAAAACTGAACGTTCTAAAAGTCCTCGATCAAGACCAAGTAGCTCTCCAAGTTTTCATCCTAAAGGTAGATCATCAAAGAGCCCTGACATGCTCAGTATCCCAAAAGATATCAAAGTAACTGGAACTATGAGTAGGAGGAACAGCAGTGAATTAGATGCCAGAAGCAAATCACCAGAATTTTTTTGCTACGAGACAGTAAAGTCTGGCACAACTATGAGCTTCAAACCAAAATCCACGATGAATTCAATGGATGAACGTTCTAAAAGTCCTCGATCAAGACCAAGTAGCTCTCCAAGTGTTCATCCCAAAGGTAGATCATCAAAGATCCCTGACATCTTCAGTATCCCTAAAGATATCAAAGTAACTGGAAGTATGAGTAGGAGAAACAGTGATGAATCATCACCAAAGTTACACAAAATCGTAGACATCAGAAGCAAGAGTCCAGAATTCTTTTGTTACGAGACAGAGAAGTCTGGTACAACTGTTACTCTCAAACCAAGATCCTCTATAGACAAAACTGAACGTTCTAAAAGTCCTCGATCAAGACCAACTAGCTCTCCAAGTGTTCCTTCTAAAGCTAGATCATCAAAGAGCCCTGACATGCTCAATATTCCCAAAGATATCAAAGTAACTGGAACTATGAGTAGGAGGAACAGTAGTGAATTGGATGCCAGAAGCAAATCACCAGAATCTTTTTGCTACGAGACAGAAAAGTCCGCCACAACCATAAGCTTCAAACCAAAATCCACGAAAGATTCGATGTACAAACGTTTCAATAGTCCTCGACCAGGCTCCACGGGTGTTCAGTCTGGTAGATCGTCAAAGAGCCCTGACGTATTCTCTGCGCCCAAAGACACCAAAGTAGCCTCTCGAAGAGGATCTGGCAATGTCCTACGGTCGACCAAACTCATTCGTGACATTATAAAACACCAAAAACATAAGGATCACGGTGATCGTACTTTGGGAAAAGATACAAAAACTTCGCGTAGATCTTCCGTTGCGTTCGAAGACACGACAGAAGGAAGACACCATGCAATGGAGGTCGAAACTGTTGAACTCGGGGCGAATAGAAACCTAGAATACGAAACTCTCGCTCCGGAATCGAGTCCTAAGAGCTCGCTTTCCGTGGAGGTGGACGCGGAGATTCAAGAAATCACGATGCCCGATCAATACGTGGAACGAGGGAAACTTCAACAGGAGCAGCTTCGAACTTATTCGAGATCCTCCGATAAAACAACGCAAAATTTCGCGGAGACAAAGGCTGAGAACGCGTCCACGTATTCCGTGCGTAAACCGGGCAAAAAGAGAGGATCCCTTTTCGAGTCGAATATCTTCGAGCCGTCGAAGAAGCATCAGCAGACAACCGAGCATCGAAGAGTCTCCAAATCGAGCACGACTGTCAATTCGAAGCGTCTGGAACAAAATACAACAAGGAACGAACGCTCCAGTCCTTCTCCCACGAGCGAATCTGGATTTCGTGGCAGGAAACGTCAAGAGAAAACGTCCCAAAAGCGAGCTCAAGCTTTAGGGTCCATAGAACTGGTTCGAAGGATCATGAGAGAAACGCACTCGGAGCAGGAGGACGCAAGAAATATCGTGGGTGAGTTTATCAAATACGATGGAGACTCCGACAGGAATTATGAGAGAACGGATTCCGTGGAGTCGGCACTCAGACGTTTCGATTCTATTGGCAAAGAACTTGGCGCAGCGTCCGCTCAAAGTACGCTGGAACGAGGGAAAGAATCGGTAGCGGAGAAAAGACAAACGCTGGACGAATCGAGCGGGATTGAAGGCTCAGCGGGTGGCTCGAGGACGATTTCTCTGAAAGCACTCGATCGTACGAATGTAAATTTTCCGCGGAGCCCGGAGACGTCGAGGACGTCTTTAAAGAGGATTCCAATGACGATCGAGACCCAAGAAGGAGGACAGAAGAAGCTTGCGAGGGCCAGGGACTCGATAGAGATCGCTGAAATCGTCGTAAGATCGAAATCGCCCGCGTGCAGACGAAGGCTCTTCCGGGGCGAGGATTTGGGGGAGGGAACCGGAAACGGAAGCTCGAGGTCGACGAAAACTGCGGAACGTGTTTCGAAGCCCGGTAAACGCGACGCGATTGATTCCGTGAAAGTAACCTCGAAATTCGTGAAAACCGCCGCGGGCGACGGAACGTCGATGAAAAAGTCGGACGAAAGAAAAGAGGAGGCATCAACGGGTGAATTCACGTCCGTGAAACAGCTGAGATCGATCGAGGATATTCGGAAATCTATCGAGAACGAGAGTCCAGGTCGCAAAGCGCGGGAATCGTGGTCTAGGTCAGCCATTGCGAACGACGTTTCAAAATGGTCGAGCGCGGGCGAAACGCGTCGGGAAAATGGCGTACGCGTTGGAAACAGAAAGGAAGCATCCTTGCCAAAACGATCAGAGAATCTTAGCGCGGGCAATTGTTTAAGGGACTGGGATCGTTCTTTCTCCAGGGTTGCGAAAAGTCCGAGTCCAGATTCGAGCAGAGCGACGGAAACGCCGGGCAACCGTACAAGAAGAAATGTTCCACCATCGCCGTCGAAAAGCCCGGACACGGTGTCGAGGGTAAGCAGAATTCCATGGAAATGTTTACGAAATATTGTTATTTGTGTCCGGAAAATTTAACTGAATTATTTTGCCACTTTTTTAGTCGTTTTGCTAAGAATTTATTGTATACAAAAATAGGGAGACATAAGTATAGAATATATGTAAATATGAAATCATATGAAGTTATAAAGTATGTAACAATGAGTGATGACATGACAAATTGCAATTAAACGTAACTATAAGAGATGTCATACTTAGGTGTATTACTTATAAAATTATGTAAATTGTCTTAATCTAGCAGTATTATCTAATTTCTGTATGAATGCGGTGTGAGAGGAGAAGAAGTCTATATGTTCGCAGAATTTATTGGCATTGATTGTTAAATTTATATATTGCGAATATTAAACAAAATTGTGGAATTAATTTTCGTCTTTGTTTACGAAGTTTCAATTACTAGATAGCATGATTCACCAATTAAGTATACAGAGTGTTCGGCCACCCCAGGGAAAAATTTTAGAGATCAAAATAAGACGAAAATCAAGAATACTAAAAAAGTTAAAAAGTTATTAAAAAATTAAATTAACAAATTTCAAATCATTCTGGAAAAATTATTTTCGGTTGTGGGGGTCAATTACAATCATTTTTGGTGAATATACATACCCCCAAAATCCTATGCACTTTCGAGAAAAAAATTCAAGAAAGTGGACAAATTCGACAAAATTAAAAAATTTCAAATCGTTCTGGAAAAATTATTTTTGGTTGCAGGGGACAATTACAATCATTTTTTGTGAATATACATACCTCCGAAATCCGTCGCACTTTCGAAAAAAAAATTCAGGAAGGTGGACAAATTCGACAAAATTGAAAATTTTCAAATCGTTCTGGAAAAATTATTTTTGGTTGCAGGGGTCAATTACAATCATTTTTGGTCACTAGACATACCCCCGAAATCCTATGCACTTTCGAGAAAAAAATTCTTTACCGAAAATATACCGTGTGACCGGAAATGTTTCTATAACTTTTTAACGAAGCCTCAATCAACAAATTAGTATCCTTGATTTTCGTCTTATTTTGGCCTCTAGAATCTCCCATTAAAATTTTTTCCAGGGATGTCGGAGCACTATATACAGAGTGCCTCAGAATATCGAAAGTAACCATTCTACGGTTAATTTATCGGACAATGAGAAGAAATCGGAATTCAATCCGACACGCGACGCTTCGTTCTCCATCGCAGAGTTGATATTGTTAAATTAGTTGCACGCTATCTCGAACGATCGATCGATCGCGATTCAAGCGTAGACGCGTGTCGATAATTTTTCAACGAGTTCTGAACGAACGGTTTCTCATTATAGCGTCCCTCCACCGACTCGAAAGCTCAAGATACAAAATCGACGAAACGACCAGCGCCTATGAAAGGCACAGAGCCAATTGGAAACAGGAAGACGACGACGACGACTACGAGAAAATCGACGGATGTCGTCGATGGCCCTGTTCTCGAGAATGGTCTGCATTTACGAGACCAAACTGCCGAAACGAAATACGATAACGACTCGCCGACGACGAAGAAGAGCAACGCTTTTGTCATCGACTTCGACGAGCAACCGCCGAAGGAAAACGATGGGTCACTTCCGAGGAAACCGCGGTTAAGAAAACAATCTATGGAAGTGAGTCGATATCGATCACTGAAATACATAAATTAGACGATCCGTAATAATTTTTGATGCACAGTAATTATTTTATACAGCTGCTACTGGGGATAGGACCAGTTCAACGATATAATATTTTTGAAGTAAAGAAGAAATAATAATACGCAACTTAGATTATTTCACGACGTGAGTGTCGTGTTCGATATCTCTGCCAGCTTTTCTATTTCTGTGGCAAAAAATTCATTAGCTGCTTACGAAGCGAGAACAGTTGCACCGCTGCTTTCACTTTATCATAACACTGGGCACTATGAAACCAGGCGCGTCAACAGTTAATGTCCTCCTACTGGAACGTGCTTGAAAATGACATAAAAGTGGCAGTAACGAAACACCTACTGAGAAAACAAGTAATTAAAATGACTGTGTTTCGTAATGACCGCCCTCGTTCTGTCGGAATAATGGAAGACGTTACTGTTGTAAATAAAAGTGTTATTTTATCGTCAAATATTTAAACCGCTAAATACGGTATTAATAATCTCAGTATGGTAAGGTGAAAGCGTGTTTCTTTAAAAAATCATTAGAATTATTTTATCAACTATTCAACAAGTACCTTTTCGTCGTTAAAAAAAAATTTGAAGAATTTTGTAACAAAATTTACAATTTGGAATTAGAAGTATATAACCTGCATAAATAAAATACCGCATTACGTTCTCTTGCATTCTCTCGGAGCCTACTCCAAAGAAATAAAATAGAGTTTCCATTCAAATCTTTAAAAGATTTTCTGATTCAACGACCCACGATACAATGTTCTTATTTCCTATTTAATTCCAGCAATATTCAAATTGACTTTTCGGTAAACTGTCATCTGAATTGTGCCAATCGAGCATCGCGCGCGATTTTTCCACGACGACTCGGAAGTTGGAAATGACAGAAAGTAAATAGAAGACCGATTGGTATCGACGGAAATTCGGATGATAAAATGTCTCCAGTTCTTTGATCCCGACCTGCCCGGGTATTCCAAGCGTGGAACCACATGGATTCCTATTTCTACGTTTTGTAAACAATCGGGACCGTATCGAGCGAAATTTTCGAGTTCCGGTGCCGCAAAATTTCCCATGAACCTGACGTTTAAAAGTCGCCGGTACCACGCAAGTTACTCTTATTTTTTATCGTGGTTTAATTGATATAAATTTAACGTTTGTTCTGCTCAGAAGCAAACACCTTCCACGCAATCTGGTCGGCCACCTTCGTCAGTTTCGTCCACCTCTAGCGGTAGCACCATGCAGAGCCACGTTTCCAGTCCCAAAAGTAGAATGGCGTCGAAAGTGCACGCGCCAGCTTCCGCTACAACGGCGTCGAAAAGATCAGCTTCCACCAGAGGCGGAGGAAACATGTGTGCCACGTAAATACGAACAGCTTTGGCAAATTTACATCGTAAAAGAAATGAAATTATATTTGTTTAAGTACCAAATTCAACCAGAGTATATTTAATCAATTACAATCGCAATTATTTTTTTATTTTTCTCTGGGACTTTGTCCTCTTCCTTTTCTTTTACACTTGGATTTAGTAATTTGTATTACTCGTAATTTTACACTGAATCTATTCTCTATTATAATCCTTTTCTGCGCAGACTATTTTATAATCTCAAAGAAAATATCCTTGCAGTGACCTTTTGGTCCCCTGTAAAATATGTGGACGCCGTTTTGCTCAGGACCGCGTGACCCTTCACGAGCAAATTTGCGCGAAAACGGGCCAGAAGAAGAGGAAACAATTCGACACGGTGATGTTCCGAGTAAAAGGTACCGAGCTAGAGAAATTCGTGAGAAAAGGGCACTGTAAAAAGCAGCCCGAGGTCAGTATAATCCAGTTTCATCAACATTCTCAATACTAATCCCTTTTGGAAGCATTTACTTAAACTCGTGGAACGTACTGATCAAATTTGGCTACCCTTTTGTAATTGCGATCAGGAGGAACAATTGCTGAATGTAACTTGTATTAGCAATTAACCCTTTTGCGATCGTATTAAGTTTATGTTTGCTTAATTACACTTAACGCTTTGACGGCCGCTATCACGTATACGTGACTTTGCAAGCTAGCAGACATTGGCTATTGTCACGTGTGCGTGATTTACTGTATCAGTCACCATTTTGTGGCGCTTTTACGACCGCGAAGGGTTAAAATCATCCAGTGGTGGACCTGGTTGGGCGGGTCCAGGATTAGAAAATGGTTGTTTGGAATGTTACAGAAACCACCGGAGGTGAAGTCGAACTGGAGACGCAAGCACGAGGATTTTATTAACGCCATACGCTCGGCCAAGCAGGTGCAGGCACACCTGGCTGCGGGGGGCAAGCTAAGCGATCTGCCGCCCCCGCCTGCCAGCGACACCAGCGATTACATTCAGTGTCCACATTGCGGAAGGAAATTCAACAAGGCCGCCGCCGAGCGTCACATTCCCAAATGCGAGCACATGTTGCACAATAAACCGGTACACTCGCGAGCACCGAAACCCAAACGCTAATTATCTCCGGGCGAACGATAAAACTTCATTATGTATGCATGTACATCGATCGAGAACAGGATAGATCGAACTGTTTTTGCATGATAAAAAGAAACAAGTTTTTTAACGAAATCAATCTCTTCGCGTAAATTGCCACGGAACCGTCAGACACTATCTCAATTCCCACCATTTTTGGCCTTGACGTTCGTATCCTGTCCACGATCGATCCGCCATTTTATACGAATGTAATTTCTGCCTTACGGACTTCTTATACAATTTTTTACGAGATTTTCTATACTCGACCCTCTATTTACATAACCGAATGGACTTCATGGATTCCCAATACTCGTAGAAACGCGTAGTAAACTAATAAAAAACGTGATATGCGATCATTTGGTAGCTGCAGCTTTCGCTCGAGCCATACGAGTATGCGTGCGTGTACATGGAGTAAATGTATTTTGCGATCACCTTACCAATAAAATACGAATTTTGTCTACACACTGTACATACTGTACGTAAGGAAACGAATTTTAATAAATTGATACGTAATTTGTTCTACTTAGCATAGAGACGAGAGGACCCACGGATCTTCTTTTCGTCCAGAATAAATTTAATAACTAGAACTTAACTTTTTTTGTTACAGTAATACTAGAGTTTACGAATTGCAAAGAAGAGGAGATTAAAGTTTGTAAAATTCGAGGGCGTTCCAATTCGACGATGGTCTCCAAGAAATGTTGACAATTTGGAATGCTAAACTTATACGTATTTATATTCTTTTATACTGTAGCGTTAGGAAATGTTACGAGTATTTGTAACTTTATAATCAATCCTCCCAAAACGTATAGCTTTCTCATAATAATCGTACGTGATTAGTGAAAATCGCTTGGAATACAAGGATTAATCATACGAAATACAGCTTGATTAATACTACAAGTATTGTGATTTATTTTATAAGTTTTCGTCGATATAGACCGTCTTATAAAAACGAACGTGGATTTTTATAATGATTAGGAACGTTAACGTACGAGAATGTTATAACATTATTGTTATAATCAAACGTCTGGATCTAATAAACTAACTTTATATTAAAAGAAAAAACAAAATACATTATCAACTGAGTAATTAAGAATAAATATCAGGTTGATTCCAAACAATATTATAATACAAACTTATTACACGCCTAAAATCTACGCTAACTAGAAAACTTCTTATTAAAAACATTTTAAATACAAACTAAATGTCTAGGCATTCGATTTAAAGCAAAAAGTTAGAAATAAAACGACAAAAAATTATAGTGAATTAATGCGAAATCCTAGGGATTATTGAGCCTATAAAGTTGGAAGCGGAAATGGGTTCGCGAACGTTCACGATCCAACGCAGCAGACGACGTGGTATTCCCGGTGTAAGAAAGGAACATTTAAAAAGTTGCCTGTGTTCGACTTGTTCGGCTTGTCATGATTAAAACACAAAGTCTTACAATGTTTCTGAATTTGATCCACATATAGGAGGAAAGTATGGATCACTTAATTATCTTAATTGCTATAGTACATTTACTGTACTGTCCATTCACAAAAGTGGAAGAAAGTTTCAATCTGCAGGCTATGCACGACATTTTATACCATGGCTTTAACCTGACCGAGGTAATTATTATAGCAGTTATCAAAGGTATGTCGTGTGAATATAAACATTTAAGGATCAGGCGGACACAGACAGGTTACAAAAGAATATTTATCTTCCTTGACAGGTTGTTGACACGTACTCGAACAGATATTACGCAAAAACTTAGATATTATATTTAGAAGCAGATGCATGTATTTATAAGCTCACGATCAGCTGATATAGTTTCCCTTTGCCTAACACTTTAACGACACGTTTATCTCAACTTTCCTCTAACCGTATAATCAAGACATTTGCATTACCCACCGAAAAATATTTTTTTAAATTAATTGTATTAATAATCTTATATCGTATTTAATCGAAAACTGTAATCTAACAGTTTATAATGTTTACGTGCTAAAATGTCTGTAAAATCATTAAAATTCAACACTAATCGTTTGCAACATATTTCTTATTCTGTGATAGTATGATCACCATGAATTTCCTGGAGTCGTGCCACGATCATTCGTGGGACCAATTATAATATCAGGCTTGGCATCGCCGCTAATAGCAACTATTAATTATTTGCGACTTAATAAATTCTTAGCTCAATATGTTGGTAAGTCGATCGATGAATGAATTGCATTTGTATTAGTTCACACCTTTGCTTGATCTGTTATTAATATTAGGCTTGAATGAGAAAACAGTTTCTTAATCTGTAAGATTTTATCTAATAACCGGTAAATAACCAATGGAATTCTTTCCAGTAAGAGCAGTATTGGGTTTGTTGGTAATAAGTATGTTAAAACTGTATAGAAATGCCTTACAAAACATTTTTGGCTTGCAATTTACTAAATGGTTCGTTGCAATTACTGTGACACAATATCACTTTATGTATTACTTGAGTCGTCCTTTACCAAATATAATGGCTATGCCACTAGGTAATTCAAGCATGATACAGGTATCTCTCGAGTTACGCGGAAAAAAATTGCAAAAAAAGAAAATATATGTTTTTAAATAAAAAAGACAATAGGTATTTCACAATAGTTTGCATATATTTTGGAATATTTCAGAGACTAATTCTGAGTCTCGACTTACACGGAACCAATTAACCGCGTAACTCGAGGGACACCTGTATATGGTTCTGATTTGATCTGAAAAATATTTATAAAAAAGAAAGAAAGTATTAGTTTAGTAATGTTGATATATTTTAGTACTACTGGCTTTATTTGGGTGGTTGAGACAAAATCACATCATATTTATTTGGTCATCTGCAGCAGCAATAATAATATTCAGAGCAGAGCTCGCTATGCTACTGGGGTTATTCCTTTTGTACGATATAGCCAACATGAAACTGACCATACCAAGGTATTTACATATTATATTGTGGACCATTGATTCCTAGTATGGCTGTAACATTGCAAACAGAAGTGATTAGAATCATCAAAGGACATTCTGCAAAACTGCACTGATTTGTAAGCTTTGTTTGCTTATAAAACTTACTAACATAATGAAACCCTTCTCTCAGAAATAACTAAATCAAGCATAGATCCCTTGCAACAAGATTTGCGCTACTATTGCAAATAGAAAAGAAAAGCAATTAAAAATAATAACTGTATTATGGGAAAAGTTTCATCCGTTTAAATGCTTTATAGTTCTTTTATCTGAGTAATAATTTCATAAGAATAATAATTTTTAGACTACTTAAAATTGCGGTACCAGCTGGTATATTTTTTTTAATGCTAACAGTTGCAATTGATTCTATATTTTGGAGACATTTAATATGGCCTGAAGGAGAAGTATTTTATTACAACACTATTCTTAATAGGAGCAGTGATTGGGGTGTATCCTTTATCAAACACTATACAGTAGTGCCCACTTAAATGACCACACTTTTGCTCACTTAAGCGTTCGCGGTTATCCTATTGTATCTCCTCTTTCCCTTATCTCTGTCGAATTCTGAGAAGTAACCATGCCCACTTAAGCGACCGCGACCGTTCCCGAGCGCGGACACTTAAGTGGGCACTACTGTAATTACTTGTAATATTGTGTAAGCCATAGGCAGGCTTAATTTATTTAAGATGAGAAATCTTTGCTGATCTTAACAGAAAAATAGACATCACCATTTTTTTGGTATTTCTATTCAGCACTTCCACGTGGACTGGCTTTGTCATATTTTCTAGTACCTTTAGGTATGTTATGGGATGCTCGAGTTCGAACATTAACAGTTCCTGGTATTGCATTTGTTACTTTATTCTCATTTCTACCGCATAAAGAACTGAGGTTTATCATATATGTCTTTCCATTACTGAATGTTAGCGCAGCAGTTGTTTGTCATAGAATGTAAGTACAGTGCCTACCAATTCAGTTCTTTAAGTTGCTTTTAAGATTTAGTTCTCGAAATTATAATTGTACATTTCTTTTTTTTTTTTTTGAAAATAGATGGGAGAATAGAACAAAAAGTCCATGGAATGGATTTATGGCACTGATCATTTTAGGGCATCTAGTTTTAAATGCTCTGTTCTCTATGTTTCTTTTATGCGTTGCTGGTTCTAACTATCCTGGTGGTTTAGCTATTGCAAAATTACACAGACTTGAAAAAGACTCTGTCAATTCGGTACATGTGCACATTGATATTCTGACCGCACAAACGGGAGTTTCAAGATTTACACAAACAAATGATTCTTGGATGTAAGTTGTACAATTAATTTTATTAATTTGAAAATTTATTAGTAATCGAAAAATAAAAATAGACGACGAACTTCCAGTTAAAAATAATTTAGTTTAATATAAACTATCTTCCAGTTATTCAAAGCAAGAAAATTTAACCATTGATAATCCTGAAATGCTTCAATTTACACATCTATTAATGGAAGCTAAGAGTAAATACTCGCTGAATATAAAGCCCTATCTTAAAACTCATGATATTCTGGATTCTGTAGATGGTTTCTCTCATATAGCACTAAATTATAACATGTTACCACCGATAAGAATAAAAACTAGACCTATTATATTCATTATGAAAAGAAAGCCTAATATAAAATATGACCCAAAAAGGGCAAAACCGCAACAAGCCTATTTAAAACAGTCAACTCAAAGTGAGATACATCAAAACAGAGACAATAAAGATGTAATAAACGACACTGTAAAGAATATGGAACCGATATTAGGTGAGATTATGGAGTCATTGGAGGAATTTGAAAGGCCGTTAAACATTAGTAATAAAAACGCATTAGACCTAGAAATGAACGAAACAATCAAAGTTAGCACAGAAAATAATTCCGACGAATACGTCGTACCGTTAAATATAGAACAAGTATATAATAACTTATCCGAAAACAACTTATCGCGTTCAGAAACATCGATTGAAAAAGAAAACGTACCAAACGTAACCAACATAGAAAACAGTATTACTACTGAAAGTAATAATAAGCCACAGCATAATATTAAAAATATTTCGATCAGCGACGAACAAAAATTAGATATAAAGAATGAAGAAACTGAAAAAATGGAAATAGGTAAAGAAAGACAAAAAGTTGCTAATGTACAGCAAGAAAGTAGTAGTACTCTAAAAGAAACTGTTAAAAAATTGATTCAAGAAAAGATGGAAGCAGTTAAACTCAGGAAAGATTTAATGGACGAAAAGAAAATATCAGAAGTTCCAGAAAAAAGTAATGTAGATGTAAAGAAGATAGTTCCGATAAAAATATTACCGCAAAAAATCAAAACCGCAATAAAACAAGAAATAAAAGAAAAGCCTACGATTATTCAAGAAACGACTAAGGAGCATAGAGCGATTAAAGTAAGAGAAAACATTAGAAATATAATTAATCAATTTAAAGAATTTGAGAAAGACTTCGTGCATGAAGATTCAGAGATAATTAAAAAGGAAACTATCCATAGTGAACAATTTACAGGAGTAAGTACAAAAATTTCTGAAGATTCTGCAAATATAGTAGATACTACGACGAAAAGTGAAGATCTAAGAACAATCAAAGATGCCAAAGAAAGTCTGAAAGATATAATAAATCAGTTTAAACAAATAAAGAGTGAATTAGTCTCTGAAGAAGATGACCAGTTTGACAAAATTGAAGCTACATACATGGACAGGCCAATTTCCGAGACACTGATGCAATTTAGCGAAGCTTTAAAAAATTTAATACAACGAAGAAAAAAATATAAAACGTTTGTTGGAAATAATTTAGATAATAGAAAAGACGTACTTAAACTGCAACATCAATCAAAAATAACAACAGAAAATTCCCCATTTTTAACGGAACCTTTGAAGGATATAAATGTCCAAAATAATGATAAAGCAGAAAAAGTGAATAGCAAGGAAAAATTAGAAAAAGTCGCGGAAGATATTAATATTAAAGATAATTTAAATTTAGGTACAAATAAAGTTATTCAAGACAAATATTTTACAACATACACAAACAATAAAAATGTCCCATTGAATGCTCAAAAATCTGCTGATAATGTGTCAAATAACATAGTAAAAAATTATGCTTCCAAAGAAAGGGATGACGAGATAATACAAAAAAATGTTGAAAATAATACAAATAATTAAGTGTTAGAAATAATTAACTGTTTTATGCTTTTTAATGAGGCAGTTATGTAATTATAGTCACATGTAAATACGTTATACTGTGATAACGAATATATTATATTTCTTAATTGATGCTCGTGCATTACCAACGCGGAAAAAAAATGAGATTTACTTTTCCTGTTTTATTGCTTGAAATTTCGAAGAATATTAAACAAAATGGGAAAGCATTTGTATAATGTATAGTATCACAAACGTGCCACAAATATGACTTTATATGTATGCTGTTATATAATATTAATTTGTACATCAATTATTTCACGTATTACAAAACTATCTTAATAATTTTTTATATATTTAGATGTTGAAATATTTATCTATATATTGTTTGATATAAAAGTAATATTTGTCAATGCATGTTTAAAAAAAGAAATCTATGCAATTTTATTATTGACCCTTGACTGTTATAGACTTGATAAGCTACTGTATAATAATGATTTTTATTTCCTCTTTATATTCTTGCATTTAGATTCTGCTTTTCTAAGTATAATTTTTTTTTTTATTTTTTTATTTTTTTGTAGAGTATAGAACATCTTATATTACCCAACATTATTTCATTATTAATAATTTCGTTAGAAAGAAATACAACTGTATCACAAGGAGAAAGTGCAATTATTTCCATATTGGTATTTGCAGAGCATTCAAGTGCCTTAAAATCTCTTCCAAATTCTGTACATTATAAAATATTTGTTCAAAAAATATGTATGTGTAACGTACTGTGTAGTAATATTTTATAATATGTAAAGATATTTAATATAAAAACATTTGTAAATTAATTCCTGTATTATTACTTAATTAATTGATAATCAAAAGTGCCAGGTTTCAATTAAGAATTTTATTGGAGAGTATTATACAATTTTTCATTGCTCAATTTCTTTCTAATTGTGATATTTTTTCTGTAGTATAATTAATGTTACATACCAAGTTCACGAGTCCAATTTAGACACGAATCTGAACGAACTGAATGTACAGTACATAGTTAATGCAATGGTTAACCAGTACAGTAATTTATCGCGGAAACCACATTTTAAATATGTAGGACGTCCATCTTCACACTGTTCAAACAAACGAAACATAATTAGAGACACGAAACGCATAAACCAGACAGTCAGATTCGTTTAATTTTAATTTAATTATACAAAAAAAATAATGTATATATCTACCTGCATTTTTGCTTGCTTGAATTTAAATTTCTCAAATGCTTTATCGGAAATCAACTTTGGGCATCCCGTGTACAATGATTGACGCAATAAAACGATATTCTTATAAAAATACTTCGATCTTTGAACCTATCAATTTCATTAATCCGAATTATTTATCCGTAATACTTTTATTTTAAACTTTACCCACGCTAATACATATTATTTGAAAAACTATAGGCTTGATAAGTTCGTAATGGGCCTAATTTGTACCATGTACAATGGTACCACTAATGGTACAGGTCGTGAACGTGTCAAGGGGATGATTTTAAAGTTCTTAACTTACACACAACATTTTCCAGCAGTTGCGAAGCTAAGAATTAGCAATCTCGTTTGGAATGTTACGATATGTTCAAAGAATGATAGGTTTTGCACGGAAGTAACTGAAAACCGTTTGAACGCGATTGCTTTATTTAAATTCGCGCGGACAGAATATATCCGGATTGCAGAACGGTGCGACCTTCTTTTGTCTTTACGACGTTGGCAATCCTGATGCGCAGTTTACCTAAGTGGTGGGGCAGGGAACGCATGCGTACTCGTTTCGCGACGCAACAGTCGTAAACAACATTTTTTCCATTCAGATTCATCACGAGTTTACGCTTGCACGTTAAATAGAGCGTCCTGGCTGACGCACCACAATTTTTCCGCGTTTTCGTACGATTTCGCGGAAAAAATGGGGCCGAGCTTGCTCGCTCAGTGTACGTGATACGTAAACTTATGGGTTTCTGGCATGCGGTGACGTCATCCGGATCGTTCTGGAAGAACCCTGCAGGACAATAATGGCGGGTATGTATTTACGTCGACGAAGAGAATATAGATTTCGACTCGAGCGAATATTCATCATTGTTCTAATGTACTGCGACCCTGCGGTTTCAGATTTGTATGCTAAATACAACTGCACCTATTGTCAAGAGGACATCACGGGTTTACGTGTAAGATGTGTGGAATGCCCGGATTTCGACCTCTGCTTGCAGGTGAGTCGAGTGAACGCCTGTTTCTCGGTCACGTGTCGCGTCTCTTCCCCCTCCTTGTCCTCCTCTCCGATTTCCTACACGTCTTCGTCTATCCTTCCGGTTTTGCTGGATTTTGCGTGTTGAGATTCCTTTTTCATTCCCCACCCCTACCATCCCCTTTTCGTCGGACAAGTTATTCTGTAACTACTCTTACTACTTCCCCGCGCGACTTGAATGAAACTGCTGATCATATGGAAACACGTGCATAGGCACGTCGGTTTCGTTGGTCTAATATGAAACGTGATCGTTACAAAGAAATATTTTCAAATGTTGACAGTGTTTTTCCGCCGGAGCTGAAATTGGTCCACACAAAAATGATCACTCTTATCAGTTTATGGTGAGTGGATGACAATATTTTTAATACGCGAAATATTCTTGTTGAACAAAGAAATAATCGATCTTTGTGTTCATAGGATTCTGGTACCATTAGTATATTTAATGGTAGAGGAAATTGGACTGCTAGGGAACAACTTAGACTCTTGGATGCCATTGAACAATTTGGTTTTGGAAACTGGGAAGATATTAGTAAACATATTGAAACACGTACGCCAGAAGGTATAACCTCACAAATGATAAAGAAAATACAGTAGTGCCCGCTTAAATGACCGCACTTTTCCCCATCTTGGAAGCCAAGCGGCTTCGAACATCGAGCGTAACTTGACGCCGGTCGTTATCGGTACTTTGTATACATAGTTTCGGGTGTCAGCTATTGTATCTCACTCGAACTTATCCTCTTTCCTTATCTCCATGGAATTCTGAGAAATAACCATGCCAACATAAGTGACCGCGGCCGGTCCCCAGCGTGGTCACTTAAGTGGGCACTACTGTACAACGACTGTTTTTGTAACATTCATTTATAAAATTAAAATAAAATTTACACGATTTCTGTTTTAATTGTAGAAGCAAAAGAAGAATATATTGCCAGATACCTTGATGGCAATATTGGTAAACACACATGGCCACCAACAGAAAGCTATAGACCAAATCTTATGGATCAAACTAAGTCAGATCATGGGCCTCTGTCACCTGATCTTACATCTCGGTTACCACCATTGGATATTACTCCCGAGGAAGCTGCACAATTGGGTTACATGCCACAACGAGATGATTTTGAAAGAGTAAGCAATAAATATTCTCTATCGAGCACACACGCGTCACGCATGTCCCCCTCCGTATATGGACCGCGCAACTGTGGCCTTTTTGACCTCCTTCGCGGTTTATAGCCGCCTGCAATACGGAAAGACTCCTTTCTCTTTCACGAAATCACCCCTCCGTCGTTTTGTCCTCGTACGTGGTTGAATTCCTCCTTTTGAGGGAGGATTTATTAAAAGTCTCGCCAATGTTTCACATTTATAATCAAGTTGATTAATCGTCCCTTAGCCGATGGTACCACATGTCCGGTAACGTCCTGTATACAGTGTTCGGCTAACCCTAGGAAATATTTTAATGGAAGATTCTAGAGGCCAAAATATGACGAAAATCAAGAATACTAATTTGTTGATGGAGGCTTCGTTAAAAAATTATTAACGTTTAAAGTTCCGCCCGAACTGAATTTTTTTCTAGAAAGTGGGTGAGATTTCAGGGGTAGGTCTATTCACCAAAAATGCTTGTAATTGACCCCTGCAACTAACTATAATTTTTTTAGTATGATTTGAAATTTTTTAATTTCGTCTAAAAATATCAATACCTATTCGAATTTTTTTCTCGAAAGTGCATAGGATTTCGGGGGTATGTCTATTCACCATAAATGCTTGTAATTGACCCCCGTAACTAAATATAATTTTTTCAGTATGATTTTAAATTTTTTAATTTCGTCTAAAAATATCAATACCTACTGGAATTTTTTTCTCGAATGTGGGTAGAATTTCAGGGATATGTGTATTCACCAAAAGTGATTGCAATTGAGCCCCGCAACCGAAAATATTTTTTTCAGAATGATTGGAAATTTTTTAATTTAATTTTGTAATAATTTTTTAATGAAGCCTCTAGAATCTTCCCAGGGGTGGCTGAACACCCTGTATATACGTATTACAATATTAAACATTTGTTCATAGGATTACAATCATGAAGCAGAGTCGCTCGTATCGTCGTTATTCCTGAATCCAGCAGAGGATGATGATTTGGATATAGCATTGAAACTTGCGCAAGTTGACATGTATACAAACAATTTAAGAGAAAGAGCACGTCGGAAAAGGGTAGTGCGCGACTATCAGCTTGTGTCAGCATTCTTTTCATCGTCGAGGAAAGACAAGGCGTTAAAAAGGAAGCAAACAAAGGAGGAAAGGTATGCTGTATTTGTTATCGATCAAGGAAGACGTTTTATTTGCTTGCAATATTCGAATAAAGAACTTACATTGTTTCTAGGGAATTTAGGGACAGAATGCGGGCATTTGCGCAGTTTTACACAGCGCAGGAGTACGAGCAGTTTTTAACGAACCTCGAGAGGGAAAGAGAGTTGCGTTTGCGTCTTACTGAATTGTATCGTTATCGGGAACATGGGATTTCGAGGCACGAGGAATGCGCTCATTTTGAGCAAGTAATTGCACAAACTCAGGGACAAAATGACGCAGCGGATCATTGGAACGAAAAAAAATCTGTAAGTATTCACTTCCATGTGCCTATCTTGTCCACATTGCAATGTCAATTGGAATTCTTTTAAAAGACATACCGATTCTGTACATTTTATATCATTTCATCTTTGAAAATGCTTTACAAATATACATTCGTAAAAGCTAGTAAAGCTCCTGTTTTCTTATTATTTACCGAGATATGTGTCTATGTAATTATGCATCTATATTTCTAAAAAATATTTTGAATGTTTTGCGCAATTTCTATAGTTTCTAAATACAAACAATAGTGTTTTTTTTAACGCGTGTTTGTTTTCTTTAGAACCCTTACGTTTTGCTCCCTAATTTGTACATTGCCTATTTTATTTTGCATTTTGAAATACAGTGTTTTACATACAGGGTGAGGTACTTATGACCTGAATAACTTATACACATGTAGTGACAGACAAATATGTTCAAATTAATTTTTCTTAGTCTTGAGGGAGACATAACGTGAGTACCTTTGTTTGCAAGTGACAAAGGTAAAGTTCATTTTTGTGGAATTACCATCTTTTTAATGACGGAATTAAATACAGTAATTAATAATAATAATAATAGTCTCTAATTAAGGGGGTGTGGGTTCCCTATTGGAACTACAAAAGTTTTAGAAAATACCACGACTTATGTTTTCCTTAAAACTAAGCATAATTTTCCTTTCATCAAATGATAAAAATAAGATAGTTTTGCCATAGATTAATTGGAAATTTGAAATAAAGTTTGGTAATTACAGTAACGCAATATTCGTATCGTTGAGCAAAAAATTGGTTTCTCTAATACGCAAGTCCAGTGCCTTAGTTATACCGTATGCGCTAGCTTTTACTTGTCCTTTAACTAATTCCATTGTTTGTGGTGCGTGTTGCCAGGCATTTGTGAACAGATTGTATCAGTTTGCATTTCACTTAGGGCAGCAGTGGGCCGTCCACACCAATACACCGCCACACCTCAAAAAAAAGGTACAAGAGAGAATTTCAAAAGTAAATGCATTAACCGCTTCATTTCGCAAAAATAGAGACGCAAAATCGTTAAGTGCAAAATCAGTCAGTGCATAATTACTAATTGACGCTAGCCCGTGCGATTTTTATCGCTAAAGTGTCGCGTTTCTGTCTTGCAGAGAAGAAGAAAAAAGTTACTCTTCCATCGACCGAAAGTACACTGCAAAAGACTTACCCAGCAGCAGCTCCTCAATCAGTCAAACCAGTCTCAATCGGACGACGACTCCAGCCAATCAGTGGGCGGAGCCGGATAACAATCTGAATTCTTCCAGCCAGCACTCTACCAGCTCCAGTTCTACCGTAGAAAAGAACTACACTGCGACAACTTCCGGGAAATCTTGTCCGGCGGCTGGGGACTCGGAGGAGCGAGACATAGAATTGGAAACTGCGGCTCATTTGTTAACAAAGCAAGAGAAATCGTTGTGTATCCAGCTTGATCTGAAGCCAACGCAGTATTTAACGCAGAAAACGTTGTTGTTGCAAGTAAGTTACCCCACGGGCAATATTAAACATTCTATACAGAGGCGTGATTCAAAAAGTATCGAACGTTTTGGAAGTCTTCGTTCAAGAAGAAGAATCGACGCGTGCTCGGTGATTCTAGGATAAGCGTCTCTCGCGATACTCTTACCAAATTAGCATCGTTGTTTCCTTTTTGAATTATTCCGTGTCGCCTTTTGGTCCGCGTGTTGACTGTACGCGATAATTATGTGGTTGCAGGAGTATCTAAATGGTAATAGGAGATCTGGCGTTGTACCTCAGTCGGAACCAGAGCGTAAGATACTACATTATCTGGTAACAAATGGCTGGATCGCGGCCAATTGATAAAAATATGTAAAAAGTTTAATGACCATTTCAACTCTAAGTCACCTTCTATCTTGAAAACTAAGTCTTAGGTATAATTGAAATTCGAGTCTGATTTAATTAACGTATATAATAGAGCAGGTAGAGAGAGAATGTGCGTGCGTGTATAGTTTATCGCGTAAAGATTATCGAATCTTATAGTTCTTCAGTGAAGTTACTAAATAGCGAAAAATCAGGTGATCGTATTGGAAGAGAAATTGTTACAAACTGAGAAGTTTGTTTAATAATTTCAACGTGTCTATAAAATCGCACTCATTATTTTGTTAAGGAAAACAAAATCGATTACTATCTCAGATTATTGTAGATATATCAGGAGCTTGTATGTTTAAGCTGATTGTAACAATTTCGTCGCCAACCATCGACACTGATAATTGCTTTCCAAGAATTCAGGTATTAAATTATCATCGCTGTTATGCGCGAAATGATTCCTTGAACTAAAATCGAGTATTTAGTTCAAACGAGCATCGTTGTTTTAGGTTTCGTTTATCTTTTAGTGTATAATTAGGAATTATTTAACACTATTCAAGAAAATCGCATACACTGCCTTTATAGAGCCATTGAAAGTATTGCTCAATTAATTCTTCCACTGTAATATTTTCTTGTACAGACTACTAGGTGCACATACTCCTTTCTATCTGTTTTGAATGTGATTTGTTACCATACTTGACAATAAGGAAATGTGGGGGGTACTCTGCATTAGTTGAAATTAGGTTGTTCAGTTCGTTGCGACAAAAAAAATCTAATTGAATCATAATCTCCAAGAAACCTATCAAATCTAGGTTTCATTTAACAGTGATCGAAACGACAAGTTACCGGATGGGTATGTATAAAAATATTTAATTGAATAAAAACAACACCGTAAAATAATTATGTAGTTGGGATTCACGGTAGTATTGAATATTAATTAGTTTAACGATAAATAAAATGTCGTTGATGATGGAAAAGCATGCAAAAACATAGGTGGTCCTTAACGTTCCGTTAAAATGTGTCTATTAAAACGTTTCTAATAATTTGACACGTACGTGATACGTAACACGGAAGTAAATATATTTTGTTCTGCAATCGTCGAATTTCTTTAAACAACGTGAGAAATTCCTTATTGATGAGGGATGGTACAAAGAACAGATCATAAGGACATTTGTTATCACCATGAAATATATGATATTAGGTAATTTATTTGTTGCCTGTGTAATATTTGTACATAACGATGAAAAAAATAGTACCTTTCTAGTGATACTACTTCTAAAGCACAAATTATGGTGGTAACCTAAATGAAAGCGTTTAAAAAGCATATAGTGTGATAATGGTGGTGTTCTAGGCCAAACTCATATTGCAGAAAAGACATAAGAACTTAAGACATTTTAAAGTTCTAAGTAAAGCAATTATTTTCAGTTGCTTATAAAATACTAGCAGTAAAACCATAGCTTCTAACTAAAAGAAAGGACAAAAAATAGCTGTGCCGTAGTGTGGGGTGTGAATGGGTGAGTTGGAGTCGGGTGTTCGAAACGGGAAAACAAGTCGATCGATTGCTAGGTTGCGAAGAAGACTAGTGCAGAATTCGTGCAGTTTTTGTCTCAAGGCGTGTGTGTATATGGGAGATCAGGCGAAGGCAGAGCGATTGGGAGCTTCAGAGCAAGCGTGTGCACAGTAAAGCGACTATTTTTGTGTTTTTAATAAAGTTTTGATAAGAAGTTCGTTACGATCATTGCTCTAGCAGTCAGCCATATCCTATAAATCTTGGATCATTGGTATTTAACAGATTTTATTCCTCTTGTCCTCTCGAGAATAGCATTCCTCCTACTCAGTGTCTTTTCTTCGGTGATCCTAACACGTAAAGAAGGGTTCGCTGAAATCTGTTGCATAATGCATACCAGATTAAAGAAGACATCCCTAGCCTGTCCCAGGATGTTGACAAGGTTTCCAAATTCCTGGCACGTTGTGGGAGGTTCAATAGAGACTAGTTCTCCCGCCAATACCTTAACATTGTATGGCCCTACGTATTCCTATCCTCTAAACCTCTCGTTGTCTTGACTCTGATAGAGAACTGGTCAAGCAATAAGGCTTTTCTAGTGTTTCCAAAGGACTTGGAAGCAAATCCATCCTAGTTGTCTTAATCAAGACCTCCTCTAACGAGCCCTCAAAGTTGGAAACGTTGTGAAAAGCAAGAGCCAGTTGTGTTGAGAATTTTACTGCCCCATCTTGATGAGCTTTCACGTCGTTAAGGAGACTTGTGCCGTGATTTTTGTCTCCAAATCCTTGAACGATGATGTGGAAAAGAGTTATCAAAGCCGCTAGGTCTAAGATTACTTCGATCATATTGTATCCTATTAAAAAAGGAGATATCTTCTCGATGGACGTCCAGAGATCGAAAGTGAGCCTCAAATAAAGTTTCTTTTTATCAAAATTTTATTAAAAACACAAAAATAATCTCCCCAATTGCTCTGCCATCGCCTGATCTCAAAAGCTGCATGAATTCGATCGATCTGTTTTCCCGTTTCGAACACCACCGGTCGCTCGCACATTCACACCCCACAGTATCTTCCGTTGAAAAACAATACTTATTATGGCGTATTGCTTAAATAGCTAAGTGATGAAATAGGGAAATAGCTGCTCATATTTTTTACGGAGAGTAGAAGACTATTCCCTTTTATTCGGTGTAGATTATTTTCTGCAGACTTGCGTAAACAGCGAATTGTTTATACATAGGCGTAAAAGAATTTTTGTAATGGACGCGCACTCATTTCTTAAAATACTATGTTTTTTCGTCGCCTGGGCGGCACAGAAAGGTCGATCGACGTAAGTTGAGTTTCATGTCGCGCGAATTTTAGTAGCGTAACAACTTTAATTTTATCTATGTTCCGTCGCGTTACTAAGTTCCGCAGTCCTTTGTAAGCCACTTGTGTCGTTCGCTTACCAAGCTTGAATGATAGTGACTAAGCTTGTACACATTTTTATGTTCTGCGCTGCGAGAAAACCGCAGAATCGGCTAGCCTGACGTGTATCGACTGTAATATTTGTATAAGAGATGGTCCACTACGAAATAGGCTGTTCAACTGCGCAAACACAAGGTGTCTTGTAACTCGCGAACGATCAGATCTGATCGTTGTTAAGATTTCACGGTACATCGAGAGTTTCGATTAAACATTGTTTTCGTTGATTTTGCATTTACGAGCGCAGGCGAAGCCATAAAAACACGAGTTCTTGTACTACATTTATTTACAATATTTTATATTTATTTATGCAGAGCGAGGCACAGAAGCGAATATCTCCAAAAGTATTGATAATACGATTAACGTGCCTTACGGGCTCGAATGTTCTCAACATATTATCGAACCATGTAAATACACATGTTTTTCTTGCATTCGTCGCGACAACGCTGTCAACCGTCGTTACTTGTCAAATCCACCTCGGTAATTCCATCCGAATCGTCAGGTTTCCTCCTCGAATCGACTTGTTCGCGTTACTGTAATGCAAGGTGGACCAATTAAACGGGGGCGCACCTAAATATCGACGTTGTATGAAAAAGTTCAATTGTTGGAAGGATCGAACAATAGGAACTTTTCTCCAAGGTTACGTTTTTGGAGAAATTTTATTGTCACTGGGTACATGTACACGTTCTCGACTTCAGCATTTTATTGTTTTAAATTAATTTTTTTTTTTGTAGTAGAGTCGAAAATTAGTCGACGTGTTTGCGTCGTGCCATCTTCGCGATGGTTTGTTTTTTCTTAGATTTCCCATTTGACCTCGACGAATCTCCACTTTGTTACACTCCATTTTTGTACAACTGTCTTTTACAATGAAAATGGTAATGCAGTATATCGATAAAAACTATTTTGTCCCTTTAAGTATGTTTTTTTTTACCAACCTTGTTGATTTTCGCGTTAAATCTCGTTTCAGGTAAGTTAAAATATTCAACGTCGACGACTACGGGTCGAGTTTCCGTTAAAATATCGTCGATTAATTAGAAATATACTTCGTTCGCTGCGTTCTCATTTTTTTAAGTAATTTATAAAACGATTAACAATCTTTTTAAATTTGTTAAATTTGTTTAAGCGATCATATGTTCCGCGCATACGTAAGTGTAGTTTACATCCAACAATGACTATTACAAAGCCCAAGGGGGGTTACAGAAAGAAAAACAGTTCTAGTCTGATTGATTATTCATTTTTCAAATATTCATGAGTCAGTAATCAGCACTTCATCATCTTAAGTGATTAAACAATTTACCGAATAATTATTATTAATGTATATAATTGTTGTTTTTCTATACCATTTATCACGATTGACCTTAAATTACGTCATTGGACACGTCAGACTGGTGATCTACAATTACGCATATTGGAAATCGTACTGTTTCATTTTTCAGATAGGAAAAATGTATATTTAAACTTGGCCTTACATTTGTTTCGTATTAATATTTTTAGAGATATTTACTTTGACAAGTTCGTTCAATAATTGTTAATGGAGACTGACAATACGAAAACCTCGTTCGTTGTATACTGTTGACAACTAAAGAGGGATAGAGCAACGAGTGAAATTGGAGTTGGGAGCAATAAGTAGTGATAATAATAGGTAGAGCGAGGATACTCTGTATAAATGGAGTTTCTTTTTATTGGATCGGTTGCCTTGATAATTTCCAAGAATTTCCAGCTCCGTAACGATCATCGAGATTCACGGGATCCAATGTGTTATTACGTTTTTACTTCTTCGAGGATGTGTACGTTTGTTTTTGTTTTTTTTTTTTTTTAATTGTACAGTATATTTTAGTATTTTTAAATTCGTCTGAAAATGTTTGTTATTTTAATTTTTAACGTACACTTTAACGAGAAATCGGTCCTCGTGTGTGTCGCGAGCGACGAGACACCTTGCGTAGACGAAGTTACCTTTAAACAAAGAAGTGGTCATTACGCCTTCCTGTAACTACTTCGAACAATAATATATAAATTTCTGAACAAATTCTGATAGAAAGAATCGCAGCAACTTTGTAACGAAGCAGACACTGTATTTTAACTTTTATAAAGTTTAGTAAAGTCATTCGCACTAATGATAATTTTCGTTGCGTTCGGAGATGATGAAGCGAGGAGAGTATTCGTGAAATTATAAAAGAACGATTGCGGATCGCCAAATTTGAATCATTTCGAAATCGATGTAACGCTACTTCGAGGAATCGGTGCGACACACAATGTGTTCGTTGCACCTAATTGTTTTAGAAACACGACGAAATTAAATATTTCGAAGCAAAAAAAGGCTTTCAAATCTCGTACTCGAATGAAACGGTCGTTAATGTATAAAATAAACTGTACAATAGGTATTTTCCCTTAAAGCAAACGCCTTTGTTTATTTCCTTAAATCGAACAAGCGAAATGGATCGATCAAATTGTTGAAGTCGCCTGTACTTGAAACGAGAATATCGAATAATGAAATTCGGAAATTTAATAGCTTAAGCAGGATTTTAAAAGTAAGCAGAGATCGTGTGGTCGTGGTATGTAGATTTTAGATCAAGACGGAAGTATTAATCAACGGAACATACGTGACTTCCAAGTCGAGACGGAAGTATTACGTTCCTTTGAGTTCGATACTTCCGTCTTGATCCACACGCCATTGATCTTGGATCTACATGTCTCGGAAGCCTGATTTTTATTTAGATTCTTGCTTTTTAAAATACGATCCGACTCTTAATAATAAGTTCCTTTAATTATTGATAATTTGTACATTTTTTTTTAAAGACACTCGTCTGAAACAATTAACACCTCGAGAAAGGAAAGTAACTTGTGCTTTTCCAATTGTTCCATGCGACTTAAATTATTATTTGTCAATTTTTGTAAGGACTTTCTCGACTCTTAAGAATTATTATCTTTTGTATTTACTTGCGTAAAACGTTTACAGTTTCGCGAGTCGCTACATTCCCAATATTGTGCATTATTTTATTCGCGTGTTCCCATAATTGTGTACAATTTATGTTAATTTTGTACGCAAACTTATTAATTCAACAGACGTTTTACACTCTACGTCCTTAGGCTATTATCGAGTTAGTCTCATCGTTTTCTTGCGTGGCAACATGTAGCAATAACTTTTCCTAAATAATGCATAATTTAAATTGTGTAGGAGCGTTCGCTTGAAACGTACGATTGTATCATCTTATTTATCGATAAGTGTGATTTAATTTATTATTGGCTTTGATTTCAGCGAGCATACGAGCACCATCGTTATTCAGTTTGCGTAGTAACTATCACGGTAATCAATCTCCAAGGCGTGACGCACGGCAAAGACAGCATAATCAGAACACTTTACGAATAAAATTACATATACAACCGAATACAATGACACGGTTACAATCGAAACAAATGCAAGCGATACGTTACGTCTAGACTCGTCAACATTTCTTGGATCGGAGGCCTCTGACAACACCATAATTTTTTCCTTTTCTTTTTTCTTACACTTATGCGACCTTCGTTGTTCGCTCGAGCAACGAGTGCATTTCCCATTGCCTTTTTCGATCTTATTACGATTCTGTAAATACGGCGTTGCAATTGCGTACGCTGCTCAAAACAATTCAAAATCAATCATTTTCAAATAATCTCGAAATTAAGTGTAAAGTTGGGAAAAATTTTAATGGAAGATTCTAGAGGCCAAAATAAGACGAAAATCAAGAATATCAATTTCTTGATTGAGGCTTCGTTAAAAAGTTATTAACAATTAAATTCAAAAATTTCAAATCGTTCTGAAAAAATTATTTTCGGTTGTAAGGGTCAATTACAATCATTTTTAGTGAATACAAATACCTCCGAAATCCTACCTATTTTCGAGAAAAAAAATCGGGTAGGTGGACAAAGTCAACAAAATTAAAAAATTTCAAATCGTTCTGGAAAAAATATTTTTAGTTGTGGGAGTCAATTACAATCATTTTGGGTCATTACACATACCCCCGAAATCCTACGCACTTTCGAGAAAAAAATTCCTTATTGAAAATCTAGGTGCCTAAAAAAAAAATTTCAAATCGTTCTGGAAAAATTATTTTCAGTTGCGGGGGTCAATTATAACCATTTTTGGTGAATAGATATACCCCCGAAATCCTAACCACTTTCTAGAAAAAAATTCGAGAAGGTATGAAATTTTTCAACGGAAAATAAAATTTCAAATCGTTTTGGAAAAATTATTTCTGGTTGCGAGGGTCAATTACAATCATTTTTGGTGAATAGACATACCCCCGAAATCTTGCGCATTTTCAAGAAAAAAATTCATGACGGCCGGAACTTTAAATGTTAATAACTTTTTAACGAAGCCTCCATCAACAAATTGGTATTCTTGATTTTCGTCTTATTTTGATGTCTAGAATCTTCCAATAAAATTTTTTCCAGGTAATACTGTGACTAATTAAAATGCTAAAATTGTGGAGTTTGTTAAAAACACGCTAATTTTTTATTTAAAATCATTTTCTATCTATATTAAAAATTTAGAATAAATTGCAGAGTGAAATAGTAGTATGAAGATTATTAAAGTTTTTTGTCAAATTTTATTTTATACTTTCTTTGCAAATTAAAAAGACAAATGACTCACATCTTTAACATTATGTTAATCGTGTTTTCCGAAAATACTAACTGTTCAGTTATATAAGCTTATTTGTACGACAAGATTCACTAATTTCGACACGCGATTATTAATGTCAAGGATCCAGAACTTTGGCTGCTTTTAGGATGGTCGGGACACGATGTTGACGTAATCCATTCGATTCGTTTTTAATATTTCTATGAAAGCGATTTGAAAGTACGTGATTTATACGCGCGGAGAAATTTAAGTAACGTCGCCTTCGTAACTAACATTGATTTCTGTATAAAAATTCCATACTTCTAAACAGAGAGATTAGGCGCAAGACAAGAAATATTTAATTTTAAATCTTAAAAAAATGCATTTTCCTTATCAAATAAATTATGACCAAAGATTTAAATGCATCTTAATGCATTTAAAACATAGCCATAAATTGTTTCGGAACCTGTCCTCTGCAATCTCATTATGCAGCTGATTTAGAACCACTTTGTTTCGGTAAAAACATTATTTTTCTTTTTCTACTTACTTTTAGATATGAATATAGAATCCCAATATCTTTATAGTAAATAAAAAAAATTCACTGCTCGTTAATATCGTATATAATTCGATATTTCACGTTCGATCCATTTAATATAATTTTTCTAACGTAAGAATTTCTCTAAACAATTCTTTTATTTAAATATTAATATACTTCGTTGTCTTACGAATATTCTGGAGGAAATCGGAGAGCAAATCAAACAAAATTTATCGACTACAAATTTGCTCTTATAACTGAGATCGTTTAACTTTATTTAAATATAATTACGGAATTATTTATATGCATGAGTCAGTTCTCAATTACCACGTAGGACATTATACGTCAAAGAAGACAATGATTCTTAGTACTACCGTGCAAAAAAGCAATTGACATTTGTTTCATTACGTATTATTTCGGTATGACGAATTTCTCGAATGCAAGATGGAGTTTTACAATCTTTCGAGTGCAGAAAAAAATGTTTACAAGTAAAAACGAATGTCAAATTAGTGAACATAATATTTTTAAATATCTATAAAACATGATTTTCTCCATAAAAGGAAGTAATTCTACTTAATTAATTTGCATAACAAGTATTTTTAAAGTTGGACAACTTTCATATAAACGACTGCTTCTGCGATCAGGTTTGGGCATTATTTGAATAAAATAATAACTGAAACAAGAAATGATCATGTTTCTTCGAATCTTTATTTCAGACATGTTACTTTATTCGAAGAAGTAATAAATTCCTAATCCAGCGATTATATCTAACTTTGTGTTTGAATGTCTTTTGAAATAATCTCATGAATAATTTCCAGTTCTCTTGAATCGTGTCATTATGGTTGTCAGACGAAATCCCCGAAATAAGAACAATACTCAGACCAAGTACAGGTTAAAATAAAACTAGCAATTTTATTTTTCATTTTTTAAATGTGTCAATAAGTTTATATCACACTATATAATATTTGTATTTGCTCATTGTTTCATTAATTTTCCAGATGTCACGTGGCAATAAGACGTGATCTCGTATTTTTAAGCAACAAAAGTTTCGAAATGGATTAAAAATGTAACAAAACGAAGAATAGAATAGTTATCAATAAAAACAAATTTTATTTAGCCTGTCTTGTAAGCACTAAATAAATCAGGTTTTTTTCCCCGGTTTTCTATAATTTTTCAAATATTTCTTAATATTTTTTTAACAGTATCAAAAATTCTCACCATTTTTCCACAAAATAGCAGTGTTTGGTATTTAAAAAAAATTCAATAGAAAGAAATCTTCTTTTGAACATTCTTGATCCATTCTCGATCCATTCTCGATCGTCTCGCGTACTTTTCCGAGGGTGCGTGTACGATCTCGTTCCACGGTCACACTGACGACCAATCGCGCGGACATTTGCACCCGGAAGAAGGAAAAAATGCATTAAAATGCGCGTCGTCGTCGCGTCGAGCAAAGAATTGAAATATTTTCCACGAAATTCCCCGCAAAACAAAGGCGAAAGAGTAAATTTCCAGGTGGGGTACGTCCGTATGAATCGTCTCGTTCCCACCTTCGACCACCACCTTGGACTACCACCGGAGACTGGGCATATATAAGTACCGTGAGACAGGACATCTCTAGAATTGCATCTAATCGCAGCTAATACGTTCAGGTGAGTTGAGTGTCGAACGCCTCAAACCGTTCATTTTCTTGTACCATTTGTCGTTGAACATCGAGACAAACAGAGCCAAAAAACGCGTAATCGGTAACTATAACGAGTCGATAATGTAACGAGCAATCGCGTCGTAACCGAATTTCTCTTTCGACCCGGGATTCCCGATTGCCTTGGGACTCGTATAATTGTCGCAATCGCGTTCTCGTGAGATTCAGTCGGCCATCGAAGTTTGACAGAAAAGCATCCAACGCGTTTGTCGTCGCGTTCGATCGTGTTCTAATTCGAATTTTTCTTTTGACACGCAGCAGCCATGAAACTCGCAGTGTTCTGTTTGCTCGCCTTCGCGGCGGTCACCTACGTGGCTGCCCGTCCCGAAGAGAAGAAATACACGAACAAATTCGACAACATCAACGTGGACCAGATCCTGAACAACGATCGACTGTTGCACAACTACTTCAAATGCTTGATGGACGAGGGAAGGTGCACACCGGAGGGCACCGAGCTCAAACGTGAGTCTTAAACATACATATGAAGAAATGAATTTAACTAAATTATATGTAACGTAGAAGTATACGAAATACTCTTCATTCTCTGTAAGAGAAAGGAAAAGTGAATGAAACGTAATTGAGTAATTATCAAGGAACGAAAAAGGTAAGATCGTTAATGAACACGTGGTGTTCTCCACGCCGCACAACCTGTTTCCGTTTGGAAATATTAATCTTGGATACTTTCTGCGGGTAATCTCAAAAGATAGTAATTACAAATAATGTAAATACCGTGCTTGGAACATATTTCAAACGTCATTTATATTATTATTCGAAACCCCCTGGCAGTGCACACATAATTAAGAAAGATATTCCCGGTCATAAATTACGAACGAAATGCAAATAGGTTGAATTAACAGAGACGGGAACATGATTTATTATTAATTGGAAATTATACGCGTTCGGTGTTTTGAAACGAGTCGATCCGGTATTAATGGAAATATAATCGCGTATTTAAATGTCGAATATTATTTTTTTGCACGTCTGTTTGGCTCGGTTGGCGCGCCTAACCGGCATTGAAATCTCCAGAGCGTCGCTTAGCCCAGCATTGAAATCTCCAGAGCGTCGCTTAGCCAGCATCGAAGTCTCCAGAGCGGCGCTTATATTCGTATCACAATTTAATTATTTAAGGAAGCTAACTGCATTATTTTCTGCAGTCATTGATATTTGCTCTTCAAAACATTATTAGAAAAGAAGACTTTGGTCTAAATTTTTAAGAATACACCACCACGAGGCTAGTAGGTCACTTAAACGGATTTCGCGACGCTGTTCGTTATTTTCTTCGAATTTTCTTAATCGACAAACCGTCGAAAACGTACTCGAGGTCGACCTCTCACCAAAGTAGCCCGAGGTCCTGAGCTTTCAGTCGCTTGAGCAACTGTCTTGCATAAGATCTCCAGTATTTTTACAAAAAAATCTCGAAAAGTACACCCACAAATATGAATTGAGTTTCTCGAACTTAATCGACCCTATTTTCTATAAATTTCTCTACTTTAGCTAAATATCAATGTAATACTTTAACCAGAACTACCAAAGCAGTCGAAATAACCCATTAGTAATTTTCTATAATTTCTTTGGTGCAAATAAATACACTATAATTGTCAGCAGTTCTAGTGCGAAGAATATGTTTTTAAGACCCGAAATTTTCGGTTTTAAAGTAGAAGACTAACAATAAGAAGAAGTCTGGTAGGAGACTAAAAAGAAGTATAACATGTTCTTATGTTTCTTCAGTAGTTTTTCTTGAATTAATTAGTTTCTTTTGAATATTCAGAGATCCTGCCCGACGCTCTGGCCACCGAGTGCAGCAAATGTTCGCAGAGGCAAATGGAGGTGACGAAGAAAGTGGTGAAGTTCCTCGTGGACAACAAACCAGAACTCTGGACCAAGCTGGCGGATAAATACGATCCCGACAGGAAGTACAGGACCAAATTCGAGCCGGAAGCGAAGAAGCACGGCATCAATGTTTGAGCAAGATCGAGCAACGCCGTAAAAAAACATTTAGAGTTGGATAGTCTCGACGTGATCTCTAGGACAGCTGAATCCTTCCAGATAATTATTCGCGCCCGTATTGATCACGTAACTCGACACGAAACTCGACGGGGCGATTAATGACAAGTTATAACGCGCACGTACGCGCTAGAAAATGGCAGCGGACAACCTTGCTAGACGACCGTGTATATCGCCTTTGTAATAAACAGTTTCAGTAAACGAGCCTGTCCAATAAATCGCCGCAAAATTCATGAGCTTCGTAATATTCCGCTTCCGTACTCTCCTTTTACTTTCATTTTACAATGCAAATGCACGCCGTGTACAGGAATAAACAAACGAAAAGGGTCATCATACCGTGTTCCTGTTCGTGTTCGTGTTCGTATTCGTCTGGCGTGCTCGAAGCCGGTCATCGTGTCATTTTCCATTTTAAACGACGCAGACAACGTGGTATTATAAACGACACGTAGAACTTCTCCCCGTCTTCCGTGTTGACTTGCAAAAATTATCATCGAACGATACTAGACTGGCCTATCAGTGTTTTCGTTCTGTTATTAGACTCTTTGCACGACTCTTTTAATCGACCACGTTTATTCTATTTGCATACGTGGACGGTCGTTTCGAAGATCTTTTTTCGATTCGTTTAAATAGAATTTAATATCTGAGCATCAAGACACGATTTCAGGGCAAAGTTTCTGGATCGAGCAGGGTTAATCCATAATGAAATTCATTGTTACAAGAAGTCAAAAGAAAATAATATTTGTAAAAATACGCAAGTCTTTAAATTAAATTAGCATGATTCGTTCACTGTCTATGGCCCATATACGGGTCATAGCACCGTGCTTTTGGATACGCCGCTAAGAGACCGGACAGTGAATGCGTTAATGTTCGAAAATAGTTGTTCACGATAACAGTTATCATAATATGTAAAGTATCGACGAAAAGAAGAACGTAAACGCGAGTCTTTTGTCAAAGTTGTCATCGAGCTAATCACTGTTTATCCTCGATCCATAACCAACTGTGGGAAGAAATTCCCAATATTTCGGGATTAAGTATGATTCGAGATTGAAGGGATTAAGGTGACGATTTACGTCGATATCGAATAGAAAGTGAGAAGAATAAGTACCAAGGATTGCTTTCTAACCAACGAGACGTCAGTCGCGATTAGAGTTCAATGATCTCGCAGAGAAACGATGGAAAACGCAACCAGCATCGGACGTCGGGTCGAAATATTTAAAAAACAGTTCTTCAAGTATTATTCGAGGCATTTTCCAAGCTTGTTTCGCCTCTGTTACGACCCGATAGGCACGCACAAAAAGACGCGCGCCTTCGGAGGCTTTTTAATGGGCTTTCTAATGGGCACCTTTTTGTACGAATTTATCATCGTCGACCTTCGGTTCGATCAGTATACTAGTTTCAGCCTCGCCGTCATCGTCGTCACGATGCTATCCATCGGATGCGCCTCGTCGATTCAGGTATGTGATTTTAAGGAGCGAGAACAGATCGTTTCACGAGGGTCGATCGATGTCTGAGATCTTCAACTCTATGGAAATGTATTTGAGACAAGAGTTAATGGAATTAAAATAAATTTATTGTGCTTCGTTCAGTGCAACACATTTTTCCAAAATCCATTTTTTAAAAGTAATTCAAATATTCAGACACTAAGATATTCTTGGATTTATTTATGTATAATTTCTAGGGGTGGGATTCTCAAATTCACAAAATCTCATATATTTGAAACAAGAGTTAATTAAATTAAAATAAATTTATTGCACTTCGTTTAATGCAACACATTTTTCCAAGATCCATTTTTTTTTAATTCAAATATTCAGACACTAAGATATTCTTGAATTTATATATAATTTCTAGGGGTACAATACTCAAATTCACGAAATCTCATATATTTGAGACAAGAGTCAATGAAATTAAAATAAATTTATTGCACTTCATTTAATGCAACATATTTTTCCAAAATCCATTTTTTAAAAGTAATTCAAATATTCAGACACTAAGATATTCTTGAATTTATGTATAATTTCTAGGGTAGAATTCTCAAATTCACGAAATCTCATATATCTGAGACAAAAATCAATGGAATTAAAATAAATTTATTGTACTTCGACACTAAGATATTCTTGGATTTATTTACGTATAATTTCTAAGAGTAGAATTCTCAAATTCACGAAATCTCGCATTTTTATCGCGATTTCTTGTCAGCCTTTTCTTTCAGACGATCGTAAATTGTATTAGATCAGGCCAGTCGAGTTTTTATTCACAAAACGTACTATACCTGAATGAATCGCGTTAATAGCGATCCCATTAAAGTTTCATCGATGTACAAGAATAATTTTCCAGTTTTTCAGTGCATATCTCGCAAAGATATAGCAAAAATAACTAATGTTAATTTTCTCGGTAACGTTAGTTGTTTACATCGAAACTGTCACCTTGGGTTTCTTGCTCTGAAAGATACGCGTAACAGAGATCGAGCAAAAATTCCTTCTTATAGCGATAGACAACCTAACAGATCGACGACAGGTTTGAATCTTGTTTTTATCGCGACAAACGTTCGTACATGATTACTGGTACGTTATGTCAATTTTTTTTTTGTCCCTCGTCTCGTGGTTTCTGGTATAATTTTAGTGCAAACTCGACCGAATTCTGGTTTTCGTATCTTCAGGCGTTGTTAGTACAACCGTTATCCCTCCGTTAGTCGCGTGAATGAGTTGTCATTCGTTTTTTATTTACAGCGAAAATATAATAGACTCTTTAATAAAATGCACAGAAAACTTGTAATCTGAAATATTGTCACAATTTACGAGCACACTAATTACTCGTTCTAAATTGGATCTTTTCCTTAAAAGATGTTGTCTTTAAATATTTAAAGACTGAAATAAGGAAACATTGCGTTTCATTTGTGACTTTTTTTTTCATATAACAGGTGAGGTGCATTTGCCTGTTGACGATTCCATCGTTTTTCGGGCGTTCGGGTCGCAGTATGCTAAGAGCGTTGGTTTTGGGATACGTAATCGCTGGACCGTTGTTTAATATGGTGTACAATGCGAAAGAAGTAGTGAGAACGTTCGCTTGCACTTCACAATTGACGTACAATCTCACCAAGACACGATTCGATTTGATGTTCAAACCGTTTCAACAGGTAGCCATTTCTGTTACTCGTCACAATTGTTTCAATAAAAAAAATATTTATCCAATAATGAAATACAGATAAATATTTACAGAAGCCTTTCCTATTATCTTTATACTCTAAAATTATGCCACAAAATTTTAATACAGTCTGTACATATAATAGCAATATTTTATTCGTTATTCCAAGAGTTATGTAAAGAGTTACGGAAGATGTACGTGTCTTCATAAATTACCATTTTTTTGTAGAAACATTCAAAATACAACGATTAAGAAATTTTGGAATATCGTGTTCGGTGTAATAAGAAAAGTAGAAAGTACGTCGCGATCGATACATGTTAATCAATCTCTCCAATATGTCAGGCTTGGCATCGTATTTTAAATTGATTTTCGAAACTGTTGAGTAATATTTCCCTGTTCCATTGAACCACTATAACCTATCGATAACTGTCCTATTTTTGAATATCACGTTCTAGATATTAGAATACAAAATTAATATCCTTTCTAATTATCGTGTTTTCGTTGACAGGCTGTTCTCGCCATGAAGACGAATGGAGAAGAAATAAAGGATACGCTGTCCTCGGTGAGAGACCTGATGAGTCCAATCGTGGAGGAAATCGAAGGAGAAAACGAGATGATGCGATTGAAGGAGGAAAACGATTACCTGGACGAATTGCAGGGCGACACGAAAAGGAGCAAGGAAATCGAAGAGAAGCACGAGAAGAAACTGGAGGAAGCAAAATCGGAGGCAGACGTGTACGAGGCGAAGTACAAGAAGAAGATCGAAGCTCGTTGCGAGGAACAGCTCAGTCGAGGCGCGGACAGGTGCAGGTACGATTTAAAACGTCCACAAGTACCTATTTTCCACCATTGTATGAATTAAAACTAACGAGAATTAGCAAATTTGTAATCCATTATTTTAAAAATTATTTTTAAAAGATCCCAGGTATCACTGATGATCCAAAATGTAACATATGCAATCTTTTTGTGTTAAATTCTTATAAAAGTTATCTCGATTTCAAATTTAGGAACTATCGATAGTCGAACAGTACTTTTTACATTTGCCAATAAATTCTTTCGTTTGCAAAGGGACATGTTCAGCACCGCTTACAACAATTGTTACGCAAAAGTAACCGTGTTCATTGGCTGGCTCCTGTGTTGGCCGATGAAATTGACTTTCGTTTGCAATCTGGCCCAAGCATTGGGCGGATCCAGCGTCTGTGATCCTGCAGGAAAAGTCGACAATGGTATCGGTAAAGGATACGCCGCCCTGAAGAGTACGTACACGATAATTAACATTTTCTTAACCCTCGAGTGGACTCTCAATCTCAACTGTATTATTTTACGAAATTGGTAAATGGAAACTTTCTTTTAAAGCGTTAAATAATGAACTAATGGCCCCAATAATTCACTTAAGGGTTAAAATATTTCCACGATTCATTTTTAGCTTTTGTCTTTCTCCTGAAAATTACTTTATATGTTGAAGTTCAACGGGGGTTGAAGTTCGATGCTTCTTCGAAGGTACCAGAGACGAGTTCAGCAGGAGTCTGAAGGACGCGAGGCTTCAGTACAAATTAAAACGACCCCCCGTGATCATGGATCTCAAGGATTCCGCCTACGCGGCCAAGATGGTGATCCGCGAGTTCACCGTACGAAGACAGATCTTCGAGTCCGTGATGGTCGTAGTGAAAAGATGCCTGTCGTTCGTGTTCCTGAAGATCATTCTGAACGCTCAGAGCTACCACGACAAATACCTGGACGAAATCGAGCACGACAACGTCTACGTGACGCCGTACTTCCGGCGGATCGACGCCAGGAGGAAGGCTCGGGGCAGCTCGACGTTGTTGCCATTGAAGAAAATCGAACGGAAGAAGTTCGTCGATCCGTACAGTTTGAAACCAGGGAAGGCTGAGGGGCTGCAAACCGCGGGACAAATGAGCAAGTTGTTCCTCGAGATAATCACGGCCACCATTTTTATCATTTTGGACAGTTTCTTTTACGAGGCTTTGGATCTCATCAGAAGACACGCTCATATAGAATACACGCAGGTAAGAGAGGTTCATTCAAACGCTTTTAACCCTCGATTGGCACAGCAATTTTAACACTAGATTTACGGGCATTGGTTGCATTTATTGATACCTTAAGATGACCTTAAAATACGATTTTTCTTTTAATTATGTTGTGTTGGAAAAAATAGAAAAGCAGAGAAGGAAAGGGGAGAGTTTTGTATTGGGACCTGCTAGTGGGACTCATCCTACCTTAAACGACAGGGTATTGGGTACTTTTGGGTGTGTGTACAGTTCCTTGGGTTTATAACTATTATAACTTGCATTTAGAATGTTCAATTAGTGTCTGTATGTAATTTTGTGTGGTATTTTTTCTTGTTGGGATTTCATGGTTAAAGGAAAACTTTCAAAAACCTCTTTATCAGGATATTGGGTTGTTTGTCAAGGAGTATGTATATGTAGAAACGAAGGGGTCAGTCGAGCGCTTGCGAGAGAGACGAGAGCGTAGCAGCCCTCTGGTGACGAGTACAGAAGATGACATAAATTTTAACATAAATTGTTAAAAAATAATATATACACCTTCTGTAATTTTAAATATGGAATCTGACCGTCAAATTGACAACTTTCATAAATCTAGCCTTAAACAATTTTCCCCCATTTTCAAGATTTGATAGACTCAAGTTACAAAAGAAAAACTTGAAAATTATTATTCGATACCTGTTTTTAATTTTGTCCAACATACTTTTTTTTATTTTTATTCGCGAAAGAGAGTGTAAAGTGAAGAATTATTACTCGAGTGCTCGAACCGAGATATTTCGTCCTTGCAGGAGGGTCACCACGACTTGTCGCTGGAAATCCGCGGGACAGGAGTGATAGCGTCGTTGATCAGAAGCGCCGTGCACGGCTTCAACGTGAAAAAGCACGTGAAGACCGTCACCTCGAACAGAGCTTGTCTACCTAGACCGATAAAACTGCCCGGTTACGCGCTACTTCAGATTTACGGTACGTTCCTCGGGATCTTCTTGCTGACCGTCGCGTCCGTTTACACGCAGAGGACGCGTCGCGGCATCTGCTCGTTCTTCTATCGAAAGAGGGAGAAGAGACGCGTCCTGTATCTCTACAACGAGAGTTTACGACGGAGGATCGGTTTCGCGAAGTTCATGAGAGCGAAGGTGAAGAGTCTGGTGAGGACGCGACGTTTGGAACATCAGGTCGACTTCTGGATGTCTCTGCGGCTGAAATGGCCGCGACGATTCGGCTGGCTGAAGTTTTTCGCCTGCGCGAGAGAGAAGTGTCTGATCTGCGGCGAAGTGGAACCCAGAAAAGGACCTAATCATAGACGATGCAACACGCCAGGTTGCCCGTTCGTCCACTGCAGCGAGTGTTGGAGGGACGTTGGGAAAATCTGTTACGCTTGCGCCGATTTACCGGAAACCGACTCCGAAGAATACGACACGCAACGCAGCGACTTCTAATGCTGACCAGAAAACGAGTTGGGGCATTATTTAAACAAATATTCGTGTTTTCCAAGCGTTTTTAGAGGAAAACTGGATAAGAAAATTTGTTTAACGCATTCACTGTCCGTACTTTCAGCGGCGTATCCAATAGCGTAGTGCTATGACCCATGTGTGGGGCACAGACAGTGAACATGTTGATTCGATGTTTCGTACTTCTTCTTTTACTACGATTTTTATTTTTAAATTCGTTTCCTTCCAATGAGTTTTGTCGACCACTTTAGTTCGTTGAATAGCTCAATCTTATATTTCTATTAGTAATCATCGAACGTTAACAATTATGGAAATATATTTTTCTTTTATTACAATTTTTATTTTTAGATTTCTTTTCTTCCAGTGAGTTTTATCGCCCACTTTAGTTCGTTGAATAATTCAATCGTATATTTCTATTAGTAATTATATTTTCCTCGTATCGTTTCGAACCCACCAACATTGTTGAGAATACTAAAAAATGAATCGAAAATATCAACTATTAGAGTATCAGAATACATCATCGAAGGATGAAAAGCGACTCCAAAACAGGGAAACTCGAAACGAAGATTCTGTTTATACTCTGTTGCATTTAATTGAAAACTTTACGGGGGTCTTGAAAGTTTCTGGTGGTGTCGGTTTCGTGGCCCGAAATTCTGACTGCTCTAGGCTCGGGCTGAGATCTAGGAGGATTTTTCGGGAAACTACGATATCATCAGAGACGGCGAGACCACCTCTACGTATAAATCTCACGTAGTAAAGTCGACAAGAAGTCTCGGATTTCACGGTGCCGGGGGACGAGAACTTAAAACGCGTACTTGCCACGTCGAATTTACGAAGCCTGAGACGCCTGAACGGAATACGAAACAACGACGAGGAAGGATCATTTATAGCATTACAATGTCGGCGTAGATCCTGAGGAATCACGCGTTCCTTTTAAGTATCCGGACGCCTCCATCGCGGAAACGACTACCGGTATCAAGGACAAATCGAGTTTCCGTAACTGTTCGAGGACGCGGGTAATATTCATGGAAAATCTGCGATTCCGTTGGAATACCACATGAGATTTCGCAAGACGAATTCTGTTCACGTAATAGCGTCTATGGATGCTAAATGTGTACACGATTCCTGAGAGAGTGAAAGTTACGAAAGAAGTCGAAATTTTTATTCGAGTCGCGAAGCTCTTTACTTAAAACAGGATGAAAACGATGACGAATTGTTATTTACAATTTCTACTTCCGTGAGAGGACTTTGACAAACTGATGATTAATTAGATTAGTCAATCTGTTTTACTGAGAATTTACAAAGACGACATTGTGTTCGATCATTTCTGTGCAGTTAAATTGTCGTCCATTATCGTGAATACGATTGCAAGGACTGCTACATTAATTGAACAATTTTGTTGGAAATTTTCCTAAGCTAACGCAGAAGATCGAAGTTTCTTCGTCTTGAGCATAAATTAAACTGTGTCACAGACTTAAAAGTTTCAATGAAAAATTCTAAAAACAATCGTTACTTTCTTAAAAGTGAAAACTAGAACGAAATAAAATTTCTTTAAAATTGGAACACCAAAAAATGATAAAGTTTCATAGATCGTCCGTGAATTCTAAATCGATCGGAACTGCGGGCTCGCGAAGATTGCCCTTTTATATAACGCGTCCAAGAAAATGATATCCGCTCATTTTTTATTTTTCTTCGACTTATTACGTCCGTATTACAATTTTCTTGGGACGTTGCAAGCAATTGATCGCGATTTCGTGCGACTAACGAGCCACGATGGAGGAGTATAAAACATCCATGGTAACGAGCTCGACGTTCAGTGATCGAAAAAAGCCAGTTCCGAAACTCAGCGGCAGGATGAAGAGTGTCATGATTGCTTTGGTACCTACGATCTGCCTGTTCTCGGTGGTTGTATGCGTCGAGGACAAGTACACGACGAAATACGACAACGTCGACATCGATACGGTGATCCAGAGCGAAAGACTCCTCAATGGATACGTGAACTGTCTGCTGGATCACGGTGCTTGCACCCCCGACGCTGCTGAACTTAAAAGTAAGGCCTCATTTTCTTATAACCCTTTGCACTCGAAGTTCTTTTTCATTCATATTACCAGCAACTCGAAGCAATTTTAGTGAAAAGATAAGTAAATGATATGTGCATTAAAAGAAAAGTCAACGTTGTATGTTATTATTTTCTTAATTGATTATCGATACAAATGTTATGATACATAAAAAAACAAAAAATTATAAAATTATTACATTTTGTAATCGTCCAAGGTGTGATACTTATTGTGTGATAATTATTTGCATTGTCTCCATAGCGGAGTCCTCGAGTGCAAAGGGTTAATCGTCTCTCTTCGTGTGCAACTCAATATACTAAATAAAATTAACCAATTTATGGTAAAGAAACTATGCTATTTATTCATACCAATTGTATACAAAAAAAAACGATTAATTTAAATTTAAAATTGAACAAAGAAACGAAATTAAAATGCACACGAAGAGCTGACAACACGATGAAATTTCCTTGCTTTTATCGCATTATTTTAAGAATTTAACAGCATCGATGTACGTGGAACTTATGTTTTATAATTGTCTATTTGTTTGCAGAAAATCTTCCCGACGCCTTGGAGCACGATTGTTCGGCCTGTAGTGAGAAGCAAAAGGAAATCGCTGACAAGATCTCCCACTATTTGATCGATCACAGATCGGAAGATTGGAGCCTCCTCGAGGCAAAGTACGATTCAACGGGAACTTACCGGCATCAGTATCTCGAGAAAGAAGCAAAAGAAAAAGCAATAGACTAAAGCTCGATACCTGCGATGTAAACGTTTGATTCCACGTATGAATATATAAAAATTCGACTAAATTAACGATGGAGGGAACTTTAAATATGCGAGCGTAATCGAAGCTTGTAATTTTCGGGCGATTTTATAAAATTCCTGTTACGTGCAATCGGAATATTTCGATCCAACGTTTATTTTCTACCTCTATTGATTTTGCAGATTATAAATATTTCGAGGGTGATTTTCTTAAAAATTATAATAATGACGCGTCTCAATTGCACGCGAGTTCATGTTAAGATACAAAAGAGAGGTACAAGTGGGGAACGAATAGAAATGATTATTTTTATAATTAGCGTCGAGTTATCGGGAACTAGCTTATTAAATCTGCCCCGAATAGGAGTAGAGATACTCTTTGTAGTGTTTTTCGATTCTCTGTGCGCCAAGTTTCATCAGAATCGGTGCCGATTGGACGATGTTCCTTATAAGTAGGAGCCCCTCGAGAAATCCTGTCATCCTTTAAAGTCGATTACTCAACGCGATCCTTGACACGGAACAACGTCTCTTTACATAAGGGAAACGAGCACAAGAACCTGCCCGCGGAATAGGTTAGCACGCCGCGGCGCGCTCGATGCAACAAACTGCAATCCCGGTGCATGCCTTATCGAATTACTTGTTACGGGCAGGCGCAATTTCACGTGACACTCAAGTCGGCTAATAGTCCCGCAGACGCGACGGCACCGGCCTGCAATTTACAATCAATTGCACGCCTGTCGCCGTAATAATAGCAATCAATCGAATTACACGCGCCATTTTTCCTATTTTGTTACTGACGGACGTCGGGCGAGAAGTTGATAGAAAATTGAATGAAAAGAATTGTCCGACAGTACAATGAAACAGGAGATAATTCGAGCTAATTCAGGACTATCGAGAGGCGATTTACATCGAAAAATTATGTTGGGACTCTCAGGATTATAAATTTAGAGATGGATCCAGGAAGCTTTGGAGGAGGGGCTCAATATGTGAAAATATATTTTTTAGCCCTTTTTGCACGACTTTAAATCTGTTAATAATTCAATTATCGATGTTTTTTTCTTCGTTTTTTTTCTCGATGCTTTAGCTTAAACGATCGAGTAAATGTTTATTGAAGGAAATAATTTTAATATTGTATGATCAATTTTAATGCACTATGAGTCTATGTCCAGTTTTATCTTCTTTCGAGTAAAAGTTTCGAATTTACGTAACGATGGAAAATGATAGCATGAATCGAGAAATCTCTGGAAACTTCTTACCGAATATTAAAACAATATAAAGTTTAAACAATCCACCTTGAAAGTGTATCGTGCATTCTTCTTTACCGATGATTGAGTATGCAGCTACCTTCGTTGAACGATAGGTCACGCTTCGCAATAGCGGGTGCAATCGAACGCAATAAATAACAGTTAAATAAATAAAAATTAAAGTTGAAAGAAGTTTCGTTTAAAACTCGTCGATTTTAAGAAATACTTTCAAATCTCAATTTCAAGAAAAAACAGGCTCGATCCTTCCGTTTTTTTCTGAAACAAAATATATAAACGAACTGTTCCATATCCATTTTAAATACCTTCTCAAACATAACATAACAGATTTCGCTAAAACGTGTAAATTGTATACGTTAATTTTAACTTTGTTTTTTCCTGTACAAATATAATTTTGGTATTCAAGGTCATTTCAAGGTCAACAAGATTTATAAATTTCTTCTTCGTAAAAGTTAGAATCCTCCTGTGTACGTTTTTTATTATTACTCATTATTAAACATTATTCAGGGTCTTTGGACAGTATTTTAAAACAAGATTTAATAAAATATCGCTCTTTGTTTTCGATTTATACGCGATCGTATTATACGACGCAAATAGTACCAATATTTTTGTACATTGAACAACGCAACAATCATTGCAACGTTGCATTGTGGTATTGTTTTTGTTGTGTATATTTTTTTATTATTACTAATCATTACACACTATTCAGGGTCTTTGGACAATATTTTAAAACAAGATTTAATAAAACATCGTCCTTTGTTTTCGATTTATACGCGATCGTATTATACGACGCAAACAGTACCCAATATTTTTGTACATTGAACAACGCAACAATCATTGCAACGTTGCATTGTGGTATTGTTTTTGTTGTGTACGGTTTTTATTATTACTAATTATTACACACTATTCAGGGTCTTTGGACAGTATTTTAAAACAAGATTTAATAAAACATCGTCCTTTGTTTTCGATTTATACGCGATCGTATTATACGACGCAAACAGTACCCAATATTTTTGTACATTGAACAACGCAACAATCATTGCAACGTTGCATTGTGGTATTGTTTTTGTTGTGTACGGTTTTTATTATTACTAATTATTACACACTATTCAGGGTCTTTGGACAGTATTTTAAAGCAAGATTTAATAAAATATCGCCCTTTATATTCGATTTATACGCGATCGTATTATACGACACAGATAATACTAATATTTTTGTTCATTGAACAACGCAACAATCATTGCAACATTGCATTGTGGTATTGTTTTTGTTGTGTACGGTTTTTATTATTACTAATTATTACACATTATTCAGGGCCTTTGGACAGCATTTTATAGCAAGATTTAATAAAACATCGCCCTTTGTTTTCGATTTATACGCGATCGTATTATACGACGCAAATAGTACCAATATTTTTGTACATTGAACAACGCAACAATCATTGCAACGTTGCATTGTGGTATTGTTTTTGTTGTGTATGTTTTTTTATTATTACTAATCATTACACACTATTCAGGATCATTGGACAGTATTTTAAAGCAAGATTTAATAAAATATCGCTCTTTGTTTTCGATTTATACGCGATCGTATTATACGACGCAAATAGTACCAATATTTTTGTACATTGAACAACGCAACAAACATTGCAACGTTGCATTGTGGTATTGTTTTTGTTGTGTATGTTTTTTTATTATTACTAATCATTACACACTATTCAGGGTCTTTGGGCAGTATTTTAAAGCAAGATTTAATAAAACATCGTCCTTTGTTTTCGATTTATACGCGATCGTATTATACGACACAGATAATACTAATATTTTTATTCATTGAACAACGCATCATTGCAACGTTAAGTAGAAAGATGATTCCGTTTCACGTAGAGATTCTTGGCGTTCCTGGACCTCCTACGTCAAGGTCGGTAATCCCACAGCGCTTCCTGGTGCTACCGTTTACCCCGTCGCGAGGGAAAAGAAGGATACGGCCGCATAATCTTGTGCTACATTTCGCGGTTTAAGGTTACCGAAAATATCCTGTATCCGGACATTGTGGGGAGCTGTAAAGCCAAGAGTCCACGTGGGTGGTCAGATCCCTAGGACAATCCTTTTGGTGGTTTCCTAGAAGACCGAGATTTCCAAAGAGGGGGGAAAAAAAGCAGTTTGGGCAGCGTGTAACGGGCGCGCGTGACTAGAAACAAAGGACCCCGTGTGTGGACGTTCGAAATATTGCGATATGATACAGTAGAACCTTAAATCGAACTGATCGACCCTTTCCTAAACAATCTTCCCTCCCAACACCGAAAATTTGAACAAATAAATTATTTCAAATCTTTCAATCTGGGATTCAAGTTCCTCTGTTGATCCATTTGGTTTTGCAATTTTTTACACTCCGACAAAGCTAATTTTTAACGATTTGAAAGATCGAAGAGCTCGAACAGAGGAAGATAGAAGTATTAAAATTTATAAATCAATAGAAGGAGTAAACCCTTGCCAGCTTCCCTTGCGTTCGCCATCGATTACAGAGAATGTAACAAATCAAATTTTAAATGTAATTTCGACGAGATTCGGGTTAATGAAGTCGACTGTCGGGGAACACGAATCAACAGGTGAAATTGCCTCCCCACTCTGTTTTCGAAGCACGTGAAATTGAACGTGCTAAATTTAACGCGCCAAGAGCGAAAGGGTTAATGGGTATGTACTCACGTGAGTTCCGGAGTAAACGGGAAAACGCGTTTTCGAGTGAAAGCGGGGATTTTTACGAACCACTCGGGACACTTTATCGCCGACGTGGCCCCATCGATGGACGATACCTGGATTCCACGTGGATAGACCCGTCATCGTGAAACGTCTTTACGTTAATAAACAGGATTAAGGGGGCCCCCGTAGGCGCAGGCTGTGAAACTATTAAGCCGGCATAAATCATATTTCGTGAACGGCCTAATCCGTAATCCCCCTACGACCAACGTTTCATCGTGCAAGTACAAGTGCAACGTGGACGAAAATTTTATTTAGAAAATGTGGAAAGAAAAAATATTGCTTTTTTTTCAAGAAAAAAGAATTGGAGAAAATACTCGTCTTAAATACAAAAAACATACTATTTTAAAGAAAAGTAATGAAACTTTCAAAATTTAAAGTAACCTATGTTACACTGGTTCTATTGACCAACGAATTTCATTGTACGATAAATAATCGAAATCTAAGTTATGTAAGGGGACCACACAGATCATCAGAAGGACCTAACTCAACAGAAAGAGACGTCCGTTGTTCGGGAAATAAAAAGACCAAGTGGCTCTGCTCCGAAACTCGTGGGACAAAAAAAGGCAATTTTCACGTCAGAGTTCCGAGAAACGAATCATATATCAGCAAAGGACCTAAAATAAGACGATTAAGTTCCCCGCGAGGATATATTAACGAAGATTCGGGACAAAGTAATATTTTCAGGCAAAGATGGTTTCAATACCTCGCGTCGAGATGGATGTTTGCCAAGGGAACCAAATAAAGGAACGGACACGGAGTTCTCTTGCTCCTTTTTTTTCCTAACAAACATTTTAACGATCCACCGTATTTGCCACGACGACGTTCGCATAATGTATTTTCAATGTTTCGTTTTTATCGCCGGGCGATAGGCAGTTTTCTGACAACGAAACACTTACTGCTCTCGGTGAGCCAACATTGATCACTCCCGCGTTTCGGATAAAATAACATTAACGTTACAGATCTTATCCGGCGTACAGTTTAGAATTTACAATACGATACCTGGTCGCGGTCCGGTTACGTTTTCGCGAGTGTCGACATATCGTTTTAGATATTTCCGGTTATACGTCCGACCACACACGACCATTCCCATCGTTTCGAGTTTCCATGATTAATCTCCTCGCGTTGTCCCTTCTTCTGCTGCTCTTTTACTGTTATGTAAATTCTCTCTATTCTACACTTTTTCTAATTAACTGTCATGGAACTCCAATCTCTCTTTCGATTGTTACTGCTTTTATTTGACGTTCCATACTGTTCAAAGGGACCGTAGACGAATTCAAAATGGTATTGAAAAATTGTTACAAAACTCGACTGGATTTTTGCAAATTTATCATGGAATAGACATTTATTTCCCATTGCATTATATATTTCTTGAAGTATCTATAATCGTTGGTAATTCTAGTGTTAATACTCGCTTATAAGACAACAATTTTATTTTTAAATTTAATTTTTCGTGAATATGTATAGACATGTCTATAACAGTTCACATCGATTTATTTTACATATTTTGTTATAATATCCTATCAAAGAAGTCTTTTGTTATTTCTTTCAATGCATTACTTTTACATGCATTGTGTACTTATGAAATTTACTTTTATTTTTGTCACTACATACTCTGGTTGAAAATTAGTCACAACTGCAAACGAAATGACCCTTTCTCTACCTTTCAGTAGCTATGTAAATGCTAATATTTATAATTTGTGCAAAAGTAAAGTGTCACATGATAACTACTGAAATATAGAAATACTTTACTGTACACCCAGCATGTCTGAGTAGATAAACGATTGAAAGGAATATACATAGGTGTGTTTAGCACGAAATAAAACTTACCATGGACCCTGATAACTGGCTAATCCCATTTCACGGTGGCACAGTTCGGTGGCTGATGGCGTAGCTTTGATGTAAACCGTGGCGGACGCTGTCCTCGGTCCCGATAGGTAAAATACAGACGAACAGGGATCGTTACTCCGTTAAAGTAGCTCCTCCGACTGTCATTATCTCTTCTCGAAAGTCAATCTGACGCAGCATGATACGAGGCGGCCTGTGAGAAAGTGCACACGTGTCCGTGGCTGAAGACAGGTAGCCAGTTTCGAATGTTCCCACACGTAGTTCGACCGCGTCCATAATTAATGTCTGACACGGTACAACTGGGATACATAAAATGATACTTTTTATCTCTGGAACGAGCAACCATAAAAAAATGTTGCTCCTACGAGTTCCGTTGCTCGTACACGTCTACATACGCGAGACGTTGGCCGAGGGAACCTTTCGGTGTGTCAATCACCAAATGTCACGCGAACCATGAACGAAATTATACAAATACAGAAATCACGAGGCATCTCAGTCTTCTTTGACGTTTAAGAGCTCGTTAGAAATTACTGTCGACTGGCATTCCTTCGATTAATTTCATTACACGGAAATTACACGTTCCCCATCTTTTTATTGCAAACTACAAATTCTATTTTCACGTTACGCTCTCTGGAGATTTCTCATATTTTTTTCTAACGATTTTACCTTTTTTTTAGGGAGATGCTACTTCTGGATGGAACAAGTATTGTAACCAATTGTCGACTTCGAACAAGAGAAGGAAGAATTGTAAGTACAGAATTGGCCATTTCATGTGTAATAAATAGTTTCGAAGGCTCTTCTAAATTTTTTTAAATGGGAGATGGTATTATTCGAGTCTTGTAATGTTGAATAGTTACTCGAACTATCTTAAAAATTAACCTGATAGTAACTAATTAAAATTAAGTTATTTTGAATATTACATCATGACAGTAACCATTAATGTTCATAGTTAAATCTTCCAATGATGTCACACTGTCAGAAAATTGATGAATTTGCATTTTTGTTTATTAGGAATAAAATAATTTTGACCTGCAAACATTAAAGGCTTGTACAACAATAAAAAGAAATTGTTCAAATATTATTCACATTATAACAATAATATGACTATTTTGATAATCTAGAAGGTTTAATTAGAAACAAAAACGAAGTTAATATTTCGGACGATTTCCACGAAAACAGTTTGCAACGCTTTATTTGGGCCTCATGGCACCAGCTGCTTACCTTTGAAGGAAGCGCTGTAAATGGCCACCTTCGGTCCAAATACGAGCCTCCGGAGGTCTTGTAAACGGAGTTTCTCAATCTTTCAAACACGCCAGATATTTTGTCGGATTCGTTAGCAGTCGTCTCGCGCGCGCGCGTTGCCGAAACATCTCAACGCTGGCGACGGGCGTTGAATAAACAAATGTTTTCGAGTGGTCCCAAAAATAAAAATCCGGCGGATTTAAATCCGTGGAACGAGCAGAGGCCCGTAGGTTCCGCAGGACCTACCCATCTGTTAGTAAATCGTTCGTTCCAGAACCGTCTGACTACTCGGCTGAAATGGGGCGGCGCACCGTCGTACATAAATCACGTATGACATACAACAGCTAATGGAACTTCTTCCAATAACTCATGCAATTGATTACTCGAGAAATTGACACGTGATCGGCCTGTTAATCTCCCATTAAGAAAAACAAGCAACATTGTTTGCAGAATGGTTCCTCGCGTCTAATTTCAAATTTGTCAGGAGCAACCAGACAAAATAATAGTAGATCTCACTCTGTCGATAAAGCAGGGTATCGACTGCCACCTGCTGGATCATCTATTGATCATAGATCAGTCTGTAACGTAACAAGCTTGGTACACTTAATTAGTTTTCACATTACTTGCTGAAAATGAAACATATACAATTTAAAGAATACATTGTGCAGTGAAACCTCAACAATTTTCAAAATGGTGGATACTCTTGAAACATAGAGCCAAAAATATGCAGTCTAACTGAACTATCCATTCGGTGTTTCGTCTCGTTTGACAAAGTGTGAAGTGTCAACTTTTATTTTTTCCACATTGTTGGAACCTCAACTATTTTTAAAATGGTGGATACTCTTGAAACATAGAGCTAAAAATATGTGTTCAAACTGAACTATCCATCCGCTGTTTCGTCTCGTTTGACAAAGTGTGAAGTGTCAACTTTTATTTTTTCCACATTGTTGGAACCCCAACTATTTTTAAAATGGTGGTCACTCTTGCAACATGGAGCTAAAAATATGCATTCAAACTGAATGGAAACAGCAAACAAATCGAACTATCCATCTAGTATCTCGTTTGACAAGGTGTGAAGACCCAAGGAAACGCGTATTTCAATTCGTGCAATTTTTATTTCCCCCTCCCCGATTCGTGGACGATTTCGTCGCAGTGTGGGCCCCGTATGATCCCCACATTATTGGAACCTCAATAATTTTTAAAATAGTGGACATTCTTGCAACATAGAGCTAAAAATATGGATTCAAACTGGATGGAAACAGAAAACAAACGATCCATCTGGTACCTCCTTTGACAAGGTGTGAAGATCCAAGGAAACGCGCATATAAATTCGTGCAACTTTTATTTCCCCCACCTCTCCCCCCTCGATTCGTGGACAATTTCGTCGCAATGTGGACCCCGTACGGTCCCCCCACATTGTTGGAACCTCAACAGTTTTTAAAATGGTGGATACTCTTGCAACATAGAGCTAAAAATATGGAAACAGTAAACAAACCGATCTATCTGGTATCTCGTTTGACAAGGGTGTGAGGACCCAAGAAAACGCGAATATAAATGCAACTTTTATTTCCCCCCCTTCCCCGATTCGTGGACGATTTCGTGGCAGTGTGGGCCCCGTACGGTCCCCGTGCAGTCACGTGGTTTTGTTTACCCCGAGTGTTCCCGTCGCGGCGGTGGTAGTACGGTCGGAATCGTCCGTGGCGAGTGTACGTACGCACGATCCGGCGGATACACCTTCTCGTGCAGGAACACAGGCTATCGTGGTTATTAAGGAAACAGACGAAGGAACGAAACGAAGGAACAAGCGCGTTGGGTGGTCCCGCCCCGCTGTTTATGGGGCACTGCATCTGCTGGCCCCGTATAACCCTCCGCGCTCGACCTGTGTGGTCCCACCTTACGTCCGACTTTACATTCGATTCACTACTTGCTAATGGTAGTTGCATTAGCATTAGGTGGCCGGTCGACTGTCTCCCGTGGCATTATACGCCGCGCGGACGGCCTCTGCTGTTACGCGATTTTTCGACGCCCGATATTGATCCGGTCGGGGGGATTTTTCTAGGCGTGGCGCGGAGAAAAATGACAGCTCGAACGGGGGGCGGAATCCACCGGTGTCCGTTGACTGGTTGAGAAAAGGGCACCGATTAAGCCGATAGAGACCATAGACTTCGCTACTTCGGGGACGATTACGTTTCAGCGGCTCGTAAATCCAAGAACCTAATGGCGGCCGTTGGAACCGTTTTCTAATCGAACCTGGACGAATTTTATGCGAACCTAAACGCATTTTATTGTCGATGCTCAGGTTTTATTGCACGATGTAGTTTTTTAATTGCGTATGGTTTATTTTCAACAAGCAATGTGAAAACTAACTGTACGAAATTAATTGGTGATCCAGGTGGCAATTACCTACTCTGTTTCATCGACAAAGGTGAGATTCACGAGTATGATTGCTCGTAAATATATTCGTGAATTTTTCCCACGGGAATACTTTGTTAATTTTACCATTACAAGAAGATGGTCTGGAAATTTAGTGCAAAACCAGTAAGCTTGAAAAGATTCTTCAATCTTTTATTTTTCGATTTCTTAAAAATTTCTAGTCTCTGATCCACGGCTGAAATGGGCCCCAAAGCCTATACATTTTTCACATTTTAGAAAAACGTGTTAACACTAGAACTACCAAAGCAGTCAAAATGCCTCATTCGTGATTTCTAATAAAGATTAACCATAATGTTCTAGAAAAGTATTGAACTATGGAAATTTCACTATAGTAACAATCGCGACATCTACGTTACTATACAATATAGCCATCATATTCTGCCATCTAGGTTTCGTTAAAAGGTGCTATACACGTAGTCGACCTATATTATATACTTTGTATATAAATACTATAAATGTACAAGTATAATTTCTTCAAACAACATTCCACCACCCATAAAAAAGAATGATTAAACACTGGTATATATCGTTTTAATTTCTCTGGTACAAATAAGTACATATAATTGTCGGTAGTTCTAATGTCAACGTCCTTGCATCAACCAGCATTTGCTCAAAGTTCGAAATAAAAAATCGAACGAAACACGTTCGAGCGCCACGGTACGCTTTAATGGCCGAGAGTATAGGAACCCGGGGGGTTGAAGAACTTTTAAGCGGATGGTTTGCGGAAGCAATTAGCACCCTCGAAGGAAGCTACGCGAAGGAATGTCGGCCGACGTGCTTGCCGCTTTTGTGAGTCGACGTTGAACGCGATCGGGCAGCGGCGCGCACAGTCGGAGAAGAAAGGCCCCGGGGGGAAGTACGGACAGAAAAAAAGTCGGGTATATCATATAAATAACGCGACGCGTAAGAACGGTCGGTGCGTTTTTACGCGGTGCGGCAGAAAATGGCGGTACGCAATCGCATAACTCAGGGAGCAACGATTGTTGCCCGCGTACCGAAAAGACTCACGGGGGTGGGAGAGGGAGACAATAAGATCGTGTATTTTATTTACCCTCCCCTTTTCGCGGACCTGCCTCGTTCACCCTTTTACTTTCCACCTTCTCCTCGTTGGCCCCAGCGACAGGATCGTTGAAGCAACGAAAAAGGATTCATGATAGGTCGTGGTAGCTGGGCCCCCGAGAGAAAGGGAGGAAAGAAAGCAAAAAGGGAGAGAGAATCCGGAGCGAGAGTGGGTTAGCGAGAGAACGAGAGGGATGGGGAGAGCGAGAGAAAGGACGGAACGGTGGAGTACGAGAGGGAGAGGGACGAGGAGAGGCGACACAACGCGTGTGGTCCACCCCGTACCGGACGACGAGCAGGACGAGACCAGAACGACGACAGCATCTTATCCGAGACCTCCGGATCGATCGATCAATGGCGAGATCGATGCCTTCTCGGTCGAGACCAATCGAGTACGCGGCACGCTCGGGCGCACAAGTATTTTTCACCCTGCAGGCGGCGGCGACGACGATCACGAGGTTCGCTGCACCCATCGAACCGCTATCAGAAGCGAGGACGACGGTACGCGTTTCGAAAAAAGTGCTTTTACTTTTTCGAGTACCATTACTTGCGCGTCGCGCGGCTAATTTTATTCCCGACGATTTTGGCGGACGGTGATTCTTACGAAGGGACAGGTCGAGGACGTTGCTTTTTAAACGATAGCAGGTGCAAGTTATAGTATGTACGTGGTATCGAGGAACCCTGATAGGGCTCTTCACGATGGGATTTCTGAGATATACTAATTTATAGTTTGGCGTTACAAAATAGAAGAATTCTTTAATTTAAGGTGAAGCTTTTAGTAGTGGGTGTTCAAATCCCCATAAAGTTACTTTTTTATTATTTTCAAGTGTAAAAATATATTTCTTTTATTATGTATATATGACATGAATATTAAGACAAAAAATTCTTCAATTTTTAATACAAAAAAACTGTAGTACAATAGCATTATATGTCATCATCGAGTAAATTTTGTATTAATAATTAGTATCGACGCTTATGATTTTCAGACATATACCAAATGTAGAATTATTTTACATTATTTGGTAATGATTAATATGGATGGCTAATATAGAAAAATACATGCTACATATGATACCATTTTACTACTGTACTTGTTACTATTTTTAATATTCAAAATTTAAGGATTTCTCTCTGAATATTTCTCTCATATATTCGTAATGAATAAAATGTATTTTTTCATTTCAAAATAATAAAAGAAAAAAAGTAACTTGCTTCATACCTGATCTAGCGACTTAACCACATCCTCTTTTGTAAATGAATTTAAATAATTCTACTACTTTGTACGCGTCAAACTTTAACTTTAACAAACTAGAATATCTCGAAAACGAAGGCCCATTCTGAAGAACCCTATTAGAGATTTTTGATACTACATGCACTTGCTACCGTTTCAAAAACAATTTCCACTACTGTAAAATCCTCTTGTTAGAATTGGACAATTTTGCAAGAGCCTTTCGTGCTAGATAGATATTTAGCTGCTTTCTCCAACCTTTGAAAAAAGCAATTGCAACGCAACTAGCAGAGTTCGAACATTCTCATGCTTCCTCCCGATAACATCGACGCAAGATTGAATTCCCGGCAAGCACGCAGCACCGTCATCCTCGATTTTGGTCTTATTTCATCGCGTTAGATCGCCACAAGCTGCGAACGCCCCGGCGTACACGATCGTTTATTAGCGGCGTAGTTTTTTTTGCAAAGCGAACGATAAACACGGAGCGTCCAGTTAGGCGGGATACGGCGTTGGTCGGTGTAAATCCGAATATCGCACCTAAAGGGTTAAGTGCTCGAGGATTTATACCGACGAGACCGTGCGGTATTAATAGTCGGCGGAGTACCAAAAAGATTCACTACGTTGCAACCAGCAATTAGCCATCGCGCGGTAAACGAAACGTCCGCGCCGCGATGGGCGAGTAACGATCCGATTGGCCTTAATTCTCCCGTGAAACGCTAAATCTACCCTCGAGCGGGTTACGGAGCGGGATCCAATAAAGTGAAAGAAATGGTTGGAAACACCGATCATTACCGGGGGTCCCACCGTTCGAGTGCTCGCGAGACGGTAACGTTTTCTAAGTATCCACGGGGCCCCGGTTCGGATTCCGCATACTATTTATTACGGCGTAACCATATCTTTCATTACCTTTACCTATAATAACACCCATTCATCGTCGAGCCGGCTCCGGGGCCCCGATATCCTCCGCCGTCGGTCGTTGGGTCCCGAAGGTGAACTCTCCCCGTGAATATGACGCATACATAGAGAAATCAGAGCCAGAAGGAGGAGGACAGGAGACAACAACGGTTGCTCCTGGACAGAGGACGAAGGAGGGCGAACCAAGCCGCCGTCGTTGGAGGATGAGGATTCCCCGTCGGCGTACCGGCCAGGGAGCTAGAGAGAGAGGGGGAGAGAGAGAGATAGAGCGGGCCACCCACGTCGAGGGCGCAAAGGCGATATTTAGCGGAAGGCAAATCTCTCTGGGGCCACCCACGTCGGCTCCTTCGTTCGTCGTCGGGGCTACCTTATTTCAGGGTGCAACCCGAACGAACCAACGGTCGTGTTGGCTCTCTCGTACGGTGCGTGAGCCACTGCTGGAAGCATCGGTGGACGATGGATCCAGGGACGACCGATCCACCGTCAGCGCCCCGATTCTACCGCTAATGGGACGACCCGACGAATTCGTTTAATGATCGACCGGCTGACAAATTTGCCTCGAAACCGGGCTACGCCTCTGCGGCCACGGAAGACAAATTGCGGGACCGCCGTGAGCCCGGATGTATCGGTATATCGCGATCGTTCGTGGAAACCGTACGAGACAACTAATTTTTGTGTGTACACGGGCTCACGAAAGTAGAGTTCCGATTATCCGGTACCCGGTTATCTGGAATGTCCGGATAATCGGTATGTGGTTGCGGGGGTCGATTATCATCATTTTTGGTCGATACATGTACCCTCGAAATTCTACGCACTTTTGAGAAAAAAGATTCTTTACCGAAAATATGATGTGAGGCCAGAAATAATTCAACGAAATGCAAATGTTTAGAAGATCGTAACTTCTGAACGGATTGAAGGATTTTAATGTTTCAAAATGCAAATAATGCGTATTTTAGTGAAGAATATGTGGAGATTCCAAAAATAATCGAAAAGTTATTCCTTAACACCGTAAAGTGAGAAAATCCCCATAAAAAGGGTCCAATTTTCAAAGGTCCATAACTCCTACAATAGTGAATATATTTCAATGAAATTTAGTATGGAAGTAGAGCTCATGGATACCTACAAAGAAGTATTAGACAACTTTTCCGTACAGCGTCAAACAAAATTATTAAAAATGAAATACGAAGTTTTAAGAAAAATCGACAGGTGGTAGGTGTCTAAATTTTTCGACGAAAAAAAAAATTTCAAATCGGTCTGAAAAAATTATTTTCGGTTGCAGCGGTTAATTTCAATCATTCTTGGTGAATACACAAATTTTCGAATTCCTACGCATTTTCGAGTAAAAAATTCGAGTAGGTTCCTAAATTTTTCGACGAAAAAAAAAATTTCAAATCGTTCTGAAAAAAATATTCTCGGTTGCAGGGGTCGATTACAATCATTTTTGGTGAATACACATATTTGCGAATTCCTACGCATTTTCGAGTAAAAAATTCAGGAAGGTGGAGAAATTTTTCGGCGAAATTGAAAAATTTCAAATCGTTCTAAAAAAATTATTTTTGGTTGCAGGGGTCAATAGCAATCATTTTTGGTCAATAGACATACCCCCGAAATCCTACTCACTTTTGAGAAAAAAATTCGAGTAGATTCCAAATTTTTCAGTGAAAAAAAAAAATTTCAAATCATTCAGAAAAAATTATTTTCGGTTGCAGGGGTCGATTACAATCATTTTAGGTGACTAGACATACTATCGAATTCCTGCGCATTTTCGAGTAAAAAATTCGAGTAGGTTCCTAAATTTTTCGACGAAAAAACAATTTCAATTAGTTCTGAAAAAATTATTTTCGGTTGCAGGGGTCGATTACAATCATTTTAGGTGAATAGACATACTATCGAATTCCTACGCATTTTCGAGTAAAAAATTCAGGAAAGTGGAGAAATTTTTCGGCGAAAAAAAAATTTCAAATCGGTCTGAAAAAATTATTTTCAGTTGCAAGAGTTGATTACAAGCATTTTTGGTGAATACACATATCCCCGAAATCCTACTCATTTTCGAGAAAAAAATTCTTTACCGAAAATAGAATGTGAGGCTAGAAATGTTTCTGTAATTTCATTTTCTGTAAGGGCAACCATCATATTAATAATATTTCTAGCTAACATCGAATATAAAGAAACATTGTTCGATTCAAAGCTCGCGTCACAATTTATTTAAAATCGAATTTTGCCAAAATGAGTAGGAAAAAGTCAGAAACAAGTAATTCAGGAAGAGAACCAATAGTATAATGGTACAAATAAGGAAAGTCAATGAATAAAATTGCAAAATTTATAAGCAGAAGTAAGTCCACGGTTCACTATATTCTTAAAAAATTTACTAAAGAAGAAACCATTATAAATAAACATCGCTCTGGTCGATCAAAAATATAGAAAAGAGTGCAGCATATTTGGGCCGAATAAAAAATTAACCAAAAAGATGGGAATGAATAAAATTAAACAATCTCGTAGGAAAACATAAACTTTCATATTTCGTACTCTCTATAGCGATAAGAAAAGTATCCGAAATTGTTATCTAATCGAAACACATTAAAATTACAGTTCCTTTCCAAATATCAATCATTAACAGGCAATTAGCTGAAACAGAATATTTCTGTAACCATTAGCACCCGAGCATACAAGATTCGATTAATTTTAACGACCCCCGAAGTGTGTATTCATAAATGACAAAACTGAAATTGAGAAAGAGACGCAATAATACACGATAGGCGTGACCGGCAATAAAATAATCGTAACGCGAAATTGATTTCGCGTATTACCGAAGCAGCCTATTCGCGTCATAAACGTTCATCAACGCTGCCACGATCGAACCAGTTCACCTAATTATACCGCTAAATTCGCTCGAAGTGATTTCAACGGGAGTCGTCAATGCGGCGCGGAAAACGCCGGGAACGCAGCCACGGTCTAACGAGAAAGCTTTCATAAAATTCCTACGGGATTTTATGACGGAGTTTACGATCGATCCCTCCGGGCAATCCTGGAATGTGTACTTGCTATGAAAAAAAAAAGACAGCGAAGAGAAATCTTGTATTCGCTGGTCGAGCCTTTTCGAGGGAAGAACAGGATGGAAAGGAAATACGTGATTTACGACAATCTGCGAAAATTCTAGACGCACCGGTTCCAGAAATGAGATAAGTTAATTATCGACCCGCGGATCCCGGTGTAATTGAATTAAATTGTCCCGGAAAGTCACTTAATTAGCTTTAATGGGCGACGCGGATACCTCGGATCGCCGGAAATATGAAAGGAAAACTATAAATTGCCTGTTGATCCGCGTAAACGCATGTTAAATAACCGAATTACTGATTACATTTAACGATGATATTTAATGGTAACGATTTAAAACAATATTTAGGAACGTTGGCGGCCGTGTAATTTGAATGGAGGGACAGATTGTATCTTATTATAAATCAATCTGTTCCATCGATCAGGAAATTACTTTTCTCGATATTAAATTATTTCAACGTAAAGATCGATCTCGGTACATTGTGAATTACACGTTAATACAAATATACCCTGTTTTCAGATGAACTGTCCAGGAGTGTACGAATCCTGGTACCGAATAGCGTCCTCCACTTTCTGGGTAAGTAAAAATGGCGATCACAAATTAATTTCAAACTCTATCAAAGGGTATTGATGCTTAGAAAAACTTTGTTTACGATTCTTTAGAGACAAATATGCTGTTACAAACATTTCATGTTATTAGTCCTCTTTAATCTTCTATTTTCTGGATAAGTAAAAATGGCGATTACAAATTAATTTAAAACTCTATCAAAGGATGTTGATGTTTCGAAAAACTTTGTCCACGATTCTTTAAAGGCAAATATGCTGTTACAAAAATTTCACGTTATTAATTCTCTTTAATTTTCTATTTTTTGGATAAGTAAAAATGGCGATTACAGATTAATTTAAAACTCTATCAAAGGATGTTGATGTTTCGAAAAACTTTGTCCACGATTCTTTAGAGACAAATATGCAATTACAAATTAATCCTCTTTAATTTTGAGGGTTGTGGAACTTTTTCCAAAAAAACGTACGGTTGTGAAATTGTTAATATTGTTTCAACTCTGACGCGAAACAGCTACGAGGGTCGATCTTGCTCGCGATCGGCCGGAGGGCAACCAAAGTGGATTCGCTTAATACCACCGAAGAGGGTTTCGCGAGTTTGCGTGCACGGGAACGTCATTACGCTCCCCGGTCGGAATAACACGTTGCACTCGTCTTTGCTTACACGGTGTACATTGTGAGCGAGGTAAATTAATAATTGGAGCATTTAGTAGAGACGGACGGGCTGTCGCTGCACGCCTCAACCACCCCTTCCTCCTCGGACCGTGTACAGCGACTTGCACACGTACACTACCGTCCATAAGTTCATACTAACTTACCATTGCATTTACTCGTTACAAATTAACATTAGATCCCATTAGGTCCCATAGATTCATGCTCTCGACATTCTCAAAAAGAGATTCTCGCGTAACAGTTCCCTTTTTTATTTTTTTCGTAAAGAATTAAAAGTTTTATTTTAATGGGCTTTTAGGGGCGTGAAGAGGAACCCTTAAACTGTAGGAAAATATTTTTTTAGTCCATTTTTTATTATTCGTTATTAAATAGTAATTAATCTTATCTAACGATGTTAACCATGATGTACTAGTACTGAACCTATTTTAAACAAAAAACATGGAAAGTTCACGAAAGTATAGCATATTGAAGACAGAAATATTTTTCTGATATAGAAATTTTTCTTTCTATATAGTTTTTAAAATTTTTTATATTTTTCGTCTAAAATAGCTTCAGTACCAGTGGAAATCATCCAGGTTAAAGAAAAATTTTCATTGTCAATTCCAATTTCTATAACGTACATTGTACACCAACATAACATCGTCAGATAAGATTAATTACTATTTAACAAAAGATAATAAAAAATGGACTAAAAAAATATTTTCCTACACTGTAAGGGCCCCCCTTCATGCCTCTAAAAGCCTAATACAATAGAACTTTCAATTCTTTCAAAAATAAAAAATAAAAAAGTAACCTCTAAATTCCAACGTTGTTGCACCAGAATCCTCCCTTAAATTTGATTTTATTACCTCCACGGTGTTAATTTAACTCCGCGCGTACTTAAGAGCCCGGTGACTTATGGACGAGAGTGTACGTATAAAATTGTAATGCAGAAAGACCGGCGTAAGGGAATTAAGAAAATGAAAAGAAAAAAAAAAAGAGATCGTCGAAAGAGGAAAGAGATTGATACACGGAGAAACGTTTACGGTGCAAACCTTGTTTCTTTCTGGTTATAACATGTTGCCAGAGCGGTCGCTATTCGGAGCAACGTCGCGGCCAGTGATTGAAATTAATTCGTAGTTTCCACTGACGGACTTTTATCGACGATAATCGCATTGTAACGTTCACGGGTACGCGAGACATACAACGGGTCGGTCACGAATACCTTGGCCGCGAGTTTTGTAACCTCGTGTTATGCAGATTTTTTCTGGCCACGCGGGCCGTTCTTGGTCGTAAACACGGCGCCCCGCGCGCCGGATATCGTCCGCGTTCTTCGAGTTCTCTTGTTCCTTTAATTTCGAAATCACGCCCGGTCTAACGTCGTTTTATTTATGGCCGCGGATAGATTCGTACCGTTTCCTGTCGCGCCAAGGAGAAAGGAGCGCGATTAGGACACCTTTTGCCTCGCGCTCCGGACGACCATTTGTACAGAAAAACTCGCCACTCGCGTTTTATCGCACGACATTGTCATACAGGTTTCAAATCTGATCTATCTTGTTATTAACAGCGGCTATAAACAGCACGAAATTGCAAAATTGTTTAACTAAAAAAAATTCCCCCAAGATACAGAGTCGAAACGCGGCAGAAATTGATCTCTTTTTATGAATTATCGAACGTTGCAGATTGAATTTGATTTAATCAAATCTAATTTACCTTGTTATTAACAGCGGCTATAAACAGTACGAAATTGTAAAATTGTTTAACTAGAAAAAATTCCCCCAAGATACAGAGTCGAAACGCGGCAGAAATTGATCTCTTTTTATAAATTATCGATCCTTGCAGATTTCGTTGAAATTGAACAAATCACGGATACAAAGACGATTTAAAAACCCACGTGCTGTCGTTTGCCTCCAAAACGGTTGTTCCAGCACGATAATAATCTAAAGCATCCGCCAAGAAGGTTCAGGAATTTTTATGCACTGAGAAAATCGACCGAAGTTATCCGGTCCCCTGATGCAAATCCTTTAAAACTGGCGCGCCAAACTAATTTTTGGGCCAACTTACACAAACTATTTCAGACTGATCAGCAATATTTCCCAGACTCATCAGTAGTTGCCATTCAATTTACATATATCGAAAAATATCTGGATAAATAGCTCGTTCCTTAACTTTCGACGGTGGCTAAATTTGTCAGAAAGTAAATATCGCCGTTTGTCTTTCAACGATAAGAATCGTTTGAAAAATCGGGACTGGCGCTGTATTTCACCGGGAAAGGTTAATTGTGGGCAGAAAAATTTGGCAGATCACTGTCCCCTGTTTCGCGAAATTTGCCTAATTCGATCGTTTCTACGCCGACTGGATATTCCTTACAAGGGGACAGAGGGATAAATAAAAAGGGGAATCGGTTGGCTTCGACAGGTAGATCGACTTATGTAACGGACGAGATTGTTCCGTTCGGGATTCGGGCCGTGTCCAGCGTGTTATCAGGGCCCCGCGATACCCCAGGCGACATTTTCTCCGGCTCGCGACGTGTTTCGAAAATTCGCAAAAGGAACAGGCCCGTTGTAGCCCGTGCTAAATGCGGACCACCCGGCCTTCATCGCGACGGAAGTTGTACCTTTCGAATCCGTCCACGGGAGATTTGCGGCCCCGCGGATCTTTTCTCGCTGGAATTTGCCTAATTCGCTCGTCTCTAAGCGGAACATGTGTCCGCCAAGCGTGGTGTCCCATCGTGGGTGCAACGAAATGATTTACGGGGCTGGCGTGAATTTGTTTTCGACGATTAGTCGATCGTCGCCGTTGCGCTTTTCCGCGACGAAATCGACGCAAATTAAATTCCTCTCGAGTTTCATAATTCGAATTTTTCATAAATTGTATGAATTATCGTATGTAAAGATTGTACGAAAGTGACTGTTTTCTGTTTTGGAACTTGGAAATGCTGACGAAAGGAGGACGATGATATCGAAGCAATCAAAGTAGCCGCGACACGCTTGCTGGAGGCGATCTCGGAATAACAGCTCCAAAAATCGTTCTGGTCCATTATTTCATTGCTCCCAGCGCTCCATCGACGCAGAAGGAAAATATTAAACGAAAAAGTAAGTGATTTATAGCAACAAGACCATTGTTTCATCCTTTACAGCGTCGGTCCGGTTATTTATTAAACAGACTGTGTAGATCAGCGTTTCTCAAACTGGTATCCTCGAGGTCTCAGGAAAAATTTAAATCTAATTTAGAACACTTCTTTAAGAACTATTTTCACAAATATTAACAAAATAAATATTTAAGAAATCGTTAAACAATGGACTAATTCGATCTCCAAATTTTTGCATAGTTTCGTGTTTACTACCCTTAATTTATGAGAACCAGTATATATAAACTTTGCATTTCAAAAGTAATAAAATATTTTTGCACTACTGACCAATAAAAAGAAAATTTCAACTCATATTTATATACACAAAAAAAAAAAAGAATTTAATTCCACCGTAGAGGGACCTTCGGAAAGGAAAGTTTGAGAAACGCTGATGCGTATCGAAGTAACGCAAAGTAAGTGATAAATTCAATCTTCCGTAATTATGAATAATTATAAGGTTGAGCATTCGTCCAGAGGACTTCTCGGAAATTTTCGAATGCGAACCGTACCGAGAATCGGCAATTTGTAACAAAAAAAAAAAACAATCTAAGAGAAAAACAACGATACCATTCGAAACCAATTATAAAATCGATTACGAGATTTGGTCTTAATTCATTCGACGTCCACCGGAACTTTTTCCTCGAAAACAATGTTCCAACGTTACCGGAAGTGATTTATCGCGCGCCACGACGATATTACGCGACCACGCGTACACGCGGGCAGATGCGTCGCGAGCGTTTCTATAGAGAGGTCGTGCAATCGGGATCTGCTCGCGAGATAAAATTTCAATTATATAATTTCACCGTCCGCATCCACGGACGATCCGGCTCGCAATTCATCGTTAGTACGATTTCAGCCGCTCACGCGTCGCGAGCGGGCCCGGCTTGGTGTGCGTACGAATGCGTGTACGTCTTATCGAGGTATCTAATCCTCGTATTCCTCGATCGTGGACCACCCAGGCGGTACACCGCGGAAGTTGGCACGCACGATTTGCACACGCACACGTTCCCGCGACTCGCGCTAGCGTATCGCGAACGACGTACCGGGTGTACATCGCGGCAGACGCGGGGCATTATCGAATCGCGTTACTCGAACCCTTGTCGTACGATTTAATTACAAGCGATCCTTCAAACGTACACTGTTGGGTCGCTGCACGCGAAACGGCCCTTTTCGCCATTCGAATCTCCCGCCTTTCGAAGTCGACTCCTGCGTTGCAAATGGCGTCGTATTCGGTGGATTTGAAAACCCTGCACCTCGCGAATTAATAAACATACGCGTGATTTTTGCAATTACGCGCAGTGGATGCGAGTGAATATTAGTTATTATCGAAAAGGAGAGAATTTAAGAAATTTACGTGCATTGGTATTGGAAATGATTGGACTACCAAGCATTGATTTGAAAAGAGTGGAATTCGCCATTTTAGAGAAAGTTGCAGAGAGAATTGATGTTCGTAAAGAGAGTTTAGATTTTAAATTTTGTTTAGTGTTGTCCTTGGTATGTAATTTGAGTCCTAGTTTGAGAAATGGACGACGGTGTTAACGTATACTTCTGTCATTGCAAACGTCGATGTGCTGGACCACTGATATCTAATCTTTCTGTTACTCTTTAAACGAGGTTCTATCTTTTCAGTAATGGTTCGAAACAAACTGCGGAGGGCCTGAACAATCTTTCAAACACCCCGTAGAATCGACAAAGCCCACAAGGCCGTGTCCTGCACGTGCCCGGTACCGAACGAACGAAAGTGTCGATGGTTGTAGCGCATAAGCGATAGCAACGCAACCGTTTATTTATGGCCGGATGATAATTACTCTTCGTGTACTCAATCGATCGTCAACGTTCCGCACGCCTTCGTAGCTTTCTTTCTACGATGGGAACAATCAAGGTACACGGCTGAAAAATCCGCATTAGACGAACACCGTGTCCCGTCTAATTGTGAACATCCATTCCTCGAGAGAAGGACGATCGATTATAACAACCGAAAATTTTATCGCTCGAAGGCGTCGTAACGTTTCTAACGAAAGGCAATAACGAAGCTGTTACTCGCGATGAGAGATATCACTTTGATTCTAATCGATGAACCTCGAGGTTGCGCCAGTATTCGATTTTTCTAATTAGTCAACGTTTCTATTTTAGATATGCTAGTTTCTGACTCGATGTGTCCACCAAATGCCTTGGTACCTTGGTAGTTTTAACACTAGAACTACAGACACTTATGATGTATTGTATCAAAGAAATTAAAACGATAGAACGCGAAGAAACAAGTGTTTATTCACTCTTTAATGGAAGACTACGTTTTGCAAAAATCCAGTCGAGTTTTATAATATTTATTGAAAAGTACGAATGTGTAATTTAAGACCAGTTTAGTAGTTCCAGTGTTAAAATGATTGGAATAATGTTGAGTTTCTAATAACGTTATATACGTGCAAAAATCCAGTAAATTTTTTACAATTTTTATTAGAAATTACGAATGTGCCATTTGGATCAGTTTGGTAGTTCTGGTGTTAAATTGGAATAATATTGAGTTTTTAATAACGTTATATACTTGCAAAAATCCAGTAAATTTTTTACAATTTTTATTAGAAATTACGAATGTGCCATTTGGACCAATTTAGTAGTTCTGGTGTTAAAATGATTGTAATAATATTGAGTTTCTAATAACGTTATGCAAAAATCCAGTCGAGTAAATTTTTTGCAATTTTTATTAGAAATTACGAATGTGCCATTTGGATCAGTTTGGTAGTTCTGTTGTTAAAATGATTGGAATAATATTGAGTTTCTAATAACGTTATATACTTGCAAAAATCCAGTAAATTTTTTACAATTTTTATTAGAAATTACGAATGTGCCATTTGGACCAATTTAGTAGTTCTGGTGTTAAAATGATTGGAATAATATTGAGTTTCTAATAACGTTATGCAAAAATCCAGTCGAGTAAATTTTTTGCAATTTTTATTAGAAATTACGAATGAGCCATTTGAATCAGTTTGGTAGTTCTTAAGGGGGAATGATTGGAAAAATGTTAAGTTTCTGATAAGGTTATGTGGTTGTAAAGAGGGTGACGAAGTCTATCGGTGCATAAAGTTGCAGTTAAACGGATGACCCCGAAGGTCTTGCACTCTGGTTGGTGGATCGCGAGTGGAAAACATCGCGATCGTCTGTTTCGGTCAGAGTTGAAGGGGTTAAAGGGGAGCAACGATGTATTGGATCGAGGTAAAGTGCGAAGTAGAGACGGGCCCCTTATAATAGCGCGGCTCGTTGGGTGGTCCAGCGTGGCCGCCGTGGGTGGCCGCTCACTAACACCGTTTCGATATTAAGCACAGCCACGTGCAACGTATACGTATTGCCGGTGATATAGCCGCGCACACGGCCGGAGAGGTGCGTTTAACCGCAATATATCATTTTACTTAGCACCGAAGCGGAGAACCTCCACCCGGTGGCCCACGAACCAGCCAGGAACGTAACAAGTATGTTCCGTGTCAACTTTACAACGACAACGTAGCAGTATTTATGCACGCGAGATAAGTTGCTTTCTCCTCCGCGGAGTTCGAATCGGTTGGAACTGGCCGGGAGAAAAGAGAGGAATTCCGTTGCCCGTCGTTTCCTTTTCAAACGTTTTATTCCATTTTTTCCCCTCCTCTTTCTTTCTATTTCCTTTTCATCTCGCTTACTTTTTTTTTTTATCCTTGCCTCGCGCCGCGGAGCCAAGTCGGTCCTGACGACGATGTAAGCGTTCTTTAACGAGGATGTAAATCGCGTACGGTGATTCGCGCGTTCCTCGTCAAAAAATCGTACGCTTTATCGCGGATTGTAAAATTGTAAATTATAGGAAGTTCTTGTTTCGAATTGCCGCAAGGCTCTCGAACGACCAAGTTTTGTCGTTTCTCGGAGAATCGAAGGAAATCCGTCGAATCGAAGACGAAGTCGACGCCCTTCCCGAGCGCCCTACGTGGGGAGTCGTGCTCCTGTCGACGTACAATGAGATGAAAAATAACGTGCTTGGACCAGGTCGGGTTAAAGGCTTCGTTGCTTGCACACAAACCTGCTCCGTCTCTCTCTCTCTTCTGTACAATCTGTCTTTCTTCTATTCGTCCTGCTGCCCACCCTCGCCCCGGATTCCGCTAAGTCAATTCCACGTTGAGGATACGGCAGAGGCGTCAGACGACGTGGGTGGTCCCCGTCCTACGCAAACAGAGCGTACGAACGGATACACGCTGGTTGAACAGGTAGTGCGCGCGGAAATTTACCGAGTTTCTGGATTCCGGGCCTCGAGAGACCCAAAACCGCCAGGACGATGGCGGCGGGTGGTGCCGCCGCGAGCCACCCTTGTTTTTACGCAGAAGCGTACCCCCTGTGCAACGACGACGGAAAACGTTCGGACGCGTGGAAACAATGTCCAAAGCCTTTGCTCCGATAACTTGGGCTAAACTGGTCCTTCCGCCCAGGGAACTGCGGTTTCGCCCGCAGCGATTGTGAGGCTTATTTTATGGCGGCGGTTCATAATGGACCGTGTATGTTTTGTGCGCCGCTCCGGCATCGGAAACTCGACGCTGGGCGAATCCGCGAACGCGGCGCCGTTATTTTTATGATATCTCGGTCGACAGTTTATGGACAACGACCAACGAACGTCTGCTTCGAGTGGATTCGTTCGCAACAGCGATTTCTTATCACCGTGCGCTTAAATCTAGCCCGGGATTGGGCTAAATTTTAGTCGGATAACGAATGAGAATGTTGTATAGACGATTAGAATTATTATAAAATTTTTAAGAAAAATCGACAGGGGTGACTACATTTTTCGACTAAAAAGTTTTAAATCGTTCTGAAAAAATTATTTACGGTTACAGGGGTCAATTACAAGCATTTTTGATGAACAGACATACCCCCGAAATCCTACTCATTTTCGAGAAAAAAATTCAGTAGGTACCCAAATTATTCGGCGAAATTAAAAATTTCAAATTGTTCTAAAAAAATTATTTTTAGTTGCAGGGGTCGATTACAATAATTTTTGGTCAATAGACATATTACCGAAATCCTACGCACTTCCAAGAAAAAAATTCGCACAGGTGCTAAAATTTTCGGCGAAATTAAAAAATTTCAAATCGTTCTGAAAAAATTATTTTCAGTTATGAGGGTCAATTACAATCATTGTTGGTCAATAGACATACCCCCGAAATCCTACTCATTTTCGGGAAAAAAATTCAGTAGATACCCAAATTATTCGGCGAAATTGAAAAGTTTGAAATCATTCTGGAAAAATTATTTTCAGTTGTGGGGGTCCATTACAATCATTTTTGGTCAATAGACATACCCCCGAAATCCTACTCACTTTCGAGAAAAAAATTCGAATATATGCTGTAATTTTTCTGGGAAATTAAAAAATTTCAAATCGTTCTAAAAAAATTATTTTTGTTTGTAGGAGGCAATTACAATCATTTTTTATGAATACTCAAACCCACGAAATCCTACGCTTTTTCCAGAAAAAAAATATTGTTTTTTACGATTAACTTTTGTTCGAAAGTTGAATGGGAAAGTTTATTGCTTTTCGTTTTTAAAAATTAAACGAGGAGAGCTTCCCTCCGATATCATGTCACGAGACCACCATCGAGCTCACCCGCTACGGACACGTGAACCCATACATACGCGTGCTCCTCCCATATTTTCGACGCCGCGCAACACTTATAAAAGCAGGCAATGCTAATTCAAACAAAGTTATCGTTCGGTAGATATATATTTAATTCTTTTCTCATTTACATACGGGCACAGTGGCGGCGCACGGAGCACAATGAGCCATTGTTGAGAGGCTCTGGTTCAGGTTCAATGGGCGAGGACCATCGGGGAGGACTTCAGTTAGCAATAATTCTTCTAGGCGAAATTAGAAACGCCGCTTAAGCGACTGCAGAGTCTCCCTTTTCCATAGATTTCGAGAAAATCGCCGAACAATCGAAAGTTAAAGCTTCAAAACTTCTCAAACTGGTGACTTTTCGCCTAATAAAATTTGAATGCAAATATCGTTTAAGTCTCCCAAACGATGGACTTCAAATTCGTTTTAATTTGACTTTTACTATTTCGCGTTCCAGTACAAGGTTTCTTTAATTTCTGCTTTGTATCGTTACCTTTGGGAGTCATTTACCGCGCAAAGCTTTTCACAGAACGTAACAAGAGTCTCCGAAAAAGCTGACGAACGAAGCAAATTAATTGGTCAGGGTACGCCGAGCCTGGAAACATTCATTTTTCAAATCGCTACCGTTCCCTCGTTCCCTGTTATTTCACAAATTTTACAAGCGCCCGTGGAAGGCGATCCGCCCACAACGCGAACTAGCATGGAAAAATGAAGACAGGAAGATCACGAGCGTGTACGTAGTGAAACGAAATAGCGTGAAGCCCGGATTATCTGTTACACCCTCGTCAAGGTGTCCCGTGTAGCCTTCGAGATTCATCCTGATAAGAATTTTCATGCTACGATAAATATCTCGTTAACGTGAGCTTTGGACGGAACGGTGAGCTACGCACGAAACCTTAAAAAGGATTCGACCTACGCAATTGGGGCCCTTGCAACGCGAAAACAGTTCTTTTAAAATTGATAGTTACTTGGAGTTATATTAACTTTCGAAACGGGGTTTTTAAAATTGATAGCAACTTACAGTTTGGATTCAGGGTAACCACGATGTAATCCAGTGCCCTTGGTCGATTTGCGCTTTGACCATATCGCTTTTCGTCATGGCCCGCGGTGAGCCTACGGGACCACCGACGTCGTCGCAATTAGTAAGACGGATATTCTTCTCCCTTGTTCTCTTGCTCCTATTCACCTTTACATTTTGCCTTTCCTTCAAGCGTGTGCTCCACTTCTCTAACCATCTCTCTCGCGCCCCTGCCTCCGTGTCTTCTCCGCTCGTCTCCAGTCTTTTCTTTCTATTCCGAGCCTACCTGTGAACAAATTTGCTTACAAAGTCCAGGGCCGATGTTTGGAGCAATCTACCATCGTTTAATTCTCATCCTCGGTTTTCTTTGCTCGTCATTTCACTGTACAGGTGTCTTTTTTTAACAGTCAACGCTAGAACCACCAAAATGGCTCATTCGTAATTTTTAATAAAAATTGTTAAAAATTTACTGTAATTTTATTAATTATTATAATATTGAGCTTGAAAGCTATGTATTTCACAGTGAGACCACTATTCTTTAAATCTCATTTTTCATCAATATGTGTACACGTGTACCATCGATTTATTTTAGACATTTTGTTATAATCTTCTATCAAAGAAGTCTATTTATACAATTTACTTTCTTTTCTTTTTTTGATATTGCATACTCTGGTTGAAAATTAGTGACCGCTGGAAAGGAGAGGACCCTACCGTACTTGGTTACACACAGCGCAATTACGAGTAGCTATGTAACACAGTAATTAGATACAACTATCCGTGCAGAACGTCGTTAATACCTTTCGAGCACTGTGGTTAAGGGCAGTCAGTACGATAGAACACGCGATATGCTATGAAACAAACATTTATTGCGAAAATCATTTCATTAATCTTCGCGATAGCTGCTTCTAGCTTGTAAGTACTCAAATGCACATAATTAAACCTTCGTATCTCTTCCATTATTTAGTTCTCTAAGAACAGAAGTACGCTCGGGCTTGTTCTTTTTCATATTTAATTTATCGGCGTAAATAATTTATTACCGCGCCAGGCCAGCGAGGAATCCCATTTACTTTTTTGCCCGGTGCGTACAACTTCATTGATATTTAGAGCTTTAATAAATGCAACGGGGGAAGAAACTGACGACATTTTCAACGTATCGACGTCAGAGTCTCTTCAAAATATTATAAATTATAAATTGCAAATGATTAACAATTGAGAAGCAAAGTGGAGGAAAGAAGAATAAAATGCAAATGTAAACAGTTTATTCGACCGAAGAAGACAATAACGGTGATGATGATGAAAATGAAGATGAAGATGAAGACGAAGATGAAGACGAAGCGAGTGTATGCTAAACGAGAGAAAATAAAAGGACTGATGAAGAAGAATTGCAGAGGCAGCAGCACGGCGGTTCGAAGTACACATAATTTTGCAAATTCATACGTTGAAGAGGAAGGAGTTACGTAGTAAACAAAACGTAAACATAAACAGTTGCAACAGTTTCTAATTAGAAAATTGTTAACTATTTCTAAATAGAGATAGAAATTTTTAGAGTTTGTTATCTCTTAAGTGCACGAAGCTCATTTCCACTTTTCATTCATAATTCAACTTTTTTCGATGTACCACTCTAGTTAATTAATTTGCTAGGTTTTGCATTACCGTATCGTGTATAGTGCGAATATAATTAGGGAGAGAAACCACTGTGACGAATCGGGAAACTGGAAATTTTACATAACACTAATTAGAAGAAAAAACACAATTTATACTATTCGACTAGAATTCGAGTATTAGAATTATATCCATTGGATATTAAAATCACTCGAGTGTTCGAACATTTGAATACAGAAAATTGCTCGATTTCTTGTTTTAGAATTTGCAGTGAAAAATTACACCCATAACAATTAATATATCCATACGAAAAAAGTAGTTCAAGAAATGTACTTTTGAAGACATTTATTTGTTAGAATTACCCCCCAAAAAATTGCTTTTATCTTCAGTCGTCGTTGATTTCCCCCCTCGATTTATTCGTCTTCGTACAAAGTTATTCCATTTTCAAAATGGCTGCCCGGTCGGGTCGTAGCTGCGGGTATCGATCATCGTCGCTGGACGTAAGGTCGTATCGCTAACAAACTTGTCGCAACCGCAACAACTTGTTAAGAGCCACCGCGATGGAGGGGGGTTGGGGCGAGAGGGGGGGGGGCAGACAAAGAATCCGCCGAGTCAACGAAGATAATGACAATTCCTCGTCCGGAACGGAATTCGTGGAGGGCACGACGAAGACCGGAAGTCGATGTCCCCGCGGCCTTTCGGCGCCGCGGCGGGAACAATGGCGGGGACGTATCGTAGATAATCCATCGGCGAAAAGCACCGGTAGCGGCCGTAGATGCAGATAGCCGCGGGTTACGATCTCCCCCCTCCGTCCTTCTCCCCTTTTCTCTTCGTCGTAGGTATATACCTATAGGGAAGAGTAACGATTCAGCTCGTTACAATGGTAAAGGACGAGATCCTCTCGTCGGCACGGGGCTCTCGTACCGGTCGCGATCCTCGACATTAGTCATCTCCGGGCTTAACGATGTTGTCCGACAATGTTGCGAGATAGGAAATTGACGGACGGGAAAACGAGGGAAGAAAACGACTGGGAGAGTCGAAACAATATTAGATCGCGGCACAGCGTCTGTAAGAAGAATGAAACTTAGGATAGCTCAGGATAGCGGTTGGGTGTTCCAAAACTCTATTTTATCGCGATTTCGTGATTTTCAGGGTCGCGAGCCTTCTTTTACCAAATATCCTGATCGATCCTCCTTTAACTCTTTGACTGTCACGTCATATATGAGTGATAGGATTTACCATTAATTAAATCTCATCTTAAGACGTCGAGGAAAATAAACTTGGGTAGAATTTGTGAATTTTAACAAGGTTATGAAAATAAGTACCGAAACAAATTTTGGGTTATCTAGTGTCACAATGGTCTAAAATCAAAATTTTACTTTCGAAACGCGCCAAGAAGAAACACATGGCCTGCTTCGGGCAATTTATTTCGATTTTTCCGACACGTCGATCGCCGATATCCGCGATGTAAATAATTTTCTCGCGAACGAAGGAAGGCGACTTTGCCTCGTATTTTAGCGCCCGACGAGCGTGCAACCCGTTAATTGCTCGCCCCCCGAACACGCAGGCGTAACGAACCGGCGACGAAAAAAAACGAGAATGGAACGGGCAATTTGTATTACGCGAAAGCTGGTGATACTAATACCGCGCGTTGCTTTTATGCGCCCATAAACTTACCAACGGTTTTATCCCCGACAGTTATCGATAGTTCGAGATCGACGTACCGTTACCACACTCTCTACCGGTGACGTAAATCTGGGCAAGCTTGTAACAGCGAACGGTTATGTTAATTCGATAATTGTTAATTTTCATTACTCGTACGGTTAGAGAAATTCGTAAAAATTGTTTTCGATATCCGAAACGGTATTAATCGGAGTGTGTTAAGTTAATAGCGCTCTGGGTCGAATTCGGTGTTTGTCGAGCGCGATAGCAGCTTGCGATGGCAGTATCGGTGATAGCCAGCTGCGGTATCGACGGGAGACCTTATTTTCGATGGTATCTGCGAAATAGAAACAAACGAACGGACGGACGGACGTGTATGCCGCATTCCGTGTTTATTATTTTGCCGGTGGGTGGTCCGAAGAAGTCCAGAGCCGTCTTGGTGGCCGATAGCATCTCTCGCGTCTCTCATGTGCACGCACCGTTGAACGCGACCAACGCAGTGAACGAACGTGGCGCACCGAGTCGTCTTGCGTAAGGAAGTAGTCGACTTCTCTCCTTCCCCTACGCCCCATTCTCCCATCGCCTCCCTTCGCTCCAGGACCTCCTTGTCCCACCACCAACGGTACAATTTTCTCATTTCTCTTTGTCTTTCTTCCCCGTTGCCCCATCGGGAACTATCATCTTACTCCCTTTTTTTTCTCTTTCTCGTGTCTTTGCTCATTTCTCCGTCTTATTGTTCTCCGCGAGTCTTTATTTCCCATCGCGTACGACTACCGCTCCATTCATTTACCGTGTTTCCTTTCTCGTTATGAAAAATAAAAATAAACGATAACTTTTAGATTTGTTTCTTTGTTATCGTGAGTTCTTTCTATTGCGATTTTTGTTGACGCATTATTCTTGTTTTATGACAAGTAAAACACAAGACAAAATTCTAATATTATCCACATAGAGGGTGTTACGCCACCCCTGGGAAAAATTTTACTGGAAGATTCGAGAGGCAAAAAGAAAACGAAAATCAAGAATATCAATTTCTTGATTGAGGCTTCGTTAAAAAGTTATTAAAAAAATTAAATTGAAAAATTTCAAATCATTCTGAAAAAATTATTTTCGTTTGCAGAGGTCGATTACAATCATTTTTTATGAATACACATATTTTCGAATTTCTACGCATTTTCGAGAAAAAAATTCAGGAAGGTGGAGAAATTTTTCGGCGAAATTGAAAAATTTCAGATCGTACTGGAAAAATTATTTTCGGTTGCAGGGGTCGATTACAATCATTTTTGATGAATACACATATTTTCGAATTTCTACGCATTTTCGAGAAAAAAATTCAGGAAGGTGGAGAAATTTTTCGGCGAAATTGAAAAATTTCAAATCGTTCTAAAAAAATTATTTTTAGTTGTAGGGGTCGATTACAATTATTTTTAGTGATTAGACATATCCCCGAAATCCCACTCATTTTCGAGAAAAAAATTTGAGCAGGTGCCTACATTTTTCGACAAAATTAAAAAAGTTCAGATCGTTCTGGAAAAATTATTTTCGGTTGCAGGGGTCGATTACAATCATTTTTGATGAATACACATATTTTCGAATTCCTACGCATTTTCGCGTAAAAAATTCAGGAAGGTGGAGAAATTTTTCGGCGAAATTGAAAAATTTCAGATCGTTCTGGAAAAATTATTTTCGTTTGCGGGGATCAATTACAATCATTTTTGGTGAATAGTCATACCACCGAAATCCTGCGCATTTTCGAGAGAAAAATTCAATACTGGCAGAACTTTAAACGTTAATAACTTCTTAACGAAGCCTCCATCAACAAATAGGTATTCTTGATTTTCGTCCTATTTCGACCTCTAGAATCTTCCAATAAAATTTTTCCCATGGGTGGCTGAACACCCTGTATAACTATTAAAAATTTCAGCAAAAATATTGATTACAGAAACACTTATCACATTTTTAGTATACACATGTCGAAGAAATTCTGTAACACTAAAATCATCTTATAGGAATGTTTTAATAAAAATATCCCGTCGTTAATGTGTTAACATCCTCGTTCTCCTTGCTGAACTTGATGAAGAATTTTCTAAATTTTGATTGCTCCATTCGTCGAAAAACACTGACAATATAATTTGTTTTAGATATCTTAGAAACGCCTAAGTATAAATCGGCTAAAGATGCTACGATTACAAAATTGTAATTATATTTTTATAGTTTCAAAGTCTCCGTGTAGATAAGAATTGTGCCCCGTTCGTGGCGTCGGCGGCTAATTCAGTTTGATCCGACTATATCCTCATCAGGGATCTGATTACGCGTTGATACCGTGGCGATGCCTGTAACGATGCAACCCGAACTACAGCGATGCATATTGTGGAAAATAGATCCACGGGGGACGGTCGCGCGGCTGCAAGCTCTGTTTCAGGCATGGCTCTCCCGCTATCTCCCTCTCGCACTCATTAAGCCGATGCAGCGTCGGCGAAGATCAAAGCTCGTCTTCTACGGAGGACCGCTTAATACTGGGTGGCGAGTTAAGAGTGTCGTAAAAATTATTAACGGTCCCTCCGCGCGCTTGTGCCTTATCGCTGGATCGCCAACTACAGTGGGGTGCATTCGTCGAACCCACTACCACAATATGCAATGACATTTCCTCTCCCGCTTTCGTCCCCCCCCCCCCTCTGCATCCTTAATTCATATTTGGGACTTTGTACTCGTCGAAGTTTATTTCACCGACGATCGGTTAATTTCCATGGATTTTTTTGGTACGCGAACGACAATCGACCGGAATCGTTAAACGCGTTTAAAGAAACCCCAGAAGCAGGAAAGTGTATAACTGTATATTAATTAATTAATTAATGCTGTACGGTACATTAATTTACAGTTATCGATGCTCGGTACGAGAGTCGCGGTCGTAACAACTACGGTCAATTTTTTTCCTTTTCCAAAGAAACGTACTTTCTTTGATATTAAGAGCAACCATTATTGCGTTTCGTTCTGGATCCGCTGGTGGAATCTTCGCGAAGGGATCTTGCCTTAAACGCGCCTATTAGTCGAGAAAGATCTTAATATCAGCCATCTAGTGGCTCGAAAAGGGAACGTTGAAATTTAATTAAAGACTGCTAAAAGGAAATGAGTAATTCCAACGATGCTCGATTTCTCAATAAATTCGAAGAAAAATGTTTAATTCGTTTGGTGGATACGTTTGGTATTTATAGAATTTTAAAAACGTTGCTTTTAATATTGACGAATGATATTTCTTTGAGACTTATGTCATCCATAAATAAGAGTCCTTCAAATTCAAAAGCAATTACGGGTTGTAAACAGTGCTGGGGCATGTAATCTGGTGCTATGTATTCTGATTACGTTTGTCACGATTACATCTATAAAGTAATAGCACTATAATTACAGGGTAATTATCGTAAATCGTTAAACCGTATAATTAACGTGTAATTACTTTATAGAAGTAATCGTGGGGAGTGTAATCAAATTAAATTTTCCTTAATATTTAATCTAAATTAAATGCATCTATTTCTAGCGATTTGAATAATAAATTTGAAAACGAACTTTCTGGCAAAGTTCAAGATATCTTTTCTCCAACCGATAGTAAGAGTGATCGAGAACTTTTTTAAAATATCTGTTCCCGACCCGCAACTTTTTCTCATAAAAGTTCCATTTCAACTGTTCCGACGAAGCCTAGTGAAAAAGTTCCACGACTGTTTCGACTCCTGAAAAATACTGTTTCTTTCGTTGCTATCTTAATCCGTGTCGGGTAGTCAACGAGAACAGTCGCGAGAGGTCTTCCGAATCGGTGAACGAAATAAAGACACGCGTCGGTCCGTATCGGAATCGAAAATTGTCTCGTATTTGGTGGAACAAGGTGTCGGGCTTGGTATCGCGGTGGGTGGTCGCGTATTTACACATTACCTCTTTCGATCTGCCAGTTTATCTCGCTCTCTCTTTCCCCCCTCTTATTTAATTTTCTCTGTCCCTTCTGCTCTCTGTCTCCCTTTCACACACGATGGCTCTGTCCTTCTTTTCACACTGCTCCTCACCGCGCGTCATACACGTGCTCACGAATATTGAGTGCGTGTGAGAGGCTGCCCAATGAGCGTTCCGGCGTGGAACACGCGCGCGCGCGCGCGCTCACGCACACGCGAAACGACGCACGGAAGTGGTATACGACGCCTAATGAAGTCGCATCGTTATGCAGATATTATGAAGACAGGTTAATAAGTTAATCGTCCGGTGTAACGCTCTTCCCCGTGGCTTAATGAACTTATTCGAAAATGCTGTTCCTTTCTCTACCCGTGCACCGGGGTGCCGTGTTTCGGCTTTATATTAAATTATTATTGCTCGTCCTGCATTTCCTCAAAGTGTACAAATAGAATCAAAGAAATAGGTCCGGTTAAAAAATCGAACACTTTGCGTTGAATGAAGTAATCACGATTTTCACAACAAATAAAAAACATAGATGGAATTAATGGAAGATTAATATTCTGGTAAAAAGGATATTAAAATAACAACAAAGCCATAGACGTTGAAGGTAAAACGTTTATTCGATTATACACGCATGAGATAACAATAATAACAGGACAGAATGCGGTTAAACCCTATACTTACTACCGCCAATCAAATCATAACCAGTGGCAGCGGAGACGCGTATAATAAATTATGCAGATTTGCTTGAGTATGCGGTGGCGGTGACGGTGGTTGCTCTGCGGTAAACTCCCGTATTTCCGGCCTCGATTATTATTGCCCAGAGCAGCAGCGATTTCGATCTCCAGAGGCCCGTAAGGGAGTCGTGTTTACCTTCGGTACATCGGTGGCCCTCTTCCGCTCGTCTTCGACTCTCCATCGCACGTCAACCACGTTCACTGCGCTCCTCCGCTCGCCCGGACCTTTTCCACTACAGAGAACGCAAGAAGCGTATACAAAACTTCTCAAAACGGTGTGGAGGCTATGACGAGAAGAGAGCGAAGAGAACGAGGGAACGAGAGAGAAGGAGATGCTGCGGCGATCTGTAAGCGCCCTTGTGTGCCTCGTGCGTATCACGTAGCCACTGCCGTGTGTAGGTAATGTTTTTGCTCGAGGGGAAATGGTACCGCGTGTGTGGTCCTGCGTCGTGCCCCCTGCACCCCCTGTGATGGCACATCGCCGTATCCTAGCAACGTAGAACGCCACGCCGATTCGGCCAATCACGAATGAGTTCCGATCGCTTCGGCTCCGCTCGGCTCATCTCGGCTACGACGTCATCGGTAACTCCAGGAACGTACCACTGTGCCGCGAAAATTGAGATTCACGACATTCCTGTCACGAACAAAATTACGAACACGGTATTCGGTCATTTTCCTTTGTAGATTCGTTGATTTTTCATGCCTAAACATTTAAACAAATAAATTTGGTAGATATCGGTACACTGAAGAATAATATTTACGTATGCCGTAAACGTAACCTAACGTAAGAATACGTTATTTGTATATTTCGAAGAGGATCAGCATCTAGCTAACAGCTAAATAATGAAAAGCGTATGTACTTACCTGCACTGTATTGTTCTATCAGTAAAATAATTATCCACGTAACACTAATTAGATGAAAAAACCACAAACCAAACAATTTATAATATTCGAGTATTAAAATTATATTCACTGAATATTAAAATCACTCGAGTGTTCGAATATTTGAATAGAGAAAAATTTGACGAGCAGTCTCGGTCCTAATCTAATCGAGGCCCATTGGTAAGGTCGTAGAATCACGGCCCTGAATGTTTGTGCAGCTCCGATCTCGGCGAGTGGCGCCGTTGGAGGGGGGCCGTCAACTATGGCCGGCGCAGAAGGCAGGCCACGAAAGAAATGTGGCAGCGCATTTCGTTTAGTACGGACTTAGACTGCTCTAAGTGGCGGTCACGCACGCCGGTGTCCGATCACGACGACGACGTCGTTTTAGAACGCGTGACAGAGAAATTCCTAAACTTTAACGAGAGTTTCCAGCTGCCCTTGCTGGACCGTGGAATACTCACATCTCCTGACGTCGCCTACGCCTTCTTGCGTAAACCGGATACTCGTCACAGCCGCGCATATACGAATTCGGTAGTCGTGGCGAATTTCTTCGAACGTAGTGTGAATTTTCGAACGAGATCTAACCGTGTCAAGTGACAACGATCGTGACAGTGACACTGAAGTGCGCGTGGCTACGTGCCACGCCAATATCGTGCCGATAGAGGCCCGATGCATGTTGCCTTCGTTAACACTGTATCACACGCATTTATGTTGTTTTTATGACACAAGAAGAAACACGCGCATACGAAAGTGCGGCAAGCGTCGTGCGAAAACAGCGGACGATCGACGATACCGTGGACCCGGTTGTCGCGTGATATTTCAAAACAAGCGAACTCGCGTGTGCGCCCTCGTGCTTGTCGGCGGTACTGTGAATCCCGCTAGAGGGAGATACAGAAGAGACAGAGAGAGGGAATACGAGGATCCCGCAGAAAAAGCAAGAGTGAGAGGGGGATAGAGAAAGAGACAGAAGGTAAAGACGAATCGGCGAAGAGGGAGCAGTTACGTATTTACTCTTCTACGGTGGTACGAAGCTAACCTAAAAACCGATACTCGGTCCGTTTTGTGCGTATACCATCGATGGGCACGATACAGCCGCGCATGCGCAGAACAAGTTGTGTGTACCTCGTGCGCGAATTTCGATTACTGTGCTGGTCGCACGTACACGATGTCGAGAAATCGCGCGGTAAACAGGAATGACTGATCGAACGTGTGTTGTGAGATGTGTTTGACGAAAGGTTCGTGCGAGAATAACGTGTAAGCACGGTAGCAGTGAGTGTGAAATCGTTTTCGTGTTCTTCGTGTCTCGTGTTTCGTTCCCCGACGTCGTGTCCGCGATCCGTAACGTTTCGCTTAGGGAAGAGAAACTCGGGCGATTTAGTTGAAAGAAACGTCTCTGGGGAGGGAGAAATATTACAAATAATCATACTGCGAAGTGTGCCGGGGCGAATGCATGACGGATCATGGTTTCTGCGTCCGGCCCCACAGGGATCCTAGCGGGACGCCCTTCTGGTTCTCAGTGCCATCAAAGTTTGTCGTCCCACAATGGAAGTACGTCCAAAGTTCACAGCGAAAAGCATGTAAAAACCCACGTAGAAAGCGCGAAGGAACGACACGAGTCAGACCTTTATATCAGGCCAAGTTGGACCGATGCTGCGATTGCGTTGGATCAACTCGAAAAGGTACGTTTCTGTCACGAATATAAAAACAGTTGTCCACGAGTATTTTGTATTCTATCATTTTAAATGCACCATAAACAAAAGATTATCAAACACTTGTTACAAGCTCATTATAGATTAGTTCAACGTTTATCAAATTCGAGTCTACTTTTCCGAATTTCATGATATTATTCTTTGCGTAATTTTCATTGCTTAATAAGACTGGTATTCCTAATGTGAGGAAAACACGTGTGAGTGTAAACGTGTTCCGTAACATCGTTTGCATTTCGTGATCCGTGTATTTAGAAAAGTAGGTACAATTGTATAAACTGAACCGATTCCAGCGAACGAAAATCGTTTTGGGTCACGGTAAACGCGAGCAGAATGGCAGGTTTAACGAGGGGTGCGTGTGTATTACTAGTTTACGCGTGATTTGCATGCGGAAAGAAAAACAAGGGAGTAGTACGTATCGTGGATAAGCCAGACGTGCCTTACGCCTGGCGTATAAGTAGCTTGTGGGTTTCCTATCGTGAAACGTCTAAGTAATCGATGAAGTACACGCTCTCTGCGGGTTGTACGGGCATCGCTGTCTCCACGAGCCCCTCGGTCAGTTACGCTAACCAGACGTAGATAATAGCGTGATCGCACGCCACTTCGTGAGTCCTCCTTTCGGTCGACAGTGGGACAAGATGAGAGTATAAATTTGATGCAAATTATGCTGCTGGTTTACGGTAACTGCGGTTGTTACTTTCTGTCAGGTATTACGACGCGCTTCCATTATAATACATCGAAAAGTGCTCTTAAACTACGGTTCCACGAATTCTCTTAATCGTAAGAATTTTGTTACCATGGGTATAGAATTTTGAAAAAATAGTTTCTCAGGAATTGTACACATTTCATATACAGACTTTACTCGTGTATTGTTTGTCGCAAGAATCGATTAATAATAACTAAAACTTGATATAGATAGGAAGAAATTTTTTTCAAGGTTACTTCAAGGTCACATTGTGTTTTTCAATAGTTTCTTTAGAGTTTATATTTTTCGTTTTGTAACATATCTGTAGGATAATTTGACTTTGAAATTTCTAATATAAATTCTTATTTTGCGGAGCTTTGATTTAAAAAATATTGAGTTTGAGTCTTTTAAAAGGAGTCTGTAGTAAAACACGGGGTTAAGAATCGCTACTATGCATAATTTAATTATTTCGTATGTGGGCGTTATCGGGAAGGAGAGTAGCCTCGAAAACAATGATTCGTTTTAGAAGAAGGAACCGAAGCTTCCGTGCACACTTAGTGGTATATACCCTTTCCACGAACGCCTCTCTAAATTCTCTTGCAGCTAGCTGTAAACTTTCACACACGCGGGTGGTCCGGAGACGTGTTTTTGAAGGTGAGAGCGTCGCGAGGCAGGGGTAGGGAGGAACGACGAAAGAAAGACAGAAGGATGGTTGAAGTATAGATCGACGAAGGATCGACTTCCTGCCAAGGAATACACCCTCCTTGTCTTCTGTGACACGAACCTCTCGCTCTCCTAAAAAAATCCCCCGACGAGGACAGGGACGACGATCTCGAGCAGTCTTGCGACACCGAGATCGTCCCTCGAGATCTTTCGATCTCGAATGCCAGGCAAAATGTGCACGGCACGTGAACCAGGGGCTATCGCCTTTCGAAACGGCCCAAACAGGGAGGGAGCCCTTTTCTTTAATTTTTCTGAGAACCCACCACCCCTGGTGCACCTTTCGGACACCTTCTGTCGTTAGGTTTCCCGTGTCTCATTTTCCATTTTCATAATATACCGTTTCACCTGCCCCTGCAATAGATTGGTATATTTAAATCAGGAAAACATAATTTTTTTTTTTTATCTTGTAAGTCGTCTTTTCGAAAAAGAACTCTAACACGGGCATCCTTCGACAGTCGACGCTCGATAACTTTCCCTTTTCGAAGTGGACCCACCACGAAGTCCCATTCATGCCACCCCGTCGCGAAGTATCCGAAAACTGCTCGCATTACACTAATAATAACAGTAATTACCGAGCGGTATTGGCACACAGCTTGCAACAGTAGAAATAATTCTTCTCGGAAGATTTTTTTTTCATCCCGAAACCCATATGTTGGACCACCCAGCAGGAACTTTTACGATACTGCGATGTTATCTTTAAGCGCTCTACGTATCGATGAAGTACGTCCTTCAGATTTACGCGTGCTCGAACGAAAAGCATGTCTTGGCCGCGTTTTCTTTCTTTCTCGTTCGGAGAACGAGTTCCATCGAAACGCACGGACGGGAGATTATCTGAAATCGCGTCTGTTTTTTGTATCCGCGTTTCTTTCGAAGATTACGATTAACAATTTCATTTCCTGCCTCGCACAAACGAGTATTTCATCTCGTGCAATTTCACGAGCCCGTCTTTATCCACCGTACGATATTCCCTGTTGCGTAATCCGCTGTTTCGAACAATCGTTTTGCCACATCGAACCCGAACGAATGGAGGCAAAGAAGCGTAGACAAAGAATAGCGGAAAGTAACCGCTTCGTAGGATGGAACCTTCGCGAGATTAGGTACTCCGCTTATGGGATCTCGTAGCTCGAATCTGGTTTGAAAAGGGGTTGCTGAACTTGTCGAGAATCGCACTACCACCGACATAACTATCACGCGCTGTTAATTTTGTGTAAATTAATTGCCTCTACATTTATCAACATTATACCCTTCGTCGTGCATCCGTGTGTATCCGCGTGATCTAACGCGAGAAAAAGAGACGAAGAAAAGTAGGTGAGCACTGTCAGTCAGTCACGACGATGCTTTTCGTCTTGTCGATCATTCGTGGAATATGTTCAAAGCACGAACTCTGTTCCAGTCGGACGACCACAGGTACATTCGCGACGTGGAAACAGCTTGTGTGACCACCCAGAGAGACTAGCTTGAGCAAAACGTTCTCAAGAACTGACGTTGGGTTCGCCTGTTACATATTATAGGTATACGTATCTCGAGTTGTTCTTTAGGAGGGATAACAGCAATTGAAAATAATGCGTTTCTTTTATTATCATCGCGGACAACTTTTCTCGACGATTACGCCGTTCAGGAGTCGCTGAAATTACACGTTAAACGTAGAGGTTCGAAACAATTTAACGTATGGAATAATTAGAAGTTTGTACAATGTAAAATCGCTCTAAGCTGTTTTTAAAATACCAAATAAAATGTATAAGATTCTAATTTGAGTTGAGTTATAAATATAAAAGGAAATAGTTTTGTGGGTTCTGTGAGCTTCCTAAAATGCAATAGCAATCGTAATTCAACTGTCTATTTAATTATTTTTATTGATATGTATTTTGCAAACTTTCTGCCCACTTAGACAAAGCTCGTAACTCGGTGGGCCCACTTAGACAAATCTCGTAACTCAACGGGCCCACTGGTACCTCCATATTTTACTGTCATTTAATGTCATACTTTACTGCCATTCAATGTCATATTTTACCGCCACAAGCGAACCCAGATGTCGCCCCCAAAGTATACAAGTGCGGTGGACTTCGTAGTTACTAATACAGACTAAACAACGAACGAAAGAAATTAACTACGACTGCCCAATCGCGGTAGTTGTAACTAAATGCAGTCGAAGCGATAATCGAACAGTTCGATAGTCGAATCTTCGAGTTTCGATAATCGATTAGTTCGATAGTCGAATCTTCGAGTTTTTTCGAGCTGTATCGATTCAACTATCGATAGGGGGTATCGAGGCGGTGGATGGCGGTGGCTAATTGATCGTAGCGACTAATAAACGGTGTCGCTAGTTGAATGAAAAAAGGTGAAGCGGTTAGAGGCGTTCTCGCGTCTAAAAATACGAGTACGCGCGAAATTCTCGATGCCACCGAGGGAACGGAGGAGCGCGAAAGAAGCGCCGCGGGCACCGAGGGGATTACGTGCATACGCTGCGAGGCGAGCGGTGCTCGTACGGGCGAGCCCCGCCACCCAGGGCGATCGGCGCGACTAAAGCGAACCGATCGCGCCGCTTCTCGCTCCCGTTTTATCGTTTACGCGATTGCACAATTACGATGTCACCGGCGGCGGGAGGTGGTGACAGTGGCGGCCGGCCGGCGTGCAACCGGCGACGGGGGAAAAAAGGACGAAATTCGGGGTCGACGGTCCACTTTTCTTGCCGGCCTCTCAAAAGGGAGAGCCACTCTGCGGCGGTGTGCGCCCCGCGTTCATGCCGGATGAGTCAGTCGGTCTCACGGGCACTGCCCCTACGATTCCTCTGTATGCATACTTGCGCGTGTGCATATAACTCTCAAACCTCGAAAGGGCTCGATTCTGGCTAGAGACGCACACCGTAACGCGCAATGAACAAAAGTAAAAACACTGAAGTATTTTTTGGGAGTGTTTTTGGCTTCCTGTACACAGTCATCGTAATATATCGATAGCTTGTTATTGTCCATTTTGGGTTTAATAATTTTATTTCAACTTTGTAATGCATTCTTCAGCCTTAAAAGGATCGTACTGGCAATTTATCGTGCTTCGATGTTTTTGAATTCCTATATCCGGTCATCGTCTAAATATAATAATATTTTACTCGACGTGTTTCTTATATTTTTGCATATTAAGTGCATTTTCTAGTTTTTTGACAATTTAAATTTCCCGTAAATGCATAAACATCCGCAGTCCACTCAAGTTTAATATATCGCCCAGATGGATCAGAAATATTCCTCTATTTCAGAATAAAAAATTTATTTCAATAACGACAGTAATAATGTCAACTTTCTTCCAGAAGTTTTAATAATGCGTTGCAAAATAGATAAATCACATTCAGAAATTCTAAGAATTCGTTCATGGACAAATTTTTTTATTTATTATTTCTCTTATTATTAATTGTATTATTTCTTGAGGAGTCTAGTTCCTTCAGTTCGTTTGCGTGAAATTCGTGGAAATACGATTCCTCCGAGTCGGGTAACCTTGATCCTGGTAGACGTGAACCGGAAGTGCGCATAATTTCTTTCGCGTTGTGTGTTATACGCGTCGATTACCACGCTCGATCGTGTCGTACGTATTTATGCACCTGTGCACGTATGCATCATCGCGAGTGTCCACTTACTCCAATTTGTTTACCATCCTCGAAGATGATTCAGTTACAGGCAACGGCCTCGACCTTCTGCGCCATCTTCTATACACAATCACTTATATATAATCGCGTGATCGTATTTCCTAAACACCGACCAAGCCATGCATTCCTCGTTCTTATTGTTCGTTAAACAATGCTTAATTCAACGCTCAACCCAGAAGACGAACCACATGTTACATAACTTTTTGGCTGGAATTTGAGCCACACTTGAGGCTACACTCTTATATTTGCAATAGCAGTACTATTACAGACATTTCTTTTTAGTAAAAAATTATAACGTAAGATCAAATTAATTTTATTAACCAAAATCCAAGATCATTCTAAACTATCGGAAATTAAGTAAATTTTCATCGAATATATTTGTTGAAAAATTAGAACAAAGTGCAGTACACGTTTATAAGGTCACACACAGCTGTTCGAGCGTTCGAACTAATGAAATTCCTTTCGATGCACGAATCCAGCGACAACTTTCGAGGGATCGGGACCGCGTCGGGCCAAAGATAACGATAAACTCCCGAGCCGTACTATTTTATAATCGCATCTTAATTTCTGGCAGCTGAAACCCTCGGTCCCCGAGCACAATGCTGTACATTCACGCACGTTGCGTCGGCCCCGACCGTCGAGTGAGATTAAAGGGCGCCGACACTACGTGTGAGGCTTTTACACTAATAATACCTACGAAAGAGAGGGCCTCGTAAACGCCCAGGGGGTGGAGGCGATGCCGACCAAGAGCACCGCCTTTCCTTGGGGACGTTGGTTACACGATACGCTTAGAAGCTCATCGAAGTCGTGCGATTCTAATGTATAACGCGTGACTCCTCTAACCCTTCGCGCTCCTATGTCGAGCTAAACTCCATGTAAGCTCGAATGAAATATAAAGCTCAAACTCGACAAAGAAATCGCTATTTTTTCTCAACATTAGATTTCATCAATATTTGCAATATAACATAGGTATACAACAAAATTTAAATGGAAGATTTAATGTAATTATCCCTCATTCGCAAGAGAAACATAGAGATTGTACAGAATGCTCTAATTAATGTAAAATGCAAAGAAAAGTAAGCAAAACGTACGAAAGAAAGCATGGAATGTTTCACAAAGTATTTGATGGGTCCATACCAAATTATCTATAAGAGGTTCTATAAAATTATTCAAAAACCAGTTTAGACTTACAACATTTAACTCTGTGGTACGTCAATATAAATTTAGTCGAATGATTTCTTAGTCAAAAATGTATATGTACCATATTAAATGCATTGTATTATATGAGTACAAGAAAAGCAAAATTGACAAAATTGACTAAACATCCAGAAGATTCCAAGACTAGAAATTAGGCTGAAACGAAACTGACCTACAGATCTACTTCCAGCATCTAAAGACCATCAAGCTAGCTTCGCTAGAAGGGAGCGACATCGATGGATGGCTTCCTCTCCAAGTTGTAGCTCGTCATCCAATTTACTTCGCGCAATTACAGTTTACAGATTGAACACGCCATTTTAGCAGATAGAAATGCTCGTCGGATGTAAATGAAACGATCGTAAGATTCAATAATCAGTTTGAACGTCAAACATTAATACCGATACGTATCGAGCATTACGTTGACGTCTTAAACAGGTCTTGAAATAAGTTGTCATTGGTATTAATAGGGTGCACAATACTTACTGACATTTTCAAACGCCATGAATTATTGAGACCTCAACGACACAACGATGCAGTTATTCCCAGACTGAGTTATTTAAATAACTTCGAACCAAAGCTTTGTTTAGACCACGTGAATCATATTTTTAAAAAACAACTTCCTAATTTTAAGGATTACATGATATAGCACATTTAATATGGTGTATCGTGTTTTTCATTGAATTAAATTTCATTTACGTTGATTTATGGTTATGATCTAAGGCTCCCCTTATAGGAGGTGGTTTCCAACTGGGAGATGCAGTCGAGAATCTGTTACAATGTCCTTACTCAATGTAAAACGTTGTAATTTGTATTATTTGTTCTTTAAGACCAAACAAGCCTCTCGTACTGATTTATCGATTTCAAAACAAGTGGATTGAATCAAGTTTTGTTGACTCAGAGATGAATTCTGTGACTCCAGTTGTTGACTTTAGAATGATCTTTTATAAGAGCATTAAAAATTTCTTGAATGTATCGAAGGTATTCAAACAGACCTCGATTTATATCGTTACAGGTCTTCTATCGATATCTGGATGTTTAGAAACGTTCTTTTGCATCACTTTTAATGTACGATGGTCTACATAGGCGTCTTTGATTTTTCTTTACTCCAGTCAGTTTCGTGAAAACGGGATAAAGGGCAGATTTTCGCGTGGAAAATTTTCAAACGAGCACACCGTAGAGCAGCCCGCTTCTAATGGCGTAAATCTGCTGTAAAGGTGGACGGCGTAAGTCAGAACGAAATGGATGGGACTCGAGAACGTCGGGTCGGCCGTCCCTTTCATCCTCGCTGAGGGATACACGCCCCTTGCTTGCTGAAACCTCTTCAACCGAGGCCCTTTGCGTAGGGTCAGTACCTGATTGATGTGCCTACCTATTGGTCAAACTTGAATCCTTCGAGTTGCGGGTATGACTTTGTCCTTCAAGAACCGACAATTACGAAATTATAGACCAGCATTATCCGCTGACTCCGCCAGCAATACATTTTTAACGCTCTCGACTCGTGGTCCTCGCAAACTAATCCGTAGTTTTGTGAAAAGGAATTTCTAAGAAATGAAGAATCAACGTAAGATGCTTTGCAAGTAATTTTCGTTTCTTCTTTCTTGCCTGCAATTACTACTCTTAGGGGGGTGGTGTCTCGTACAGTCGATCTTGTAAATCCCAATTTATTTTTATTTTGTGCGTATACCTGATAGTGATACAAATTCTCTATTATCTGTTTGGTTTATGGAGTAGAGTGCAGTTGATCTTTTATGAATTTCAATTTATTTTTATTTTGTATGTTTACGTAATAGTAATACAAGTACTCTATTATCTGTTTGGTTTATGGAGTGGAGTGCAATCGATCTTTTATAAATTCCAATTTATTTTTATTTCGTATGTATACCTATTAGTAAACAAATTCTCTATTATGTGTTTGGTTTAGGGGTTGGAGTCTCGTGCAATCGACATTTTATAAATTGCAATTTATTTTTATTTCGTATGTATACCTAATAGTAATACAAGTTCTCTATTACCTGTTTGGTTTATCTTATAAATTCCAATTTATTTTTATTTTGTATACCAAATAGTAATAAAAATTCTGTATTATCACATCGATTCAGGAGTAATTAAAAGCTTGGGGAGCAGTGTAATTGCAAGGGGATTGTTCCCACAATTTAGTTATGGCGGGTACAGTTTCCGCTAAAGGAAGAAACGCATTTATCAGCGCGTCGAATGAAGACATGATACAGTATTGATATATTCATTAGTCCCCTAATAAGAGAGAATCGCATCTCGGCAAATACAGAATGCTCGATCTCAATTACATTTACGAGTAAATCGTCTCGCCACTTATTAAGCGAGCTCGAACAAACTTGGCTCTGCCATTAATCACGCACCGTGCGCCTTTCGATGCCAATCGTGCATCAAACGGGAAGAACCGCGGAGTGGCGTGGTTCTTCTTACCTGTACGTGATTGCTCGAGGTGGAAGCTCGTTACTGGAATCCAACCGAAGGTTTTCCTTTCGAATAGGCATCGCCGGTGGAATTCTTCGGTCGATTAGAGCGCCAGTCGGATCGAGTTTCTTGCGGACACTTTCGAGCCCGTACCTACCGCAAGAACCTATTCGTTTATCTGGCGAGTCGCATGTCGTATCCGCGCGCGTACAGAAACCATCTCCTCCTGCCACCCCTCTTCGGTGGTGTAATCCCTTTCGACCCGAACCGCCGTCCTCTTCGTCGCGGCCACGGCGATTTCGAACGCACCGCGGGGATTTTCTGACGCGCGCAGCATCTAGACGAGAACCGGGAGATAGGCATCGGGCTTCGTCCACCCACGGGAATCCCACACGGGGTACGCGCGAGCATTCAATTTCGCCGTGGCGTGCGGACCCACGTTCGCGCGCGTTGCTTTTGTGTTCCACGAGCGAGACACGTGCCTTAGAATTCACGCGAACGCCACGGACGTACAGGGTGTTTCCAAATTGGACGATCCCGCGAACGAAACATATCTCCTCTCGTTAGAATCTAGTTTCAGGATCGTTTCCAACGTTCTCCGACTCTTTGAAATCTTAGTTATTTACTTTGGGGTACCTCGACTACAATTTCGATGGCTTTGAAATATGTTGTGGAGAATAAGGTTCTGAACAAGTTTTTCCTGGCACAGTGTGGCGAGTATATCTCGCTTTACAAGCGTGTGTTTTTCTAGTCATTTCTACGACAACACAAGAAACAAATTTTATTGCCCACATATAACTCCTGAAAATTTCAATAAAATATGTTAAGTATAAAAATACTTATCTATATCATTATTCTCGAATTCTATATCATTATAGGAATCATCGTATAGGAAAGTTTTAATAAAAATTCCCCCGTCGTTAATGTGTTAATAACTCCTAAACTATTCAATTTTTGACCTAAGGTCTCTAATACTTTTTTAAAGAGGATATAAAAATTCATTGATTTATGAAAAAACAAATACAATTGTACTAAAAAAATTAAGGTGTAATGATTCAAGATCATTTGATCTATGATTCAAGAAGCGTTACAAAATTGAAATAAAATTATTAAACACAAAATGGAATTATATTTGTACGAACCCCTAGTGGTTCTTTAAGAATGCATTGCTACTGAATGACAAGCTACATTGATCGATCCCAGAAATAGCAACTGGAATAAATCGCTTCTATTCGCGATTTAGTCGAGATTAGCACTTCAACTTTTTACATGGGTCGACGATCTGCTTAATTGCAGGCGAAACAGAATCCATTAAGCTTCTTTCGACACGCTGCGACGATAGAATTGAATGATTTATTTATCAGGCGGAAACGGATTTAAACCGAACAACAGTATCTTTAATCGTGTTCGAGAAGAACTGTTCGATCGAACGTACTGGAAACTGGTCGAATTTTCGCGAACGAAAAAGGTTCGAGATCAGCGAAGAAACCGAAAGGAAAGGCGAGGGAAGGACGACCGGGAGAGAGTAAAAAGGACAAGAGAAAAAGGAAGCGGAGACGCCACGAGTCGGTCTCGAGACGTCTATATAGCTGGGCATACGTGGTGGAGCGGGCCCAAGAAGAGAAGGAGGAATTCCCCCTTTTTCCCGTAAGTGGTCCCCGCGGACCTTATGGGGTTTCTCGTGGTGGGCAATATCTACATATTACAACCTCGTGGCGCGGGGACCACCGTCGTTGACATAAGATCCTGTTATGCTGTCTGCTATCTCTTCGCGAAGCTCGTGTCGCGCCGTAAAAAACATTAAAAGTACGAATAACATAAATTCGTTAAGCGTACCCCCTCTCCCCCGCGATGACCCCGTCGTACGGAGCATCGAAATCGTAGGACGAGTCGCGGATCTCTTCCGTTTCTTCAGCCCCTCCCCCACTACGATCCGGAGATCCTCCGCTCTCCTCGATCCCTTTTCTTCATACTCCCCGGCACGGATAATTGTTTAATCGGTCTCGTGCCGCGACTAGATCTTAAACGGGATCGGAGTTATGTCACGGGGGCTCCCGCAACCGCTGGATTGAGTTATTATAACGGGCTCGCCTCTCGATTGCCTTCGCGCGAGAACCCGAGAGAGCCGAGGGGAGAAGCCTGACTCGACGGAATTCGTCCTCGCGATATGTCTTGTTCCTTTCCATGAAAGCACCGTGCCCCTCGAACGCAGATAACATCGTCGTGAAATATCAAGTCGCCCTTTGATCTTCGTTAAGATTCGTATCCGACCGTCGACTCGTATTCTCTCGAGTAATAAGTTTCTAGGAGCATTGTCTCGAACGGGGGTGCAAAATGTCGCTGATTTATTCGAACTGGACCCTTGGTGTCTTGGTTACTCATCAACCACATATTCGTTGTCGATATAAGGGTTGAAGAAGAAACTTAGTAGAGCACAAGACTCGCGTTTATAGGGATGTTTTCCTAAGAGAAAATTTCAAACAAGTCCAAGACAGGGGTGCAAAATGTACATACAGGGTGTTCGACCATCCCTGGGAAAAATTTTTCGACAAAATTAAAAAATTTCAAATCGTTCTAAAAAAATTATTTTTAGTTGGGAGGGTTGATTACAATCATTTTTGGTGAATAGACGTACCCCTGAAATCCTGCTCAGTTTCGAGAAAAAAATTCAGGAAGGTGGACAAATTTTTCGACAAAATTAAAAAATTTCAAATCGTTCTAAAAAAATTATTTTAAGATGTGGGGGTCAATTTCAATCATTTTTGGTGAATAGACGTACCCCTGAAATCCTACTCACTGTCGAGAAAAAAATTCAAGAAGGTGGACTTTTTCGACAAAATTAAAAAATTTCAAATCGTTCTGGGATAATTATTTTCGGTTGAGAGGGTAAATTACAATCAATTTTGGTGAATACAGATACCCCCGAAATCCTACGTATTGTCGAGAAAAAAATTCTTTACCGAAAATATACTGTGTGGCCGGAAATGTTTCCATAACTTTTTAACGAAGCCTTAATCAACAAATTAGTATCCTTGATTTTCGTCTTATTTTGGCCTCCAGAATCTCCCATTAAAATTTTTCCCAGGGTTAACTGAACATCCTGTATAAAGTAATGACTTTTTAACATAAATAGATTAATACTTTCTTGCAAAGAATATCAAGGAGCATCAATTGATACAGTAAAAAATATATTCCATCTAAAAAATCGTTGATGACCTTCATATGTCTTCTCCACGTCCATTTACAAAAAAAACCAGTATCATCAGAATGAGCCCCTCTCAAAACCATTTGACTTCATTTCAAACATTTTTCCCTATTTATTCAAACTGTATGCTGAGGGTACCCTGATGTCTCAGCCATTCACCAACTAGATTTTGGCTATCGATACAAGGGTTGAAGAAGCTTACTAGAACAAGAGGGCTCGCGTTTACAGGGGATGTTTTGCCAAGAGAAAAATTCGAGTCGGTGAATTCAGTCGAAAACGGCGAACCACACGTCTCATAGTGGTGTTTAGGGGAGGTAGTCGGAGGCAGAGTTCCCCGGGGACCATGTGGCCGACGAGGATTGTCTGCACGTCTAGAGTTACCGAGTCTGGCCGGCCGCGAGGCCGCGGCACCAGAGTTAATTGGCTGGAAAACCTTGCTATCCGATACTCGACGCCCCGGCTACTGCTCTGAGATACGTAAGCGCGTGTAATCTGTATTTTCATCTGTACTGTCTATCGCGCGGCGTTACCCGGGTCCACCTCTTGGCTTCTGTCGAGCTCTAACTGTACTCTCCGTGGAGCCCCCGGACCCCGGGAGGAGAAAAGCGTCCGTTCCTTTTCTCCCGTGTCTCGATTCCGTTCTGATCCGTGCCTCTCCACGACCTTCCCTCTTCGTCTTTCTTTCCCTGTCGGCCAGGAAAGATAGGTATTGTTGCGGGTGGTCCACGGTGCACATTGTCAGACCGGCCACCAGGTAGTGTGCAGCGTTGCCGCTCGCAATGTTGCGAACGTTCCTCTCCCTTCTATCCTCTGTCCTGTCTCTCTCTCTCTCGCCTCTCCTCCTTTTTCGAACCGTTTTATTTTCGTTTTATTCGCCCCGTTTCTCGCTCTTCCGCGGCCGCCTTCCGTCTTCGTTCGCGTTTACGCGCCATCGGGACGAAACGACCCCGACGACCACCCCCTAGTTTCCCTTCGATTTTCACGACACTCGTCGTCGGTTCACACTTTCCCCCCCGCTGTTTACTATTTTTTTTTACTCCGATAGGGGGGCAGAGCCCGTACGTAGGACCCGCGGCCAGCTACTTATCATCGTCGAAGCCCACGCGGCCAATTTAAAGCGCTCCGGCTGCCGTTCCGGCCCGCCGCCCTTTAACCGGGCGGAATCTGTTTCTTTTCTCGAAAATCGTAGGCGGTATCGGCCTGGAATCGACGGGGCGGCTCGTAAACCTGTTGGAGCAAATCGGAAGATCGAGTATCGCGAGGCTGTTACCGTTGTCGGAACGATTTAACGACGGCGACAACAACGCTACTTTAGATACCGATTTTAACTACTGGCGATCGAACGATTTCAGACCTGATTTCTATGCGCAAACTGTTCCTTTCGAAGCTTGTAAAACAGTCGAGAAACTAAACTGCACCGATAGTTGTACAGTTTTTTAGAAAATTTTGATTTATTTGTGTTATTCTACCCCCCTTCCCCCTTTTATTTTATTCCAATCGATTAACTGATTGTGAGATTTTGCAAACTGTAATCGTCAATAACGATTTGAAGTAAATTTAACACTATAAGGATAAAAACAAAAAGGAAGTTTTATAAGTTCCTCCGACGAAAGGTGTCCTGCCCAAATTTTAAATAAGATAATGTTTCATTTACCAGTCTTTGTTAAGAATCCAGGAAATATCAGAGATTACATCATAGTTGCGAGTAATTAAAAATTGAAATAAACTTAGAATCTCTGAGAAATTATGAACATTTAGGAAATTGACACACTTGGAAAAGACGCGTAACGTAAAAACGTGGAATCCGTACCCCCTTTTTGTTGGACCAATCTTTCGTCGAGCCGTTGATGGAATAGTCTAAAATTGCGGGTCACCTTTCTCAGGGCAAGGCGGAAGGTCAAAGGTCTGTGGTGTGGATCAGGGCAAGGCTGCAGGATCAGCTGAGTCAGCTGGGCTACTTCCTGCAGAGGCACGCAGGCAAGGTCCTCTTCCTCGCGATCGTCGCTTTGGCTACGTTCTGCGTCGCCCTCAAGTCCGCTCAGGTTCACAGCAAGGTCGAGCAACTCTGGGTTCAAGGTAAGTGCGTCATCGTAATATTGCACGAATAATTTCCATCGATACCAAAGAAACCACAAACAGTAGAATAGATCGTTTTCGCGCTGGAAAAAATGTCTTGTGGCCCGCGAAAAACAAGATTCTTTTGGAACACGGTTGCCCTTCGTCGAACTTCCTGAAGAGACTTTCGTTCGTATCAAATCTAGTACCAGCGGTACCGATTACCGTCCAAGATTGATTACGCCTATTCGAAGCTGAGAACGAAAGTGCAATTGATTGTAGCAGTTTGTTTCTTGCGCGGAAATTACGCCAGCCACGGGTACAGAAATCAGAGGATTTGATGAATGACCATGGGACTTTGTAACTCGGCGATGGTACCGTCAGTTCTCTTTGTAATACAGAGCGCGCATCTGGTACGGAATGCATTTTCTGCGAACCGCGGTGCACGCTTGCAAGGTGTACGACACAGCTTGTGTGTTCGCGATGACAGGGACATTATTCTCTCCACTTTCAACGTTTTCCGCGTTCCCCTTAAACGCTCAAGAAAATTTGATCGCCGCGGCTCGATCTCTCGAACGTTATCCGTCGTTTCTCTTCAGCAGCTGCGATCGCGAGCAGGCTGAGGAACGATAACAATTTATCCGGGCGGCTTAATGGCTCGGCGTACGTCGAAATTAGGACGGAACTAGGCCGGGTCGCGTCCGTTCCTCCTCCGGTGTAATTTGTGCTTTGAGAACCGGACAGTTTCAGGTGAAAAAATACGGCCGCGCGAAGAGGGACAGATGGAAGCCAGAACGGAGTGACAAAACGAGGACAGAGAATCGAACGAAACCGCTTTACCCCCACGCTCTGCACACCGTACATTAGTTTGCTCGCTGGGTGGCCCTCTATATTTATCCGTGGTCCGAAACGCTAATTCGAACACCCCGTTGCTAACTTAAACTTCAGCCGCGCGAGCGAAATCGAAAGATTTCGAGCGCCTCCGTGGAATTACGCGGGATCGACCCTCACCTTTTGCCACGCTCTGACGAAATGCAATTATTTATAAAAAAAAAATTTTTTCAGGCCGTAAAAATACATTGAAACAACACAGTATAGTAGAATAATATCTCATTATATTTCGTATTGTCTTACGTGATTATTAGATCTACTTTTATTCCCGAATAATTATATAGTCGGACCATTATAAAATTGGACCATTTTTATGGGGTTTTTCTCACTTTTCGGTGTCAAGGAACAACTTTTTCAATATTGTTAGAATGTCTACATATTCTATACCAAAATACGCATTGTTTGCATGTTGAAATATTAAAATCCCCCAATCCGTTCAGAAGTTATGACATTTTAAAAATTCATATGTAATTTCAGGGAAGCATTTCTGGCCTCGCATTAGATTTTCGGCAAATAATTTTTTTCTCGAAAGTGCGTAGGATTTCGAAGGTATGTGTATTGACCAAAAATGCTTGTAATTGACCCCTACAGCTAAATATAATTTTTTTAGTACGATTTGAAATTTTTTAATTTCGTCTAAAAATATCAATACCTACTGGAATTTTTTTCTCGAAACTGGGTAGGATTTCAGGGGTATGTTTATTCACCAAAAATGCTTGTAATTGACCCCTGCAACTAAATATAATTTTTTTAGTATGATTTGAAATTTTTAATTTCGTCTAATAATATCAATACCTACTGGAATTTTTTTCTCGAAAGTGGGCAGGATTTCAGGGGTATGTCTATTCACCAAAAATGATTGTAATCACCCCCTGAGCCGAGAATAATTTTACCAGAATGATTTGAAACACTTTAATTTCGTCAAAAATTTAGTCACCTATTCGAATTTTTTTCTCGAAAGTGGGCAGAATTTCAGGGGTATGTGTATTGACCAAAAATGCTTGTAATTGACCCCTGAAACTAAATATAATTTTTTTAGTATGATTTGAAATTTTTTAATTTCGTCTAATAATATCAATACCTTCTGGAATTTTTTTCTCGAAAGTGGGTAGGATTTCGGGGGTATGTCTATTCACCAAAAATGATTGTAATCAACCCATGAGCCGAGAATAATTTTTCCAGAATGATTTGAAACACTTTAATTTCGTCAAAAATTTAGTCACCTATTCGAATTTTTTTCTCGAAAGTGGGCAGAATTTCAGGGGTATGTGTATTGACCAAAAATGCTTGTAATTGACCCCTGAAACTAAATATAATTTTTTCAGGATGATTTGAAATTTTTTAATTTAATTTGTTAATAATTTTTTAATGAAGCCTCTAGAATCTTCTATTAAAATTTTTCCCAGGGGTGGCCAAACACCCTGTATAAACACCAAGTTTAACACCAGCTTGTTTCTCATTTCTCATTGAATGTTTTTATCTGGATAAAAATCGAGGGACGGGTGTTTTACGAGAGGGAGACGAACAGCGAAAAGTATTCTGCGGTATCGGGGACAAATATTGCTTTCCACGGTCAGAGAGAAGTTACATTGCGGTGTCCCGGCTAACTGTTCCGAAGATTCTTTCGTCTCGGTTCGCCTGGCACGAACGCCGCGGTCGTCTTTCGCCTAGGATCAAAGTTAAGGCCATCGGATTTCCTCGAGCGCGAGTAAGAGTCCAACGGCAAGATTATAGACGTATCAGCGTTTTATGAGATTTTAATGAGCAAACGAGTTTGCACGGGATCGCTCTCGAACGTTGTTCGAGCGGCGTAACGATCAGCGAAGCGTGAATCGCGCGAGCGCCCTTTAAATGAAATTCCGACCGAGTGACGGGCAAAAATTTGTATCCGCAATTATTTCACGGGAAATCGTTAAAACGCCATCCATCTCGGGAGCGAGCTTTCCCTAATCGAACTGTAATTCGAGTCGACAACAATCCTTTCGCTCGATTTGGCCAGAAAATATTTTATTTCCTGGTTTAACCCTTAAGTGGATTATTATAACTATTTAATAAATGTCAATGTAATTATTTGAAAATTTATGTAATCCTCCGTTGGTTCATTACGTTTTAAGTGATTTCAAGGAAAGTTGATTTCCATTTAGCAATTTGGTAAAAATCAACATTAAGTAAAGTAATTCAGTTGAGATTGAGAGTCCAAAGGGTTAAATTATCTAAATAAAATATTCTATTTTATTCTCAGAAGTGTTGCTTTTTACTTGATATATTATTTTATTCTAATTGTAAACAAATTTTGCCCATTTTTGCTCGTGAAATAACTCGATAGAGCAGGAAGGGAACCTCATCGAAGCAATGGGGTTCCCCGCGTATCCGATCGAAGTGTATCGGGACGCGCACGAAAGCGTTCGAGACTAATTAATACCATATCACGAGCGCGCAACGGCGTGCAGAAAAACCGGCGAACAATTTGCACCGCGGTGTCGCGGCTTTTTGCGACCACGAGTCGTTATGCGTTTAAAGGTCTAAGGATAGGCGCATACTATCGATTCTCGATCGAGTCGAGCGCTGTCCACGATATCTCGAACGGGAAATCGATCGTATCGAACGTACTAACGACTGACAGTCAACAACCACCATCCAAAGTCAAAAGAATATTGCATCCAATGCATCTCGTACACGAAAATAATGAAGAATCGTTGTTAGGAATCACAATTTTAATAAAATAAAAATACTCGTAATTGGCAAAATGAGAAATCTAAAAAAATTCAATTTCTAGGGAAAAAGGATCTTAAAAGGAATTCATATCGTATGTGAAAATAAATTTCAACCAAGTGTCTTAATATTGATTTGATAATTTAAAAAATACAATACATAAAAAGATATAATTATAGTAGAAAAGAAATCGTTTTTAAAAATATATTTAGGTACAATTTCATTCTCAATCTTTCCTCAAATTTAATGTTACAATCACAAAATGGGGGTTGCAATTCAATATTCGGTAAATGGGCTCGATAATAATTCCTTTAACACTTTGTCCGCCACGTGACCCATATATGGGTGACAGAACTTTTAACAGTGGAACTAAAACAATTTATTCTCAAGTTGAAATGTTAAAGAAAATAAATTTTAATGTTAATTTTAAAGTTTTGGTCTTGTAAACAATTTCAGGATTTTAAACTGGCAGTGAACGTGTTAAATATCGATTTGTTTGAGTGGTACTTAGATAAAGATATTAGGGTTTGGGGTTAGGTTTGCAATTTAATTCTCAATCTGACCTAAGATGGGCTCGATGATTCCTTTGAATATTGATTTGTTAATTGTGAGCTATAGATTGAATAAATTGTATATTAGAGTCGATCCTCGAGAGTGGGTGTTGTAGCGCACGACCACGTGAGAAGTGGCCCGGCGAACGATACACCGCGTCGCGAGAAGAGGGCTTTCGAGATGGTGATTCGAGATGCGGGGATGCGTGCGCCGCGTTGGGATCGGTACCGGATATCCGTGAGGTGACTGCGTCGCGACCCGCGGCGGGATATGCGGGCGCAGTGTGCGCGCACGGGCAAAAGGGGCGAACGGATCGCGCGTAAAAGAGCGGCGGCCCGCGAGACGATTGCATCGGGAGACAGAGAGGAATTTAACTTTACGACTTCACGGTGCGATTTGACGATATTCCGTGGAAGGGGACCAGCGGGCATAAATTCAAACGGCGGAGAGATCGATAAACGTTGCTTTATGGTTTCCTCGATCTCGTCGGGGTTGAGGGCTCCGGCCGGGGAGTCGCGAACCCTGCGAGGCGAGTAATCAAGAACTCCGGGGGGATTTTTATTGGCGACGCCGGGCAAGGATCGTTTACGGCCCCGATTTTAATTGTTCGAAATTATTCACATTTCGCGTCCGCGGTAATTTTATTCGACGTACGCCCTTAAGTTACACTGCCGCGCAAAAGTTTGGAAGCAGTTTAACCTTAGCAGTTTACCTTAATTTCCACCTGGCGTCGTGGTTGGAAGTACATTTTAAGCGTTTCATTTTTGTCTTCTCATTGTTAATAATTCACCAACCGATATCTTATTTCACTTTCGTGTTCTCTATTTTAGTTTGTTCGAGGGCCAAGCGGCGTTGTTACAAAACGAACGGAAAACGTCGAAATCGTGTCCCCGGTCGCGAACGTTCGTCCTAGCGGGTCGAGCAGGTGGTTTCGTTTTTGTGAATCAAAAATGGAGTGCATCCACTTAATTCAGTCCCTTTTGTCCTTGTTTTCGCGCACGGCGGCGCGGTAGGTTTGCTAAACAGAGAGGCTGGCACACGCGCCAATATCTCTCGTCCCTTTCCCTCCGGTCTCTGGTCTCCTTCTCTTCCTGAACATCCGTATACGGCGGAGGTGGTTTCGTCTCGAGCCTCGAGAGGTAAAGACGGACAATGCGGTGGAAGGAGATCGGAAGAGCAAGAGTGGCTCCTTTTGCATCACCTTTGGGGGATAATACGTTCGTATAGGTCATTCCAAGAAACGGGAACGTAACGTTTCCATCCTCCAGCTACGTCGACACTTTGTCTTCAAGTACCGACAAAACCTCAAGATAAACATTCAATTGCAACGTGAAAATCGAGAACAGGATAGAATCTGAGAATCTTTATTTTGAGGTGCAGGTTTTCTGGCATTCGTCGAGCAGGAAAATCTCGGAGGGAAATTTGCGTGGGTCTAAAAGTCGGAAGTGGCTAGGCGTCTTCCTGGAACGACCTGTACCGAGGGCCAGGCGGCGCAAGGAGGCCGCCGCGGCTTTAGTGTGACAAGGACAGACAGAGGACGAAGGCACGACCGTGCACGAGGGCCGGCCGACTGCTTACATCTTCATTAGGCCCCCATGCCTCCGAGTGGAAGCGAGAGCCTGGCGGTGGGACGAAGACCGGGACCAAGAGAAGAAGAAAACGATGATGAAGAGGGAGAGGAGGACGTAGACCGAGGAACACGGGAGAGAGCGAAACGGAGGGATTCCGTAAGGCCGCAACGGGGATAAGAAAGTCAGAAGACCGTCGTCCAAAGACCCACCGGGAATCTGTTGTTGTTGCACCGACGGACGGACGAACGGCCGCGTAAACAGAGGATCTCATCTTCTGTTTACCACGTTTGCGATCGTCGGCGATCGTCCCGTCGCTTCCAGGATTCGACGCGCAGCGTCGTCGACGTGGTTTCTCAGAAACGCGCGGATCGTTCGAACGATCGTATCTCCGTCGAACGGAAGCTGGATAAATATTCGGACCAAGCGTTCCGGAGCTATCTCCGATCGAACGTCTCTCCTGCGGATCGAGAGCAAAAAGAAGTCATCGATCGCGTCCATCACGGCGGCGAACGTAATTTCCGTTTGGAAAGAAACGGCGACGGCGTCGTCGAATGAGAACCGCTGGGATTGGATGGGGCTCGGTTCCGGTGAATGGTCGCGGTGGGTGGCCCGGTGGGCTCTCTGTGTGCGCCAAGCCAACCCAGCCAGCCAACCAGCGGTGGGCCTGCGTGCCTGAGCGATTGAGCCAAGTCTCAGCTTCTCCGTGAGCCTCAGAGAGCTAAGCCTGCTTCGAAGGGGCCCCCTTCGTTTTCTTCTCTCGTCTTCCTCTTCTCTCCCTACTATTTAGTGCTCCGACTCCCTCAAAACTCCGTCAGGAACAGTCAGGAAAGGGGCCACGAGGGTTTCTACGCCAAGTAGCCTTAGACCCACCTTTATCTGGGGCCCCTGGCAGCCGCGGCGGCGGTTCTGGTCCTTCCTTTTTCCATCTCCCCAGGCCGCGTCTCTACTATCCGTCCGGTGGGCATCAACCCCGAAACTTTATCTGCAAGACCTACGATAATGAAGCCACGGAGATATCGTTTTATAGACCAGCTTTCGCGAGCATAATTGGATGTATCGTCGCGGCGGTCGCCCGGTGACTCCTTTTATTCCCAGTGGTTTCTTTTAATGTCGTGTCGCGCTGCCGTAAATCTGCTTTTATTGACTCGAGTCGCTGAGATCCACTTAGAGATTGGACCCTGATTTTCCAGGGCCCCCGAGATCCGTAGAACGCCGTGCTTTCGCGGCGACCGGTAGGTGTTAACTGCGTTATTGGCGTAATTGATGCGTCAATTATGTTGATTTATCGTCGCTTTCGCGAAAGTAGGCGACCCGCCGTTCTACGCTAACGCTACGCGATAAAAATTCGATCCGACCAGCAGATTACAGTGTACACAACTTGCGTTAATTAAGATGATCACAAAATAATCGAGAAACAACTATTTTTATCGTCGACGGTTTCGCTTTGTTTTATTCGTATTTCAAATAATAAAATTTCGTTCGTTCGATGTTACTGGGGGAAACTATGGCGCCCTTGGCATAAATAGCAAACGGAGATCCTGGGAGCACGTGGACCTTATATTTTCACACGCCGTAAAGCTGTCCACACGTGCGTTTCCACGACGCTGACAGACGTTCAATCGTTCCCCCGGGATCAGCTTCCAGAACGGAAGAACCCACTTTCCGGAACTTATTCATAAAGTGTCAGAAGAAATCGTTTCGCGGAACGTTTATTTAGCGACAGATGGTACCCACTGGTGCATGGGCGTATAATACTTCAATGGTGAGCGCGAACGATGCTTACAAAAGCACCGGAGCTAAGACAAAACGTGACTCATACGTTCAAACACACGTTTCGAGGGGCTCGTCTGGTTATTTAGACCTTTACAAATTTAAACAAAAAACTACCGAACGTTTGAAACCAATTGTAAGCATTCAAGTAATTATTTTTTATAGTCGCTTCTAAGTTCTAACTGCAGCTTTATTTACACGTTATAAATATGATTGTAGTCCTCGTAGTTAACACAAGAACTACCAAAACAGTCAAAATGATCCATTTGTAATTTCTAATAACGCTTGTCAAAAATTTACCGTAATTTTCTATAACAAATAAAGACACTATAATTGTTGGTAGTTCTAGTGATAATCACCTTAATTAAAGCAATAATCTCTTTGTATGCCGTTGGAGAAAACATTCGAATCGTTTGCTAGATTTTAGTGCAAGGGATCAATAATTATTCAGTATCGATGATATTATTGACATCTCTAAATCGACAGATTTCCGACTTACAACTTCGTCGTTAGCTTTAGTGTTTAAATTTGTATTTTGAAAACTGTGAAATGGTGGAAAGAACGAGGACCTAGAGGAGTTTTGCAACATACGTATTAACGGGAACATAGAAATTGCTTCAACGAAATATGGAAGAGGGTGGATACCCAGTCATTGACACAGGGTATGATTTCACTTGTGAAATCTTTTCGACGGGATGGTCTTGGGCGAGCGATGATCAATTTGCAGCGCAGGAGTGGTTGCCACGATACCGCAAAACCCACAAACGGTCCCAAACACTTTCCAGGAAGACACATATATTGTTAAGGGAAAAGTGGGAGGGGTGGTCTTTGGGCCCGAGTCCCCATCACGCGTCCACGACAACCGATCATTCTGCCTTTTAGACAAGCGTTTCATGGTCGACAGAGACGAGCATTTGGCTAGTAGTATCGCGAAATTAACGTATAACCGGTAATTGGACGGAATATCCCTTTAACGATTCGACGGTCGTGTCCTACCTTGTCCGGCTTAACAGCCTTCTCGTTTGAAATTTAAGGAGGAGAACTTAAGGAGGGCTGCCACCATCGTTGCTTCTGCTCCTACCGAGGCATTTAAGGACGAAGCACGAGAACCACGAAAAGGGGGTGGGAGTGATCTCTCTCCCCCTTCTCTCTGTCTCTCCTTATTCCGCTGTTGGTGTTCGGTGTTTCTGTCGGTTGCACGACCAAAGGGCCGCTCGTTGCACCTGCTCTCCCTCATAGTACGTCGAATGTTTCTTCGTGGTGGAAGAGGAACACGCGCGTGTTCGTTTCTTCTTTCTTTTCTCCGTCTTCCTTTCCACTCTTTTCCCCCTTTTCTTCTGGAGTCCTCTGTTGATCCAAGGCTCGCTCACGTCCGGCAGCCTCTTCCCTTGGGGCGAGCATCGAATTATCGTTAAACGTCGGTTCTCTTCCTCCGCGCCGCGGGTACGGGACCCCGGCGACTGTCGCATGTGGGAGAACGAGGTCATTTTATTCCCGGGGTGGGATTCCGTCGCCGCGCTTGCGTAATTATTTTGCGGTACGTGCAATTTTGAAGGTGCTCGTTAGCTCGTAAAGCGGAAATGATACCCGTTTCGTTCGATTTTGTCGACTGGGATCGTCCACGCTAATGCGTTTACTCCCGTGGTACAGTCGCGGCAGGAAATCGAACGCTCGACCGGGCGGTGGTTACTGTTACAACCGAGGGGACGTAGTCGCGTTGTCCCGCGGCGTCTTTGCGTCGATATCCGCTATTCAACCGCGAACGAAACGTGACTGATGACCATCGGACACCGAACGAGAGGGAACGGTAAGAATCGTTCTGTTCCCGTGGATCGCGGCGGGTGAATGAGACAGTCGACGAGGCTGAAAGACGCAGCCATTCAAAAGGTGTCCCAGAGGGACGGAGACCGAGGCGGATTCTTACACGGTACGATCACGGTAGCCGGAAGGGTGCAGATAGAACGGGAACGCGTCTCGCCCCCGTGAACCAGACAAGGACGGAGAAATAATTACAGAGACTACCCGCCGATAAATCAAGATGCGTCCCCTCCCTTCCTTTCTCTACCTCCCAGGACTCCTCGTATCTATCTTTCTCTCTCTGCTGAATCACAGGATAACTCTGCCTTCCTCCCCCTATTCCCTCCCTCGTTTTTCTCTCTCTCAGTCGTTCTGTCTCGATCCTGCCTCACCGGCTCCCCCTCTCTCTCTCTCTCTCTCTCCATCTTTATCGTGCTTTCCTCCGTTAAGACGCATGTTTCTTGCTACGTAGAGCGTAGAGAGTAGTGTCTTTATTACGCTCGATGGTCCGCCGCATTCTACAGGTTGATTCATCTTCCGCCGAGCAGGGACCTAGGATCGCCGCGCCTCGTAACGCCTCGGTTTCACGTGGGCGGCACGAGTGGCTGAGAAACTCGTTGCAAGTGATTCCGTCCGTAAGGAAACGATCCTCCCGTCGCCCCGAGGTCGCCGGATAGTCGTCGCGTCTACAAAATTTAGCTCGTTTCGGTCGGACGAGTCCGACACGCTCTTTATGCACCGCGCGAAATAACTTTCATCGCGCGATCGCGTACATGGTGTCCCGCGACGAGCACGACCAAGACGCGGAAACGATTCTACGCGAAAAAATGAATCGATCTCGCGGGATGACGTTTTCTCGCCCGCTGCTTCGTTCGCGAGAAAATCGAGCTCGAAGCTGTTTGGGGCACGGGTGTGCTTTAAATCTTTCTTTGATCTTTTTGCACGTTCCTAAGTTGATTATAAGAGAATAATAATTCCGATTCGAAGCAATAGTAACTATGTCTATAGCCAGACGCGTTGAATCGAATTTTAGTAAAACGCTCGCGTCCCCCAAAACAAATTCAAAGTCCGTTTTGTCGAAAACGAAGCCTCGTACGAAAAAATGTTACCTCACAGTCTCGATTTATTTTTTCACGTAAAATTATTAGCACGAATAGTTCTATTATTTTAGAGTCCACGTTTAGGGTAAGGTTATATTATCGCTAAAATAAAAAAGATACGTAGCGGTTTTCGACATTCCACGGGGTAACAGGGAGGGTAAAAGAGGAAGGAGGAAGGAAAAGGTCGAACGTGCGCAATCATGTTCCCTTCTTCTTCACGCCCCCTTCATTACTGTTCGTCCCTCGAGGTTTACGGTCAGAGTATCTGTCCCTGTTACCCAGGTCGGTCACGATGACCCTTCTGTCTTGGAACAGTATCTTTTCCTCCAGCATCCACGAACGTTCCCCCTAGAACTATATTACATAATGCTTCATAACGACTTTCATTAACTCACATCATGATACGCGTTCATTATATAAACAGTCCATAGATTAGAGCGTTGATTAATACAGGCAATTATTTCTGATTAATTATCCGCTTCGTTAGCTGGTAACAATTCAAACGTTTATGCCGAAAGCATTTTTTTTCGAGTCAACTATTTAATTGGTCGATTAGCGAGACTAGCATTTTTAGATTTATGACCTCGAACTTGTTAAAAATTTGGGATTTCTTTCCGCTTGTTATTACCGAATCGCTTTGCATAATAATCCAATAATCGGATCAAATTTGACAGACTTGTGTGCCCGATATAAAATTCAAAATTAAGCAATGAGTCGTCCAATTTCAAAGAAGCTCGTTGTACAAATAAAACAAAAGTAAGGAACAACTAATTAACCCTCCACGAACCAGCTGTTAGCTCCTTGTCTAGACACAGGGGATTTTAGGATGACGTTTTAAAACGATCCGACGCTACAAAAAGCGTGCCGAATATTTCATAAGCTCCTCGAGGCCCTACAAACCCAATTTTATCTACGGTCGCCTCGACTTTGAAATCTCTTTGTCTAATAAAAATGTTCGTGATTTTTTCGTAGCCGAAACGTCGAAATCTGACAGAGAGCCAGCGAGCAAGCACAGTAACCCAGGTCGTTGTTTCTTCGCGCCGCCCTCATTATTGTTCGTCCTTCGAGGTTTACGATCACGGTATTCGTCCCTGTCCCTCAGATTGGTCACGATTGAGGCCCGTACGTTCGTTTCCACTCGTACATCCCTGAATATCGGCTCGAAAGACCGCCCGTTGACTCTTCCAGGTGGTTCTCCGTCGACCAATGGGCCCGATTCCTTCGACAGTCCCGTTTGGACGAGCCTGTAAGAGGAGTACGTGGTGGAAGGTTGAGAACCGTCTTGATAGCGGGCAACACGGGTGGTCTCCGGAGGCCGCGCCGTGGCGGAACGAGCAAATACGCCGTCGGCATTTTTGACGGTGAAATCTGACTAGGTGGGATCCCGACGTACCCCGTGTCAGACGTCATTCCCGTGCCCTTCCTGCGTTACTTTCTGATGAATATACGTATCTTCGGTTTGCGCTTTTGGTCCATTCCAGGACACCCCTCCTTGCCCACCCTACTCAAACTTCTTGCCTACGACCATAGACCCCGATCGTGATTTTGGTGGTCAATGAAAATACTCTATCCAGAAGTTTGGAACAAGATGAAAATGAACAAAAAACATTGTTCTCATCAGTGACGTCGAAAATAAAATAGTTTGTTAGAGTATCGTGGCAGGGAACCGACTACGCCGAAAATAGTATGCGAACGGGTTAGACGACCGGAAGTTTAGATGTAGATGAAAATGAATACCAATATCTTTTGAAGTACCGTTGAGTGAATGTGTACTTCATCAACCAGAAGTTCGGGTCAGTATTTTTCGGGGCATCGTTGTAGAAATTAAGTATATTTGTACAATCGTCTTCAGTATTTTAGAATTTTTTATCATATCTTTATGGAATCGTTGCCAATGGATTCGTGAGATTCTTCCGGCGAAAATGAGTCCAAACACGACCATGTTTGGACTATTTTTAATTAGACGAAATTTGTACCATTTTTGAAAATCCGTCAATCATGTCTGACCAAAAGTAGTCCAAACTAGGTCGTGTTTGGACTCATTTTCATCGGACAAGCATCGCCAATCCACTGGTAATACTTTTATAAATATTCGATGAAAAATATAGCAAGTTTTTAAAAGTTTGTTAAACAATGAAATTCAATACTTTCTACGTACTTTATTATTTTCGCTGAATAAATATATATGATGGCTGAAATGGTTTAATTGCAGTTATCTGGTGAAAAAATATTTCACTTATCCGGAGATTATTTTCGTTGTTCAATCTAATGCAGTAGTGGAAGGACTGTATCACAGAGTCCACGATTCTAATTGCACGTAACGCTAATAGTTCCGCCATCAGTCAACTAATTACGCTCGTATAAACAATCGACGGTGCGTCGCATTTCTCGCGAAAGTGTCATCGATTACTTATTTTAAATAAGATCGATGGGTTCGCCGTTTCGCCGGAGGACGAACGTTTTGAACCATAACAGAGCTATTTCTATGTCTTCTTCTGGGAACGCTTTCATTGGTACCCTGCCAGAAATTTTTCTCGGTATATCCGTAAAGCCGCAGAAACGTGTGTTACGATACTGGCCACGGTCGATGTTTCTCTTCGAGGAATCGTCCTGAAGCATAAACATTACCAAGCCGCCGAAAGCTTAAAGTGGCACGAGTCGCGAATAAAGCAACCAGTCAATCGCGACGGAGTTCGTGACTGCTCCAACGTGGGTCCGTTCGCCGGAAGGCTCAGGTAGCGCGTTCCGGTTTGAAGGAAGACAGCTGTGTTCCAAACCTTATACCCGGCGTTATTGAAAATTACTCGCTAATAATGAAAGCTACACGCGTAGAGGAGATACAGTGTGGCGATCGCTCGAATAGCCTTCAAATAAATAATATGCTTTTTCGGATATTATTGTTTGTTATGTTTCGTATTATAATTTTTAGTTACTTTGGTCAAATAATGTGGATGTAATTGGCATACATAAAAAAGAACTAAATATATTTATATAATTATAGTAGAAAACAAATCTTTTTTAAAAATACATTTAGATACAATTTGAGTCTCAATCTGACCTAAGATGGGCTCGATAATAATAATTGTGAGCGATACTTAGATTGAATAAATTGTATAAGTATATTAGGATCCCTGAAAGAGCCATAGTTTATCCACAGAGAATTTCATACCGAGCCATAATATTCTTTAGACAAAGAGAAATCGAAAAGTCCTTTACCATTTTTCGATCAGAGTTCTCGTTTTTGAGGTACGGGGAGTCAAAGTTCTTACACGCGAAGATGTCATGGGCACGTGTTTGTCGTGCGCGCATGTGCCGTCGCGCACGTTGGGATTCAAAGAGCACGCGCCAAAAATGGCGTCGGTAAACTTTAACTACTCGTATCTCGAAAACGAAGCCACAGATCGCAAAACGGTAAAGGACTTTTCGATTCCTTTTTGCACAAGGAAGCTGTTTGTTTCTGTTTGATCTCGATGTTTACGTCATTTGGTTAGCGTTTCTTTAACAGATGGGGCTATTTTAAAATTGTAACTGACGTGTCGTGATTGTTTTTTTCGGTCGCAGAAGGCGGAAGGTTACAAAAAGAGCTGACCTACGCCTCGACGGAACTGGGTGAAGCAGCCGCCTCGACGCATCAGCTCGTCATCCAAACGCCGAGGCATTCCGGGGCGAATATTTTGCACCCTGCCGCACTCAAGGAACATTTAGCGATCCTGAAGGCGGCGACGCAGGTTACCGTACACCTGTTCGAAATGTAAGGACCTTTTTCTCTCTTCATTCTACTTTTTTGCGGGAATTCGAAATGTCCGCGAGTGGGCAAGAAAGAACGGCCGTCCCTGACCCTTCGCGAGGTTTCTACGAGCGAATTTCGTTATACTCGAAGCATTTTTAACAAAGACACGACAGTTTATTTACACATTATTTGCTAAAAAAATATGCACATGTAAATAAAATGCAAAATTGAAGTAGAAAACTCGGTGAATCGAACTTACGAACGCAACTTGATCAAGCATTACGAGTCACTTCGATCCTGACCGTACCGATCGAAGCTCAGAGATCTAATCGGTGCTCGCCGATAGGAGTAGATCACGCGAACGACCTGGCATCGGCGATAGCTCGCCCCTCTTTCTTGCAAACTTCGCGGACACCCCATAAGTGTCGGGGAGCGGCTTAGAGAAGCGACTGCCATCGTTTCAAGTTTTTCTGGAGAGCTCCCCGAGCCGCTTATCGGCGGGACGGGGGTTAAAGGGATGCAAACTTGTATTCATGAATGCATGTGTTCCGTGTCGCTTGCAGCACGTGGAGGCTGAAAGACATGTGTTACGCGCTGAACATACCCAACTTCGACATGCACTACATCGACCAGGTAATTTAAAACTACCACTACTTTATATGTAGGTGATACGTAACCGTGTGCGTGTATCGGCGACGCGTTCGTAACTATTCACGTATTCGACGCGTGAAGTACGATACCGCGTTATTGCGCACGTACTGCGACTTCTCGATTTCTGTTAGGAAATCACGAACCTAGCGATGGCTACGACGACACTCGCGATCGTTACTCGATCCACCACCCAGACAAATTTCACGTTTTATATCTCCCTTACGTCGAGGAATTCTATTATTCTGAGCATCGAAATCAACAAAATACCTTTAAAAATGAATACCTTTTTGTTTGTTCGACTATGTTATTAACTTACTTTGAAGAAACAAATGTCAGTAAATACGCGTTTCACGGCAGAACAACCCCTTATCGAGTTAACTAATGTTTCCCTGCGACGTTTTCTGCGATCATCAGAAACGAGTGAAATATTTAAGGTGGACAGGTGGAACTCGACGATTTGCAGAGGAGAAACGCGGGTAAATTGCTCTCCGCGAGGCACGATAAGAGAATCGTTTCCATCGCTAGGAATTCCTGGTTTCCGCGACACTTTATTTTTGTTTCTCGATATCCAGTTATTGAGTCGTTCCCCGGTGGCTCGCGCGAAGTCGTAAACGTCGAAAATTCAATACAATGCACGAAAAGTCGTACCCGCGGCTCTATATTGGATCAAGACGTGCGTGTCTGGTCACGTGTGGTGCGGTCGTTTCTTGCGTTGCTAACGAGCAGACGCGTTAAAACATCCCTAAGCATACCGGGGCCGAGTGAAAAAGGAAAACCGTCAGTCACATCAGAGACGCCGCGTGTCGAATGCCACTTCCGTGACGTTACGAGCGGCGTTTCTCGAGAGTACTCGATTTTACGTTCCAATACTAAATTTGTCTCGCCTTTGGGGAACGACCGATTATCTCCACGCTCGCTTTCTTTGATCTTCTAAATCCGCGTCGATTCAGCGAGTTAACAGCTCGAGGGCACACCCGACGCCTGTTTTAAATTGCGTTAATTATTCCGAGAACGTACGGTCGGAAAAGGCACGTCGAATTAACCAAAGATGGGCTGGATCCAATTCGAGCGACAGTTGCTTTTCGTCGGTCGCAAATTAGTAACGAATAGAATTGCTACGATACGAATAACGAATAAAATTTATAAATAACGCCTAAAGATCAAACGATTTACGCGATACGAAGTTTCGTACGAACGGAATCTGAATAGAAGTTGTCGACAAGGACCGATAGCGTTAAATTCGATGAGATCGTAAGTCCAGATCGGTCGAAGAACGTTAGCGCTAATGCGATTCATCGAGATTCAATTGAAAAATTTATGTCAAATGATAGATGTTCCGGTATCCAAGAATCGCCCCGAGCAACCGACTAAATCACATGGCGGTGTCCTGTATCTCAGACAAACAGGAATATTATTATCCTGCAGCCAGGTACAGGGTGTTTCACTTTTAACGCGAACGCGCTTTTCGTTTTTGATGCTCGAAGTCGCTGATAGCCAATTTATACGCACAGTAATTTATCGAATTCGTTGTTTGTTTAAAATTTAATAAATCAATTAATTAGAAGATTAGATTTCGGGTGAAACGATGCACAGAGGGGAAAGTTGAATCGATACACCGAGTGTGTCGATTGCAGCCTGCGCGTATGCAACTGGAGAAATCATCGGAGCTTCTGCGGTTGCAGTGTTGCAGGCACGTTGCCTCGTCAAACGTATTTGTCCTCGTCGGTGTCTCGAAATTTATACGTTCTACGCAGTATTCTTTACGAGCATTCAAACTACGTGAAATTTAGTGTGTCATAAATTATGATTGATTTATTGTTCCATAAAACCTTCAGGCTATTATCGTATTCTCTTAAAATTGTCGCGATAAATGTACAGAACGTGATCGATTGTGTTCGAGATGCGCCACGGAATTGGTACAAACGAATTCCGAATTCTCGCGACTAAAATTCCGGATCGAAACGTTTCGATCGTCCAGGCTGCTCTGGTTTTAACTTGGATCGTGCAAATTGAAACTCGAGTCGAAAAGGAAACGATCGGTGAATGAAAAACATCGATGAACGTAGAATGGCGAGGGGGAAGAGGGTAGAATTATGAGCAAGGTCTAAGCTAAATGGGCGGCAGTGCAATTAGCTTCGCATAATGACGGGGTATCGGCACAGCGTGTCATGTGTGGTCCGTATTCTTGCTCCTCCCTCGTCCTTATTATACGCAAATGCGAGCCAAGAGCAGTAAATACCTATTTCATGAGCTCGTTGTCCTTGTCCTCCCTTTTTCCTGTTTCTGTCGCTTCGACGCTTCCTGCTCTATGAATTCGTTAAGAGATTTTGCACCAGGAATGCACGCAATCTTAATTTTTTCCTTTTACTTTCGCCATTTAATTCGAATAAATTCAGCAAAAGATAGTCTACAGTAATATCTACAAAAGTAAATAATTAGGTACATAGAGTAGTATGTACAGCATCATATACTGTAAAATTTCGATTATCCGGCATACTCGGGACTGTAATTGGACTATACCTATGAAGTGATACAAACGAGAAATTGGACTATTTTTATGAAGTTTTTCTCAGTTTACGGGGTTAAGGAACAACTTTTCGAAGCTTCCACAAATTTCTAAATATTCTTCACCAAAATACGCGTTGTTTGCATTTTTAAACATTAAAATCTCCCAATCCGTTCAAGAGGTATAATGTTTTAAACATACGCATGAAATTTCAGAGAAGCATTTTTGGCTATTTTCGGTAAAGAATTTTTTTCTCGAAAGTGCGTAGGATTTCGAGGGTATGTCTATTTACCAAAAATGCTCCTAATTGACCCTCGCAAACAAAAATAATTTTTTTAGAACGATTTGAAATTTTTTTTTTCATCGAAAAATTTGTTCAACTTTCTGAATTTTTTTCTCGAAAATGGTTAGAATTTCGAGGGTATGTCTATTTACCAAAAATGATTGTAATTGAACCCTTTAACTAAAAATAATTTTTTTAGAACGATGTGAAATTTTTTTTTTTCACCGAAAAAATTGTCCAACTTCCTGAATTTTTTTCTTGAAAATTCCTAGGATTTCGAGGGTATGTCTATTCACCAAAAATGCTTCTAATTGACCCCCGCAACCGATCATAATTTTTCCAGAACGATTTGAAATTTTTTTTTTCGCCGAAAAATTTGTCCACCTTCCTGAATTTTTTTCTTGAAAATGCCTAGGATTTCGAGGATATGTCTATTGACCAAAAATGATTGTAATTGACTCCCGCAGCTTAAAATAATTTTTTTAGAACGATTTGAAATTTTTTTTTTCGCCGAAAAATTTGTCCACCTTCCTGAATTTTTTTCTTGAAAATGCCTAGGATTTCGAGAGTATATCTATTGACCAAAAATGATTGTAATTGACTCCCACAACTTAAAATAATTTTTTTAGGACGATTTGAATTTTTTTTTTTCACCGAAAAATTTAGACACTTATTTCCTGTCAATTTTTCTTTAAAATTTGTTTTTGTTTGTTAATAAACCATGGGTAATGTAGTAATACAGTTCATTAATAAATAATACAGTATATAGACCGTTAAAACAAGATTAACATGTACCTTAAAGTACGAGGAAATGAGAAAGTAATGGCCAAAAATAATACCTCAAATTGAATTGGCAACGTCCGATGCGATATCTCAGTTTACGTTTCACGTTTAGTCGGATAAAACGCATGCTCCGCTCTGTTCTCGGTGTCGGATATAAAATAGAGCCAATAAATTCAGAAGAAAGAGGCGAACGGACACCGTAGACACTCAATACGTCCTCGATTTAATTTTACCGCGCTGTTTTGTCGGGGGATCGAAAGGACAATTTGACAAATGTCCACGGCGTTCCCCAACTTCTATCCAAAATTCGTATTATTCGTAAATCAAATGGACCGCTAAAGAAAGCGAGACGACTCGTCGGTTGAGCGGCCTATTCGAATTTCTGAGAACGCACAGGTAGCCCCTAATAATGCCCCGCTACCAAGAAAAACCTTATGGCGATCGTTAGTGTCCACTATCGGAGAAAAGGAGAAATGATCAATGAGGAATGTAGCATTCACAAGTGTAGTTTAAGTTATTAAACGTAAACGTTCCGACCTTACGTCCTGGGTCCATTAGTTCACCTATCAACGTTTTGTTTTATAAAATTCAAACGCATCGTACAGGTCGAGTTTCATAAATTTTTGCTCCGATTAAAAATAAGATCGAATAAAAAATTTTGCAATGGCGAAACGTTTACTTTTAGCGAAGTAAACTTGCTCGCGACTGTTAGACTCTTCGTTAATTTTCGCATTGTAGCATTGCACATTATATATTTAGGAGAAATTATCGTAAATTGGAGCCGGGAACGGTACGAGTTACATAATGACGATGATTAAACGCGCGGAATCATAATAATTTCGTTCCTGCCCTCCGCGGTACGAGGATGAAAATTGTATTAAGTCGATCGAGAGTACAATATAATTTGACGATCGACGGTTCGTTAATCGAACTCGCTAAATCGATTATTCCGCTGTACCGGTCGCGCCCGTAATTTTTCAATCGAACCCGAAAGTATTTTCTTCAGGCACGCTGATGGACCGTTGTTTTTAGATCTTCGATAGTATCATACCGTGCGCCATCATTACGCCCCTCGACTGTTTCTGGGAAGGCAGCAAGCTCCTGGGACCGGAGTATCCCGTCCACATACCGTAAGTACAAGAAAAAGCACCGTCTTCGATTGCAAATTATTGTCCGGGGGAATGATTTCGTCGCGCGAACCGGCCGCTTCCGTAGCGAGGTAGATCGCGGCTTAAATTCGCAAATTAATTCACGGGGCAAAACGGATAAAATTAATCGCCGATCGGCTCGCATTCCGCGATTATCGACGAGGATCAAACTGTTTAATGCAAATGCCCCTCGGTGGATGTAATTTGCTTGCTCCGACGAATTTGTCGCCGATTAAGATACTCGAGGACCTTAAAATCGAGGCTGGACAAAAATACGCGTTTCACTGTAGAAATCCTTCTTTTATTTTTATACGTTACCACGGAATAATTCATTTTTGTTCTCTCGTTTATCGTTTTACCGTAGAAATCCCCTTAAGGGAATGATGTTTTTATTTCCAGCAAAGTAAACGTTTGATACGTTACGACAGAATAATTCATTTTTGTTCTCTCCGTTTATCGTTTTACCGTAGAAATCACTTTGAGGGTATCTTTTTTTATTTTTAACAAAGCAAACGTTTGATACGTTACGACAGAATAATTCAATTTTTGTTCTCTCCGTTTATCGTTTTGCTGTAGAAATCCTTTGAGGGAATCTTTTTTTATTTTTAGCAAAGTAAACGTTTGATACGTTACGACAGAATAATTCATTTTTGTTCTCTCGTTTATCGTTTCATGGCAGTGGGGCGCAAACGAACAAGCCGGTCCAGTGGACGAATCTCAATCCGTCGTGGATGCTGGACGAGATGAAGAAGCTGCCGTTCGCGTTTCCGTTCAAAACGCTGGAGGATTACATGAAGAGGGCCGGGATAACGAACGCCTACCAGAGCAAGCCGTGTCTCGACCCGACGGACCCGGAATGCCCGGAAACCGCGCCCAACAAAAAGTCCCAGCAGGTAAGCAGGCCCTGTTTGTCTCCGAGATTTCCGGTCGCGGCAACTTCACGACCAATTAAACGCGTCTGTCTCCTGGCCTAGAACGCGAAATAAAGGATTCTTTCCCGATTTTTTGCTCAAACACCATCGCTAATAGCCCATCGCGATCTTCGAATATTCGTGAGCACGAAAAGACTCTTAACACCAGTTCAGTGTTATTTAAAACTGTCGAGGTTTCACTGCACAGTGTATTCATTTGATCTATTTCCAACAAGTAATGAGAAAACTATACGAAGCATGTTACATTACAGGTACTCTGCTTTATCGACAGAGCGAGATTTACGATTTTTTGATAAATTATCAGGGCTTTCTTCGTTGAAAGGTTTTAAATAATCATACAAAAATGAGATGTTTCCCAAGGTAAATACACTTGTCCGTTTAAAGAAAAATGGAGTCTCGCGAAGAGTGGTGCCCCCGAGTTCTTCCTTTCTTTCTAGTCTCGTTCATATCCGCGTCTGGTCACGACTCCAGTTCCCAACACATCAAAACGCATCATAAATGGTCGTCGTTCGTTTTCGCGTCCGGTTCGATAGATTTCCCTGCCGCGATAGCCCGCGTTTCCTTCGCCCGCGGGCGGAACGACACCCGCGCATCAAGCATTCTCCTTTGATTTCGCGCGGCGAGAGATTTCTCGATTTCGGTCGCGCCTTACGTACAGACGATCCCCCGGCACGCTCAATCAAGTATTCATTACCGTGGTCGCCGGCTCCGGGTACGGAATACTCTCCAGACATCAAAGCGAAATGGACGTCGCTGTCCGGGACCTACCGGGCTCGCTACGTGCACGCAACCGGTCGTAGCTGGCAGCAGAATTTCAAGTGGCCTCTTATTATTCTGGACATTGATCCTATAAACGAATCTTAGCGTCCAGGCGCTTGTACATTGTTTCATTGCGGCCTAAGCGATTCCCACCTTACGAGTCGGCATTTTGATAGCAATTTCGCCTACGTGATACCCACCGCGAATTCCTTCCACGGATTGGCGACGAAAAGATCAACTTTACTTCTTTTAGAAAATATTAATAATACATACACTGTCGCTGCTGGGATAGAAAACAATCTTTTACTCAATCTTTATATAATTTTGATTGGATCATTCGATGCAGTTTTTAAATTTCTACAAATTGTATTAAAGCATTTGTGCCCTAGACGATGCTTGTTTATTTTCATGTTTTTCTTAATGAAATTTTTATCAAATTTTCAATTTAACAACACAAACTTTCCTTCTTTTATAAAATATTAATAATATAGAGACTGTTGCAGCTGGGATAGAAAATAAATTTTTACTCATCTGAAAACTGCAACCTTTCATTTAAACCATATAATTAGGTTGGATCATTCGATGCAGTTTTTAAATTTCTACAAAATGTATTAACACGTTCACTGCCCAGATGAAAACTGTATAATATTCTGGAAGATTAAAATTTTGATTTTACACCATTGTAAGCTAAAATTTGTTTCGGTACTTATTTTCGTAATCTTGTTAAAATTCACAAATTCCATTCATATTTATTTCCCTCGGCATCTTAACTTGAGAATTAATTTTTCTAGTATCATAGTGGTAAATTCTGTGACCCACATATGGGTGACGTGGCAGTCAAAGTGTTAAAGCATTTGTGCCCTAAACCATACTTTACTTTCGTGATTTTCTAAATTAAATTTTTATCAACTTATTTCCAATTAAAATCGTCGCCACAAGTAACGATTACCCCCCATATCTGCTTATAAATATTTAAAAAAAATTGTTTTAAACAAATCTAGCCTGAAATTAAATTTTGCGTAATACAGAGCGAACGTTTTCAGCAACGAAAGGGTGGCAAACCCGTCGAATCGCCCCCCGAGAGAATAATCGTCGGTAGCCGAACGTTCTGTGTACAATTGGACGCGCACAGAGAGCTCCCCAGAGCGAATTAACCGCGCAAGTCGTAATCAAAGAACGCAGAACCGTTCGAACGAACGTTTCACATGTTACAACCTAATATTTTACGAGCATCAATCAGCCGGCATAAGCGGGCAGACCGATAGCGGGCATAAATCGCGGCGCAAATGAGGCCCGGACAGAACTAAAGCTAATAAACGTAGTCGGCATAATTGCACGCGGTCTGCGAGTTATAACATCAATCCCTCTGACGCAGGAACAAGCGTGCTAATAAGCGGTCGCGAAAGAGCTTTTTGCTCGAAGGCGGCGTACAAACGTTACGAGCGCTTCGACGGTGGCGTAATACGTGTCACGAGCTTGCTACTTGCTGTAACGCCACCGCATGGGTAACAAGAACCCCATAGAGAGAGAGCATCGTGTAATTACACGTATCGATCTCTCGAAAGGTTCTGATATTCAGAATCAACGCGGTCCCTAGTTAATGTTCGCAGAGTCCATCAATCCCCAGAACGTGTTAGAAGGCGTAACGTTTATATTAACACGTTGACTGTTAAAAACTGTCAAAACTGTACAATTTTTAACGAGACCAAAACTTCGATTTTAAACAATTGTAAACTGCATAACTTAAAATTTGTCTTGGGTACTTATTACCGTAACCTCGCTACACTTTGTCCTATTCAAATTTATTTAACAGTTCAATTTCAATTTCAGAATGAATTGCTTTAGTTCCATAATGGGAAAGTCTTGTCACCCAATTATGGGTGACGTGGCAGTCAAAGTGTTAATAACCAAATTATTCTGTTCTTAACGCTAGATTTACGGGCATTGATCGCGCGTATATTTATTGATACCTTTCGTGTTGACGATTACCTTACAATACGATTTTTCTTTTAATTAGAATATGTATTCAAGCTAGTGCATCACATAAGTTGTTAGAAAATAATATTTACGCGCTCTGCAATTTTAAATATGGAATCAGACATCAAATTGACGGCTTTCATAAATCTAGTGTTAATAAGCAAAAATGCAAATTGATATTCATCCACGAATCAATTTTCCGAGACTGTGACATCATTGGAACGTTTAACTCTGAACATTCATTCATAACTCTAGTGGTTACTATTATACTTAAATACTAAACGTACACATGTGAGTCAGTATCCTCGAACAGGTTAAACTTGAGCTACAATATGAAAATCGTGTAATTTAAAAAGAAAAGTATATACTTTGATTTTCGAACGATTTTAGAATCTGTATAACGATCGACAATTTCCAAGTACATACCTCCCTCGTTGCAGAAACAATACAAGGTTTCGCGATGAAAGACAGTTTGAGATTAGTCTAGTTTTGAAGCGGACAATGAACAAATGAATAATAACGAGTCGAGGAAGTTTGAGAAACAACAATAAAATAATCGTTTAACCGAGGAAGAGGATCGTTGATCTCGCAAGTACAGCTACACGACGTTATTCGCTGGAGAATCGTGGCACTAAAAATGGAGGGGATCGAGGATTTCGTAGGTGGGCCGCTCTCGGTGACACCGGTTCGAACGGAAATCGAACGATCGCGGACCCTTTTTGCAAGGAAGGGGGGACGAATTTTCGGGCGTAATAAGATACCGAAACGAGCAATTTTCGCCGCTCCGGGGAGAAGAAATCGGGGACGACCGCGCCTCGAATGAAACGATTCCCATGCGAAATCGACGATGCGTATGGGAGTCGCGTGGGCCGCGACCAGAGGTGCATTAAAATAATAAAATCGAGAGATGTGCGTCATTATTGCGCCACGTCGGTGGTCGCGACCGGTACACACGCGCGTACGCGTATACCTTTTCACGACCAACACATTACGCGCCAGTCATTTCACTGTCATTAACATACGACCAGATTCCAGCCGCTTGCACGTGCACGCACGGATCCCGATGAATTACGCCCGTGTAACGAGGGATCCGTAATCGTTTCGCGGAAATTTTCAGATAGAAACCTGGCCTGAATGCGCAGAAATCCGAAACGACCCACCGCCGGCCGTCGAGCGACATTTCTAACTGCAATTACGTTGCGTGGGCATTACGGGTAATTGCGGACCAATGGTACGGATTTTTAGATCGCTCGAATTGCCTCGCGTTGATTCGGAATTCTCCAAATTACGCTAAAATCTTATTTTTTCTGTTCTATGTATAAATATTTACTTTTATTTGACAATTCTTTTAATACAATAACACAATTACGATAACAAACGTCTAATCTTCAAAATATAGAACCTTAGCACTGGTCAATGTTCACTATATTAAATTCAACAAACGAATGAATATCTTCAAAAAGTTTCAGATTCAAGTATCGTTGGAATTGCCTCACGTTGATTCAGAATTCTCCAAATTACGCTAAAATCTTAATTTTTCTGTTGCACGTATACATATTTATTTTTATTTTACAATTTTTTTAAGTACTCGAGCACAATAACAAATGTCTAATCTTCAAAATATAGAACCTTAGCATTGATCGATGTTCACTATATTAAATTCGACAAACGAATGAATATCGTCAAAAAGTTTCAGGTTCAAATATCGTATTTAAATTAGAAAGTATCTCGACTCTTGCTGAAACGATCTTAATTACATAAAAATTAGTTTTTACTTTCGATAACGTTAATGGCGCGTTTAAATACGGCGATAGTGAAGTTTCGAAAGCTTTACCAGAGATACGATTCCTCCGAGCGTGTTTATTTTCTTCTCTTCTGTGCAGCGTATTTGCAAAGATTACCTCTTCATCCCCTCGATAAAAGAGAACACAGACAAAGAAAGGCACAATGAAATTTATATACAAAGACGCGCGTTGCATCCTTTTGCACGATACCTTTGGCTCACGTGCACACGCAAGTATGAAAGGAGAGAGAAAGGGACGGGAGAAGAGAGAGAGATTGCAGGGGGAAGATACAAGGCGCGGTCAATTAATTTCGCATAATTGAAAGCATGGATTTATGTCGTCTGTCCTCGGAAAGAAGGCATCTCTTGGCCTACCTCTCCTCCTTACTCTTCGTACGATTTCTCCCCGTTTCTCGTTTACTTTTTGCCACGCACACTCCGTGTCTCTCTTTCTTCGACCGTGGTCTTTCATTTCTACTTCTATTTCCATACAGTGTGTGTGCACGCCTGTACTTAAGGTAATTACACTTAATGGCCACGTGGCGCAGTCAGCCCTCGGCGCGTTGGAACATTTCGAGCATAGCTGCGGGCAGAGAACGTCCCTTGTAACTGTACGCAGAAGGGAGAGTGGCCGAATGTGTTCCGCGTGCGGAGAACGAGAGTATTTGCAATATACAAATAAACATCAGAATTCGAACGGGGAACCTTTTGAACCACAATTTGGAGTGTTGAAATTTAACGCGCCAAAAATAATTCCAAAACGTGGCATTTCTTTTGGAAAAAATCGACAATTTTTATGACCAATTGTTCGAAACAAAGAAGAGACATAGAGCTAGCTAGTAGAGAATATCGTTGGTCAAGAAGTCAGCGGGTGGGATCGTTGATAGCGTTCGTTTTAATTATATTTGTCGGTGAATTAAACTTTGGATCGTCGAATTCGCTCGTGCAGGAAACGGCGTCATGCTGCCCCGCTATCCGGGTGTTCCTTGTCCCTGATTCGCCGACCAAGCATCCCCGGCTCGTTAGGCAGTCCGAGAAAGATCGAGCTTTCTTAGGAGGCGGCCTAGCCCGAGGCCTTTTAAAGATTCCTGCTTTTCACGACCGCTTAATGGAATTATTATCCAATCCATGCTGATCGCATAATTAATGAACACCGGCCTGGGATCCGGGGGATCGATAAGATCATCGATGAAGAGCAGATACGTGATCTCCAGAGGCGGGGGGGAGCCGCATCCGGTGAAAATCGGCGACTCATAGCGCAGCTGCGACAGTCTGACCAGACTGGACACGATTAAACGGGGATATCGCAGACATTTTTCCAAACGCGATATTATTAGCTTGGTTATTGCATCGGGATTGCATCGTCAGTGCACAAACTAAATAAAAAATAGTACTCTTTTTTTTTTGCAATTGCACTGTTCGATAAATTTTAATCCTCACAGAAAAGGGTTTGAGAGTTGCAACACTTTGAAGTTTACTAAATTTTGAGATTAATTTTTATTTTAAATTTATTTTAATGTTAACGAAGACGATTTCGACGATGCTAAGAATTTCTTGCGTGTAATTACGATACGATTTATCGAAGACTAAAGAGACTGGAAGCCTGAAATGGGAACTAACTGTAGCAGTCCCTTGTACCGCTGGAGATGACGTAGTAACAAAGGAAAGAACGAGAAGTATCCAGGTGCAAGAGACGCGCGATTCGAGTGGAATATAACACGACTACCGGTTCGCTGTCAGCGGCTCGGCAACGCTAGTCGAACACGCAAAGAAAAACAAGAAAAGCGTGCCAGTAGTGCGCCGACGTTTTGTGGCACGCATAGTGTCCGTTCGTGGAATTACGTAACGCGACGTCCACGTGCAACGCGTCTCGTCCGAATCACAGGTAGAATCACGATCGAGGAGCTTTATCTGGTATGCTGGAACGATATCCGGTAACGTCGGACGCAACTGTCTATACAGGGTGCGGCGGCGGCCATATTGGATGCGTGCGTGAGGTCATTCGCGCGCAAAAATGGGTCAAAATCGCCCCTCCAATTTTACGTTTCGAGAGTCATTTCGAAAATTATCCTATGCGTACGTTTATATACAATTTGGAAAACGTTTCACGATTGTTTTTGTGAACTATCGTTGCCGTAATTAGCATTTTTATTTGATCGATTCTTCTTAACCTTTTCAACGACCTCACGGTGGCCGCCATATTGGAAGCGTGCGTGAGGTCATTCGCGCGCAAAAATGGGTCAAAATCGCCCCACAAATTTTACTTTTCGAGAGTTATTTCGAAAATTATCCTTGTCGTAAGTTTATTCACGAAATTTGGAAAACGTTTCAGGATTGTTTCTGCGAACTATCGTTGCTGTAATTAGCATTTTTATTTCCTAACCCTTTCAACGACCTCACGGTGGCCGCCATATTGGAAGCATGCGTCAAAAATGGGTAAAAATCGCTCCATAGATTTTGCTTTTCGAGAACTATTTCGAAAACCTGAACCTCTTCTTTGTCGTGAATTTATTTATGAAATTTGAAAAAAGGCGATCGAACAAAAATTACCAAAATTTTATTCTTCACATTTGATCGTTTGGTGTGAAATATCGTTGCTTTTATTAGCATTTTTATTGTAACCTTTCGAGGTCGAGGGATTTTATCGCTCGAAAACGGGAATCGTTGAGATTCGAACGGTTTTCTGCCCACGAACGAGTTGTTTTCGACAAAATCCGTGAACAAGATATCGCGGGGGATAACGATACAGCGAATCGACAGTTTGGACACGCGATGATCGTGGTGGGTGGGCTCAGAAGTTACACGTAGCCCGCGTTGGTATGCGGGTGTCGCGCCGCGACTGTATCGGGAATTAAAGGATGTCCGTGTGTCGCGAACGGAATCGCATTAAACGTGAATTCCTCGCGAGGAATCGGTGAAAAATTTCGAACGTCGTCGGGGCATAATTGTCTACGGTAATTGCACGCAAAAAAAGAGAAAAAGTTAATCGCGGACTCGCATTCCCCGCTCATTTTTGCCACCGATTCGTTCGTAATTTCCACGAAACGCGTTCACATTCTTGAATAACGCCCTCGAAATTTTGAAAATCAAATTATTGAACTTACTCTACGCGAAATACCAAAGTTTTATCGTAATTAGGTGTTTGGAGACTTTCGAGCAGCAATGCACACTCGTCCTCCAATTTCTGCGACCGTGACTCGGTTATTTGCTTAATTATTATGCAACGCCCGACGATTTAATCGCTGGTAATTAATACCACCTCGTTAGTATGCGATCAACCACCGCCGTATCTCGTAGTTTTGCACTTCCCATTATTCGTCGTTCCCTCGTCCCCGGCGATTTTCACGAAATTTGTTAAAACCCCTCCGTCCCCACGATGTAATTAATTGGTAATTATCGAGCACTTACGTAATTGCTACCGGTTGCTCGACGATCCTTAGACGAAAGGTATGATATGCAGCCTGTCCGCGGCGGAGAAATTTAACGTCCACTTCGGTGAAGTGGATGTCCGCTGTCGAGGGAAATTTAACGAATAACCAAAGACTGACACTGAAATTGCTCTTGCAAATGTCCACGATTGATTGCATTAGCAAAGAACAATTTTCCATAAACGTTCATTCGTTCTGGACAGTTTCGAAATGCATAAACGTTTTATTGGAAACATCATTTGATGTATTTAAATCATCACTGTGACCAGTACTAGGACATGTTAAGTGAATGAAAACTATTTTATAATTTATAATTTTTATTTATAATTTTTAATTTTTATTTATAATTTTTAATGATAAATTATTGATAATAATTAATGATTATTTATAATTTTTAATGATAAATTATTGATAATAATTAATGATTATTTATAATTTTTATTTTATCTAAAAATGAAAGGACAGACAATTATGGAACTCAAAATTCAAGTTTTAAGACCCGGTTTAAAAAACACTCATACATTAAAATGTAGTTTTTCATTTAATTAGGATATATATTTATATCGTAAACACTCATACATTAAAATGCAGTTTTTCATTTAATTAGGATATATATTTATATCGTAAACACTCATACATTAAAATGCAGTTTTTCATTTAATTAGGATATATATTTATATCGTAAACACTCATACATTAAAATGCAGTTTTTCATTTAATTAGGATATATATTTATATCGTAAACACTCATACATTAAAATGCAGTTTTTCATTTAATTAGGATATATATATTTATATCGTTACAAATTCAAAATAAATTGCTAATAAATAGTATTTGTGATCTACTATTAATTCGAAAGAATAATGTTATTTCACAAGAGGTAAAAAATGTTATAGACAACTCTTGTTGCATTCCTGATTAAAACCAAAGATCGTTGCACCTATTTTTATGGTATGTTTTGTATGTTTTGGATTTGATAAAGTCTCGTGCAGAGGAGTCTAAAGAGCATAACTCCGATGATGTAGGTAGCCTGGGCCAAGGTCCGTGGCTTCCACATGCGATCCATCGATTTGGAAATCGTCCATTCAGATAGTCCTGAACGATTTTAGCATAATAACAGGGGGCACCATCGTGTTGAAAGACGACGGTGCTAACAATCCTATCCTCGTTCAACCGAGGCCCAAGGAATTGCTGCACGTATTGTCCTGTCTGTTCGCCCCGCCTTATGAAATCTCCTAAACTTTTCTCCGATTTCATTACATTTTTACCAAAAAGATTTTACTCTAAATTCGAGACGTTCAATTAAATAAATTTAAATAGGATCATGCAATTTAACGCTAGAACTACCGGAAGTGGTCCAAATGATTTCTAATTTCTAATAAAAATTGTAAAATATTCGTTGAAAACATTTATCCATTTATTCCATTGCATTGTACATTTCCTCGAGTATCTATTTAATTTCTTTGGTACAAATAAATACGCTAAAATTGTCGATAGTTCTGGTGTTAAAATTATCTGAATTCGAAGTGTTGATCTCTTCGAGGATACTGACCCCTATGTTTATGTCTAATATTTACATTATTTTGAATATTACATCATAGTTAGATTTTTCAATGATGTCAGAAAATTGATGGACATTGTGGGTGAATGTTAACTTGCAATTTTGTTTATTAGGACAAAATAAGATTATATGGAATACAGTTTATTCACGGCCTCTTTTTTGTTTCGTTTAATAAATTCGACGAAAGTTTAAGCATTTTATCGAAACTTTTGTGAGTTGGTGTCGTCGTGGAAAACTATTCCACAGCAGCCAAGGTACGATATTCGATTTCGGTGGGTCAGTAACCGACTATCTACGGATCTTCGGTGCGTGGCCGAGACTAGAAGCCCGCGTCAAGTCACGTTAGGAATTCTTTTGCCCGTCGAAAGAATAATTCTGGATAGAATGAAGGCTCGGAATGGGCGTTCCTTCGTGCCCCGTGAAATGATAAAAACGCGATCGTAAGTGAGACACGGGCATAGGGTGGCCCTGGGGTGTTGCGGACCTCACAGCGAGATTTTATGGGTACCTATAAAAGGAGCATACCAGTCAGGACTTTAAACGATCGCCGTCTAGTTGCTTGGACCTTGTCCAATGGTTCCCTATATCATGCCAAGATAAATAACGCGGACAGGACGAACCGTGGAGATGCTTATCCCCTGTAACGAATGTATTGTGACGGCTGCACAGTTCACAATTCGTTAGCGATCATTCGACCGGACTCGTAAAGACAATATTTTAAACAACGTCGCGCGGTTTTACGTACAAGTCGGTCCCCAAGTAATCCGCGAGAATTCGTTCATCGTTTTGCATCCGTTAATAAATCTCGCGAACTTTTCTAACCGGTAAATTATCGCGCCATTCAGCCATCGAGGAATCGATCATTGAACGTAACGTAGTGTTTGCGAACTCAACGAGACAGGATGCCTTTGATTGCTAGACGTTGGATACTGATTGGTGGTTGCAACCATTACGAAAGGCGTTTATGGGCATAATATGTGCGTACATTTACGCGAATAGAATTATGCTGTTGGAGTACTAGTTTAAATTAATATATGATTTCTAACTCTCGCACGATGCCTGGACGCAAATGTTATACTCGGAGGGAGGGGAAAATTTGTCTACGACCTACATAGCTTGATCGATAGATTAGACGACCGGCGAACGATAGATCCAGATTCGAATCTCGGTCAAGTAATTTCAATGGCCGTTTCTCTTTACTGCGATCGGAATTCAATTTCGCTGACGTGACTTCTTTCTGTTTAACCCTTGGAAGACTTCTGAAGAATTTAGATGGAGATTTAGGGGACAAGACCCAAAGATTTTCATTTTTTTCAAGATGGAGTTTACGAAAAAATAGTTTTCTATTTAAATTATTCACAATTTTCTTTTCGTGCCCCCTACTTTGAAAAATACTACTCTACATAGCATATATTAGAGCCTTATAAATTCAATCTCGATTTCTTAAATAATTTTCTATTTTAATTATTCACATTTTTCTATGCAAACATTTTTTTCTGTCGTGCCCCCTACTTTGAGAAATATCTACATTGGTCAACCAAGACGAAAGCATACATTAGAGGATTACAAATTTTTTTGAAAATTCGAATATCGATGTTCTACTATAATTGTTAATTATACTAGAGCTTTGATCTCGATTTTTATAATAATTGCCTATTTAAATTATTGACATTTTTCTACGCAAACAATATTATTTTCATGCCCCCTACTTTGAAAACCACTACTCTACATAGCATATATTAGAGCCTTATAAATTCAATCTCGATTTCTTAAATAATTTTTTATTTTAATTATCCACATTTTTCTATGCAAACATTTTTTTTTGTCGTGCCCCCTACTTTGAAAAATATCTACATTGGTCAACCAAGACGAAAGCATACATTAGAGGATTACAAATTTTTTTGAAAATTCGAATATCGATGTTCTACTATAATTGTTAATTATACTAGAGCTTTGATCTCGATTTTTATAATAATTGCCTATTTAAATTATTGACATTTTTCTACGCAAACAATATTATTTTCATGCCCCCTGCTTTGAAAACCACTACTCTACATATAATATATTAGAGCCTTATAAATTCAATCACGATTTCTTAAATAATTTTCTATTTTAATTATTCACATTTTTCTATGCAAACATTTTTTTTTGTCGTGCCCCCTACTTTGAGAAATATCTGCATTGGTCAACCAAGACGAACGCATACATTAGAGGATTACAAATTTTTTTGAAAATTCGAATATCGATGCTCTGTAATTGTTAATTCTACACGACCTTCGATCTCGATTTTTAAAATAATTGCCTATTTAAATTATCCACATTTTTCTATGCAAACAATATTATTTTCGTGCCCCCTACTTTGAAAACCACTACTCTACATAGCATAAATTAGAGCCTTATAAATTCAATCTCGATTTCTTAAATAATTTTCTATTTTAATTATTCACATTTTTCTATGCAAATATTTTTTAACATCGTGCCCCCTACTTTGAGATAGATCTACATTGGTTAACCAAGACGAACGCATACATTAGAGGATTACAAATTTTTTTGAAAATTCGAATATCGATGCTCTATAATTGTTAATTCTACACGACCTTCGATCTCGATTTTTAAAATAATTTCGTATTTAAATTATTCACATTTTTCTACACAAACAATATTATTTTCGTGCCCTCTACTGTAAAAAACACTAATCTACATAGCATAGATTAGAGAGCATAGCTTAGGGGCTTACAAATTTTTTTTGAATTTGAATATGGATGCTCTACTATAATTGTTAATTACACTCGAGCTTTGATCTCGATTTTTAAAATAATTGCGTATTTAAATTATTCACATTTCTCTATGCAAACAATATTATTTTTGTGCCCCCTACTTTAAGAAATACCTACATTGATCGACCAAGACGGAAGCATACATCAGAGGTTTACAAATTTTTTTGGAATTCGAATATCGATGCACTATAATTGTTACGCGCGTTTCGATCTCGATTTTTAAAATAATTGCCTATTTAAATTATTGACATTTTTCTACACAAACAATATTATTTTCGTGCCCCCTACTTTGAAACCCACTAATCTACATAAAATAGTTTAGAGAGCATAGATCGAGGGTTTACAAATTTTTGTTTTTAATTTGAATATGGATGCTCTATTATAATTGTTAATTATGCTCGAGCTTCGATCTCGATTTTTACGGTATTGGTAGTATTTTCGACGCAGGCGCTTACATCAGACGATCTCTTTTATCAGGTACCAGACATAGGAGCCGAATTAACGGGCGGCTGTTATGGTTTCGCCGCGAAATATATGCATTGGCCCGAGGAGCTGCTCGTTGGCGGTGCTAAGCACAATAAGACCGGTCACTTGACCCGCGCAGCTGCACTCCAGACTGTTGTGCAGCTAATGGGAGAGCGAGAGCTTTACGATTTCTTCGCCGGCACCTACAAGGTACACCATATCGACTGGTCCCAGGAGAAGGCGTCTCAGGTGCTCGAGATCTGGCAGCGGGCGTTCAGCAATCAGGTGAAAAAGCATCTGGAGGCGAACGGCTCCGCGCCGTACAATTTGTACGCGTTCAGCACGACAACAATGAACGACATACTTGGAAAGTACAGCGAGGTGTCCATCATGAAGATCGCCATTGGGTGCGCACTGATGGTTAGTAAAAAGTTCCTGGGAACGTTGCACGCGGTTTGCTGAATCGAAATGACGGCCATGCAAATTACAAGCATTGCTCTTTCTGACGTTTCGAGTTCAACGCAAAAAGCAACATATGCACTGCTTTGAACGATTAGAGAATCAGAAAGGTCTTTTGGACAGTCGAGGAAATAGATTTTCTAATTATTTTTAGCAGTGTCTATTAATTTCTTTTTTATTGTCATCTGTGATGCTGCATCATAAGCTTAAATTGAATGATAGATGTCCAATAATTCAGCAAACATATTTAATTTTCTAAGCACTTATACTCAAATTTGATAAGAATCTTGTAACATATGTGCTGCTTCAAATGATTAGATCATGTTTTTTGAAAGGTTGAAGAAAAATATTTTGTTGAATTTTGCGCTTGTACAGGAATATTCTCCAATTATTTTTAGCAGTGTCTGTTAATTTCTTTTTAATTGTCAATAGAAATATTTGTATTGTAAACTAACACTGCTAATGTTACTTGTATCAAAGGGGTCGAAATTACTTGTTTCAAGCCAGAGATACAGTATGTGATGCATCAGAAGCTTAAATTGAATGATAGGTGTCCTATAATCTAACTGAAACCTCACCCACTTCATAAAAACATTAATATGTTTCCATTAAAAATAATTTTTATTATACATGACCTACTCTTAAGGTGAAAGGAAACTACTATAAAAATTTTGAAAATAAATCTCCGTTGCAGCTACTGTACGCCGGCGTGGTGCTTCTTCGATGGAAGGATCCAGTGCGTTCCCAAGCTGGTGTGGGTATAGCGGGCGTGATGTTGATCTGCGCGACGGTGGCAGCTGGTTTGGGGTTCTGCGCCCTACTGGGTATCCCCTTCAACGCGGCTACCACTCAGATAGTCCCGTTCCTGGCACTCGGGCTCGGTGTGCACGACATGTTCCTGCTGACGCACACGTACGCCGAGCTGTCGGTGAACGAGGTGCCCAGCGGTGAACAGACGGGGGTGGTTCTCAAGAGGACCGGCCTCTCCGTTCTCCTGGCAGGTATCTGCAACGTCTCGGCGTTCTTCGCGGCGGCGCTGATCCCGATCCCGGCGCTGCGCGTGTTCTGCCTGCAAGCTGGCGTCCTGTTGCTGTTCAATCTGGCCGCGATGCTGCTGGTGTTCCCGGCCATGGTCAGCCTGGACCTGAGGAGACGTCGTTCGGGACGCTCGGACATATTCTGCTGCTGTTTGCCGTCGAACGCCAGCAGGAACAAGTACGCGAACAGGACGAGCAACGGCACCGCGAAGCAGACGGTGACCAGGGCGATACCGCCGGAGCGTCGCGAGACCTGCACGCAGATACTGACGTCGCAGAACGCGCAGAACGAGTCCTGGGTGGGCGGGAACATCGACGTGGACACGGAGAAGCAGTGCAACGAGGTGGACACCCTGACGGGATGCAGCCAGGACGACTGCCTGAGCTTCTCGTTGACTCAGCTGGCCGCGAGGCACTACGCGCCGTTCGTCACCAGGCCAGCGACCAAGGTCTTCGGTATGATGATACTGATCGCGGTTTTAGCCGGAAGCGTCTGGCAAGCCATCAAGGTCAACGACGGCCTGGAGTTGACCGACCTGGTGCCGCAGAACTCCAACGAGCACGCGTTCCTCGCTGCGCAGTCGAAGCATTTCGGGTTCTACAACATGTACGCGGTGACCGGTGGCGATTTCGAGTACCCGAACAATCAGAAGCTGCTGTACGAGTACCACGAGGCGTACATGAGGATAAAGAACGTGATCAAGAACGACAACGGCGGTCTGCCGGAGTTTTGGCTGAGTTTGTTCAGGGACTGGCTGAGGGGGCTGCAGATCGCATTCGATAAGGACTACGGGAACGGCTGCATCACGCAGGAAAGGTGGTACAAGAACGCCAGCGACGAGGCGATCCTGGCTTACAAGCTGCTGGTGCAGACCGGCCACGTTGATAATCCCATCGATAAGTCGCTGGTTACTCAGGTCAGGCTGGTGGACTCCGAGGGTATCATCAATCCTCGAGCGTTTTACAATTATTTGAGCGCATGGGTGTCCAACGACGTGCTGGCCTACGGTGCCTCGCAGGCGAACCTGAGGCCGGAGCCGCGACAGTGGATCTACACCAACGATCACGAGCTCAAGATACCGAAGAGCAATCCGCTGACCTACGCCCAGATGCCGTTCTACTTGCACAAGCTAGCCAACACGCAGGAGATCACCGAGCTGATCGATAGCGTGAGGAAGCTGTGCAGGAGGTTCGAGGAACGGGGACTGCCGAACTTCCCATCCGGCATACCGTTCCTGTTTTGGGAACAGTACATGGACCTGAGGAGCTGCCTGGGCATCGCTTTGTTGGCTGCACTGGCGGCCAGCGTCGCCGTAGTCGGTATACTGTTGCTGAACCTCTGGGCGGCTCTGTTGGTCGGCTCTTCCCTCGCCGCTGTCGTGCTACAACTTCTTGGAATTATGGGCCTCTCCGACATCAAACTGAGCGCCGTTCCAGCCGTTCTCTTGGTTGTCAGCGTCGGGATCGCCGTGCACTTTACGGTGCATATTTGTCTGGTGGGTATAAAGGACGCGGACTAACGACCACGACATGGCCCGAACGAGCGCTTCTTTTTTAACTGGACCGGTCTCAACTTGTACAGACCAGTGAGCATAAGCCGTATCTGTTCATTGTGTGGTGAAATGTTATACTAAATAGTCGGGATTCCAACGACTTCTAGAAGCTCTAAGAATTCATGTCGTTTCTTGGATTTCCTTTTTCAAATTGTTTGTCGATTCTTCAATCTCTCTTTCAAGTCTGCAATGTATAAGAATTAAGAAACAATATTCACATTAATTGTATTTAATTTTACCACAGAAACATGTTTAAATTAGTGTAGTAAGTAGTAGTAGCAATAGCAATAGTAGTTGTCTCATAACAGTCTTTTTTTCTTTTAATTATAATAGCTGCAAATGCTGTTAATAGTCTATAATCTTTGTTGTACCTATCGATATCTTCAATTTGAATCCAGTTCCATTGAAAAAGTGCTCCCACGGACCGTCGACTAAGTCACGAATTTAATCATCCAACGCATCATCCAATGCAGTCTGTTTATAGTTTCCTTATCATTGCAGAGCTTCATCACCAGTATCGGGAGCAGGGATCGAAGGATTCGTTTAGCTCTGGAGCACATGTACGCGCCAGTAATACACGGGGCGGTGACAACATTGCTGGCCATTGTCATGTTAGCCTTCTCCGAGTTCGACTTCATCGTTCGATACTTTTTCCTAGTGTTGATCTGTCTGATCGGCATTGGGCTGGTGAACGGGCTGTTCTTCTTTCCCATTTTGCTGTCTTTGATTGGCCCGTCGCCGGAAGTGATACCCAACGATCATCCGGATCGTATTTCAACGCCGACGCCGCCCGCCTCGCCGATCGTCAGAAGATCGAAGCCGCCAACGCCACCCAGAAGATCCTACAAAATTGATAACGCCAGGCTGCACGCCGAGCCTTCTCTGACGACGATTACCGAGGAACCCAATTCCTGGCACAGCACGCAAGAGTCTTGTATCATCGTTCAACCGGAGTTGAAGGTTGAGACAACGTCCACGTGCGGTAATCAGGTACGCTGCGAACCGAACAAACAAGATCCGAAGAAAGCTTTACTCCTCTTCGTTATTTTCATGGAATAAAATTTTCTTTTTGTATTGAGAGTGTCTTGATATCATCTGCTACACGCTTCCTATCTTTAACCGCTTTACGCTCGAATCGTACGTTAACTTGTTCAACCTGTACTCGAAATTCACGAAGCATGATTAACGCGTGTGATTTTGTTTTGACTAACAGAACTGTAGCGGATCAGATACAAGTGGGTCTAGTCGAATGTCACCAGTGACGTCAACATCTCATATCACAACTAAGGTCACTGCGACGGCTAATATAAAGGTCGAAGTCCATACACCGTTGACCAGTGAGTATCCACTCCGATGTCGAAAATCAATTACTCTTATCGTGCAATTAAAAGAACTGCGCAGACAGTAACATCACAGGATCAACTTAGAAATTCAAAGAGTCCTGAAACACGTGGTGTACTATGGTTCTTTTTTTGCTATGTACTGATTTCTGTGTGATATTATTGTAGGTACAGTGGATCGCAGCGAGAAATGCAGGCACACGACTTCCAGTAGCCGAAGGAGCTCGCGCTGCAGTGCGAACGTTAATGCTGGGGAGTCTTCCGGTTCCGGTTCTGAGCCGGATTCAGACTCTAACCCACACAAACACTAATGGCAAGTACCGGGGGGACCGGCAGCTGCTGCTCAAGTACCATGCAAAGCGGGAACATACAGAAGGCTGACTAGGATAGATTTATAGCTCTTTTCCTCTTTCCTTTAGTAACTTATAGCGATGTGCGGATACCCAAATTTTATAAATACCAACAGCTCTGTTCGAGGTAGGTTCGCATCAAGTTTAAATACTCAACTATTTCATCACATTCAGTGTCTTACATATCGAATATACAAAACAAGAATCTACAGAACTGAGAAAAATTTTAATGGGAGATTCTGGGGGCCAAAATAAGACGAAAATCAAGAATACCAATTTGTCGATCGAGGCTTCGTTGAACAGTTATTAACGTTCAAAGTTCCGCCTGTAGAACCACTATCGCGCGTGCGCAGTTGCTCGAAGATTGCCGCGTTCTACAGGCGGAACTTCAAACGTTGATAACTTTTTAACGAAGCCTCCATTAACAAATTGGTACTCTTGATTTTCGTCTTATTTTGACCTCCGGAATCTCCCATTAAAATTTTTCCCCGATTAAAAGAAATTTGCGAACGAATCTTGAATAGCGCGTGAAACTAAAGTTCCCTAAGAAATGCCAACGATCAGAGTTTATCGGAGTACTCTCGCATCGCTGAGAACGCAACGTGCTTATTTTGAATTTTAAAAACAAAAGTATTATGTATACTCAGAAAAATATTTCTTTATGCTCACTCACCGAACGAACGCGTGCAGTGAACGTTGTATATAAATGTTCTCAAAGACGCATTTATATTACCTATCATACATTCAACTCAAAGTACGAATGGAGCGTGTGTGCCTCATTTCCCTATTCCTACCGTATTGAATGTATGATAATTATTGGGATAAATGATAACGTGCGATATTTTTAATGAAACGACTTAAGAGCACGTCAAAGAAGATGCTTTACTATGCTCTGTGGTATACGACAGTTTCCATGAAACTATAAGGATATTATTTAGCAAAGTAGAAAAAATTTAATTATCCGTTCTATGTCTGTTGATAATACGGCGGCGAAAATTATGAAACGCAAAGTGATCCGGACGTTTGTATAATATTTTCTAGCGGTTTTGTCGTGCGGTCCGTTAAACGAAATAAATATATGGGTATTAACATTTGTTCGAAATGTTAAGTTTATCGAATGTGCGAGACTTTATCGAGATGTTTTCTTCTAGAAAATACGAATAGCATTGTACGCATAATGTGTGCACTGAGGTTTCCGCGGACGATGAAGCGTCATGTTTTTGGGTGAATAAAATGCATTTAGTGAACCATTTGTACCTATTTTGGGTACTTGGATGGCTGAAGATTTTCAGATTACGTTTACGTAATGCTGTTAGAGATTAACTTCTTCTAATTTAGAAGTAATTACGAAAATGTAGACTTTTAACGACATTTTTTGTAATGACTACAATGTGGTGCCTTGAGAAAAAGAGTATAAAAATTTTTGAATAACTACTATTTATTATATGCTAACAGTAACATGCAGTGTGTATATGACTCGAGCGATATTGAATCTAAAATCTATTTATTATTTATTTTATATCTTCACTTTGATATCACGACTATTTAAAGCGATACGTTTTGTACAATGCCTATTTCATATAATAATTTGTAAAAAAATACTTAATTATTTATGTCACGCTATATAATATTTTTATAGAAAATCGTTACTTAATTTAATAAAGTTAAGTCAATCTATCTTGACACGTACCTCTAATGTAAAAAGGTGTAATATATTATTCCACAACTAATATCTACGAGTATATTTTGATAAGTATGACGCAGAAATAATGTACAATAAGAGAAATATTTTTATGTAAAGTCAATTTGTAAACATAACGAACGCAGACACGGTACTTAACATGTTAAACGCCCACGTGTCCCGTAAATGGTGAATTTATTTTAATAACGTTTTTTACTTCATGCAATTTGCAAAGTTTATAAACAAAATTCAATCCTTTTTCCTTAACCACATTAATTTTTATAAAATATCGACAGCGATTGATTACTGTAAACTTTAACTGTTGTACAAAATCACAGATGGCGTTTAACATGTTAATAAAAAAGTTGCTCTATAATAGGTGTGGAATTTTTATACAAAAAGTATATTAAAAAACGAATAGTCAATGTACCTCCACTGTACATGCCAAATTTTATTATGTATTATCTGATTATACCAATTTCGATAAAAAAAATTCGTATGCCCTCTAAACGTAACTCGAAACACAAAGCCAGTAATTTTTCCTGATGCTAGGTTTCAGCGGGAGGTGTAAAAAATTACGTTACTATTACCTTTAATATTGTAGAAGCTAATTATTTTTATGTACTGAATATAGAAGCAATTAATTGTATGATTTATAATATTCATTTGTACATAAATATAATGATGATATTGTAATAATTTGAAGTATATGTTATTTTTCTTTTCAATTTCCTCGTTGCTCTCAAATCGTAATAAAAAAAAACATTATTAAAAATTTTGTTTACGATAATACACGTTTTAAGACTCCCTGATCGTATTTTAACTATTGGAAAAAAAGAAACTCTTTTTACTATTCCTATGTATGACCGTACATATGTATACAATTATTAGTGAGCTTCTGTATTTCTGTAGAAAGAATATTTCGTTATTTTATTGTCATTGTGGTAATTGGGTTATGTGTACCTCCATAGGCCAAAAAGTAGAAATGCCTGAGCAGTCGAGAATGTCGAGATTTGAAATCGTATGCCATTGTGGCATCGGATTTCAGTTGTTTCGATAACGAAAAGAAAAGGCTCATTTTTGTCTTCTCTCTCGATTTCCTCGAGATGGTGATGAAACTCTACAAGCTCACGTATACGTTAGGCATAGTACCTAACCTGCATGTAGTATCCAACCTGATAACATTGCCCTCCATAAGGTAGTGGGGTGAACTATCGATAGTCAGCACTGTCGATACTTTCCGATAGTTTGCAAAAATGATCGTCACCGATAGTACTATCGATAGTTCTCCATCTCTAGTAGGTATTCATTTCAGTTCGTTCCGAACGTGGGTGCTCCCACTTTTCCTTATGAAAATACTAACCACATGTAGCAGTAGTACTTAATAATTTTCTAATATTAATTTCTTGCAAAGGTGAGACGATTTTTGATATTTTAGAAATTATTTCTCCGTCTAATGAATCGAATAGGACAGAGAGAGAGGAGAGTGCGGCCGATGAAGTTGAATTATTTTCACGAACTAATTTTCTTTTCCCATTTGAATTCGATGTATTTCAATGAGAATAAAATAATGTGTGAAATATCAGCTGTAATAAATGAAATGTTCGATCATATCGAGGCAAGGCAACAATGAATGTGATATTTTAATCGTTGCGTATGGTTCAAGTTTCCATAAGAGAACTCGTACAATTTGCGGTATGTTTCGCTCCAGGAAATCAATATTTGCAAGACTTTGTAATCTTATTTCGTTTCATGGCTCGTAGGCATCCCGACGTGTCGTAAACGTCACCAATTATCACGTTGGTTACGATCGTTGAAGTTTCGTTCAATATTACGCGCCTATTTTATATTTGATTTTTCTATATTGATAATATTTCCGGCATTTTTGATCAGTCGTTTTCAGTTCTTCACAATTTCGTTTCCATCGTTGAGTGGAAGTAACTGCGCGATCGTTCGCAAAAATGTTGATAAACGTCTACGTCTATAATTTTCCTCCGTTTTTAAAGTGTCTATTTAAAATATAACAACCTGTGAATATCATGCACTATTTTTAAATTTAAAGTAATAACTTCTAGTTGATAAGAGACATTTTTTTTTTAAATATGATTTCATTTTCGTTGATTAGAAGCATTACAATAGGTATGAAAAAAATGATTTGGTTCCACTAAATCGAATTCTTGTCTTATATAGATTCTATGTAATATTAAGTTTAACAATAAATATATAAATCTATGGTAATATAATGGTTATTTTTAGGTGCTCGTAATATGTTTCACAAAGATCCCCGTCCATTAATACTGTGCGGTCCATCTGGAAGCGGGAAAAGTACATTAATAAAACAATTATTCGAGGAATTCCCAGATAAATTTGGATATTCCATTTCACATACAAGCAGACAGCCCAGGCCGGGCGAGATAGATGGACAACATTATTATTTTACGACTAAAGAGAAGATGCAGAAAGAGATAGAGCAGGGTGAATTCATCGAAACTGCTACCTACAGCGGAAATTTATATGGCACTAGGTGACTATAGATTTTAAATTACAATTTTCTAATAATTCTTACAATGTTTGTTTCAATTATAAGAGTACTTTGTTTTCAGTAAACGTGCGGTGGAAGATGTACAGAAAGCAGGCAAAATGTGCATATTAGATATCGATATGCAAGGTGTGAAACAAATTAAACAAAGTTCCCTTAATCCTCTGTACGTATTTATTAAGCCACCATCCTTGAACGAATTAGAGAAAAGATTAAGAGACAGGCAAACCGAAACGGAAGATTCTTTACAGCGTAGATTATCTGTCGCTAGAACCGAAATAGAATATGGTACGAGTTCCCTAAAAAAAACTATGATTAATAGTTATTTGTAAACATTAATCTATACTAATATTTTAGGTGAACAGCTTGGTAATTTTGATATGGTGATCGAAAACGATGACTTGCCTAAGGCTTATAACAAGCTACGAGAGTTTATACTCTCAAACTTAGGACAATGTAAAACAGGTACGTCATGGAATTTGTATACTAGCGTTTACATGCTTTGTACATCATTTATTATTATCTATATTTTTAATACTTTACAGAATGCTAAACAAATGCTTCCTAAGGATGTGTACTAACTGGAAACTGTAGTATAATCATTTATCATGTGATTTATAATAATAGATAATTATTAGATAATGAAAAGTGCATGGCAAACTCATGTCTAACGATCGAAATACTAGAATCGAGAATAAACTTAGATAAATAATTTTTTATACTGCAGTAAGTTGAGTTTAATATTGGAAAGTAAATATAGAAAAAGATGCTTTAAATTTTTTATGCGTATAATAAGAATAACTTAGTATTACTTCGCTCGATTAAAAGTTTTTCACGCAATATGTTTGTTTGATGCCTTTAGAGGAAGAGAATTTATTTTTACATTTACAAGTGATAGAATGTGGGTAGAAGTTAGTATCGTGCGGTTACCCGACGTGTTGGTTTCGGGTCGGGTATTTTTCTCAGTTTCAGGCGGGGAACCTAAAAATTTATAACATTTAAGTATCTGAATCTGAAAGTTGAACAATTATGTTTTCTTCATATTAATTTAAATAAGGTTTAAGTGCATGTTTGGGTTTCCTACCCGACCCGAGGCTCGGTTACCTGCACATTTCCCTAGTAAAGGTGTAAGTTGTACCTAACTTTGACGAAACTTTCACTTTGTCGCAGAGTAATCGAATAATTTAACACAACATACGGTGTTAAACAGATGTAGATATTTATGACGAAACTAAAACTGTTAGTTATTATTCGCATGACTAAGAGTGTTCGGAAATTATACGAAATATTGTTCCCTTAAAAGTTTGATCGTTTCTTACTAATTCTTACTAATTTTACTGCCACTTATACTTAATTCGCATTAAATAAGTATGTGCATGTTGTACGATAATGCAACAAGCTTTGACTTGTTTTCATTTTTGGTAATGGTTAACGAGAGCGTGAAATGGTTGTAGAAAAAAGGATATCTTAATGTATCTGTGGGGAGAACCGTCAATTTGTGTGGAAACAGATTTTAGAACGGATTAGATATCCAAAAGTAAAAAAAGTGGAGAATTAAATATAATATTCTAGATGTAGCTAACTGAGATTATTCACCAAACGAAGTTGTGTTCCAATAGCGTAGGTTACTTATAAAGTACTTGTGATTTTGTCCTCGTACTTGTCTTTATATTAACAGACATACCATTAATTACGTCATTTCAGAATCAATTCACAAATTCATTTTTTGCCTCATCGAAGTGAAAGGAGAAAGTATCGCGCTGACATTCCTATATAAAGGGTCTCATATATATTTTGTTCATTCCATTAAGGAAAATCGCGTTCGAAACTTAAAACGAATGTACTCGCATATTTTGAAAGAATAATCATCGTTTCATCATAATCATTTTTATATCATTATTTTCATTGTTTCGTTCATCGAACTTGAGCATGTTGTTGCTTCCACGATCGTGAAAAGTAAATATTTTCCTATACATGGTTATTACTTGTTAATACATGTATGGTTAATTTGTATAGTGATAATGTAATATTTAAATAGACAAAATGTAGTGACATATGTACATGTTGTTATAGAAAGTTATACTATTGTTGTAACATACTATATTGAATAAATATTTTAAATGGTACATCATTCTTATAAATTGTTCTTAACAAACAAAATAAGCAACGTTTAATCAACTAAATTATTTTCGAATATCCCGTAACGTTTGTAAATTCTAGATTTAATATGCGTGTAGTGTTTTGTAAAATGTAGATGAATTGAACGCCTTTGAAGTAATAAACGACTAACATGTGCAACATAAAAACTATTACATCCGGAAACAAGTCGGATACGACAAATGTTTCGTAAATTTTCAATAATAAATTCGCGAGACCAGAAAGATCTCAGTGAAGATCCCGATCTGCAAAAGGTAAACTTTATTCTGTTTTAATACCAACTTTGAATTATTCACGATTGATGACGTCGAGAGTAGTCGCGTTTCGGCCATTCCCCGTGATGATGACGAGTCTTGTGTTTGGGCACCTCGCTGATTTCGATGGACGCTACCTTCACGTCTTTGTCCTCCTGCGTCTTCTTCATTTCCTCTCGAATGATATTGTCCCCATAATTTCTAGGCATAGTCTCTTTCGCGGTTTCCTTCGCCTCGGACACGACGCGATCTTTATTCTCTAAAGACACGATCGGTTTCTTCGAGAAAATATAATTAATGACCTGAGGTCGAGGCGCGAATATATTCTCCGATGGATAAGGATCGACGATCGATTTAGGATTTTCTGCATCCTTCATCAAAGGTGCATTAGCCTCTTTGGCGCCCAAAACTTGTACGATTTCCTGTTTGGAAGGCGATTGGTTCTGGTATCGAATCGATTCGAGAGTTCCCAAAGAATTTTTGCCAGCTGTGTCTCGTGCGGTCAATCTTCTCATCGCATTCGGAATCCTTTGATCGTCGGACGATCGAATTCGTCCTGACAAATCCGACGGTTCCTCGCGAACTTCCTCGTACAATTCCCGCCTAAAATCACGGCCATCTTTGAAGGCGTCCGGTCCAATTCCGCGGTCTGATTGTTCGATTCCGTATCTCGGGTCAGGGACGACTATTTGTCGACGATATATGGGATCCTGGTACCTGGCACGATCCAAATAACTCTCGAGGGTGTTCCAGTTCTCTAGGTCCCGGGAAATCGCTCTTCTGGCCAGACTGGAGATTTCCTTTATGTCCAAAGGTTGCTCGTTCGCCCGTGGCGGGAAACGATCGTCTCGTGCGTCCCGTGGAACACTTCCCGCCAAATTCTGTCGATTGTCCAGTTGAACGATGTTGTTCGAGTAGGCGAGGCGTTGGGAAGGTATTTGATAGCTCTTTTCCAAGACTGCCCCTCGGTCGAAATAACGTTTCTCTTGATAATTGCCACGGAGTTCGTCGTTGCTGTCCGGATAATAGGCTTCGTAGAACACTGGCCCCCTGTCGAGATCGTAGCTCTCGTAGCTAGGGGAGGAAGAATATGAGGTTAGGTCTTAATTTACGGGATTTGGATTAGGTCGTTATTTACACAGTTACTTTCGAAATTTAATATGTATATTTCTACGTATCTTTAACGTAAACTGTAGTAATAAAGGCATTTAATGAAAATAAATTAAGAGTTGATAAGTGGTTAAAATGCTGCTTATGAATCTAACCTTAACTAATGTAGCTAGGGGAGGAAGAGTATGAGGTTAGGTCTTAATTTACGGGATTTGGATTAGGTCGTTATTTACACTGTTACTTTCGAAATTTAATATGTATATTTCTACGTATCTTTAACGTAAACTGTAGTAATAAAGGCATTTAACGAAAATAAATTAAGAGTTGATAAGTGGTTAAAATGCTGCTCATGAATCTAACCTTAACTATTGTAGCTAAGGGAGGAAGAATATGAGATTAGGTCTTAATTTACGGGATTTGGATTAGGTCGTTATTTACACAGTTCCTTTCGAAATTTAGTATGTATGTAATATGTATATTTCTACGTATCTTTAACGTAAATAAATTAAGAGTTGATAAGTGGTTAAAATGCTGCTTATGAATCTAACCTTAACTGTCGTAGCTAAGGGAGGAAGAATATGAGATTAGGTCTTAATTTACGGGATTTGGATTAGGTCGTTATTTACACAGTTACTTTCGAAATTTAGTATGTATGTAATATGTGTATTTTTACGTATCTTTAACGTAAATTGTAATGTGTAATAAAGGCATTTAACGAAAATAAATTAAGAGTTGATAAGTGGTTAAAATGCTGCTCATGAATCTAACCTTAACTATTGTAGCTAAGGGAGGAAGAATATGAGATTAGGTCTTAATTTACGGGATTTGGATTAGGTCGTTATTTACACAGTTCCTTTCGAAATTTAGTATGTATGTAATATGTGTATTTTTACGTATCTTTAACGTAAATTGTAATGTGTAATAAAGGCATTTAACGAAAATAAATTAAGAGCTGATGCGTGGTTGAAATCTAACCTTAACTATTCATCATCCTCTGTCACCATAACTGACTCTTTATTCCCAACGTGGCAAAAACTGAATGCCGAGTATGAAATTTCGTCACGTTCTCCGTGCAAATATCCACTTTCACGGTATTATTTTTCTCGTTATTAAAACAATTCTCCGCGAGGAATTACTTTTTCCCTCGAGAAGGAACTATATACAGAATACTTCTTCAGAATTCATAATCAGATTGAGACGAGCGATCTCGAATTCTTATACAAGTGACAATTATAAAACCTCATAAACTATAACTAGTCTGTTTTAATCGAATCAATGGAATTAATTATTCTTTAATTTCTTCAATTTCATTGGAAAGGGAAAATATATTTCTATTACAAATTTTCTATTATTGCTTCCGTGGATCGATTATAGGAAAATTCGTTTATTGGAAATGTATTTTTGTTCCTCTATTTCGAGCAATCAACGTTCTACTGTACCTTGGTTCCCCTCTCTGTTTGCGTGGTGTTTAAAACACAAAAGTAGAAATTTAATTACTTACCGGTGAATATCGGAATTCCACGCGAGAACCGATGATATTCCTAGCAGAAAAAGAGACGATTAATTAAGTGGTATTTTTATAGCTGCTGATTTCAAGCTTTCGGAGTGTGGGTGGAGGTACGATCTCAAGTGGAATGCACTTGACGTATTCGATTCAAGTGTAATTAACTGCAATTAGATTGAAATATTCGCGCGGTTTTATTTGGAATTTATTTCGTCGCGTTTCGATCGTGCACGAAAAATTGCATAGCTCGACGTGAGAAATGCTATTCAAATTTACAAATGACAACAATTTATCGAACATCTCGTTATTAATAATGTTTCAGAGACATCGAGGCGAATTTCTTTTTTCTTTAATAAGATATTATCAGAATATTTTCTTCAGTTCCATAGAACGAAGATCACTTTTAATACGAATTCTATAAACTACGCCAAATAATTATTTAAAGTCACAAATATTTGGTATAGTACGATCGATATTTACATAGTGTGATTCGTATCGGAAAATTGGAAAATATCAACGTTCGTGAATTAATATTAATTATTGAATTTCAGAATTTAAAACGAAACACTAGCGTTCAGGGTCGCCTTCGTGTTTTTTTTTCGCTGACAAATCGAACACGAGGATGGGAGACGTAAAGTTAGATGTGAATTAGGTACGTACCTATCGAAATTGTTATCGCTATCGTTGGTAGCAGACAATCTTTAAGAGCCATGATCCTATCTTGTAGCAACGACAACTGAGCTTCTACGAGGGACGAGCACGCGTATTTTCAGATGTCCCTAAAATAAACCACCATTTCCTACGGGCCTCGCTGACTAATTCTCACGTAGAAACCGGCGCTGGAAAACTCACCGATGCACACCGCGAATATGGCTCGATAATACGCGAAAAATATCATCGACAATAATTAATGACGATCGCTTCCATAACTGTTCGAACGTCTCGTTCGAAAAGCAATTTTATCCGCGATACGGTTTCTCGATCGATTTGATCAATTTATCGAAAAGTAAATGATTGAATGGAACGTCTCCTCGTTACATTTTCAGCTCTCAAACGTACGAATAACTGATTCACTGTGGCGCGTATAAGCTTTTATATTCAAGCAACGATAAATCTGTCGTTTGCTGAATCAATTGTTTTCTCGTCCTTCCTAATAACACATACATTTTAATGGGAGATTCTAAAGGCCAAAATAAAACGAAAATCAAGAATATCAATTTCTTGACTGAGGCTTCGTTAAAAAGTTATTAAAAAATTAAATTAAAGAATTTCAAATCATTCTGAAAAAATTATTTGCGATTAGGGGGGTCAATTACAATCATTTTTGGTCAATAGACATACCCCCGAAATCCTACCCACTTTTGAGAAAAAAATTCGAGAAGGTATACAATTTTTCGACAAAATTAAAAAATTCGAATCGTTCTAAAAAAATTACTTTTGGTTGCTAGGGTAAATTATAATCATTTTTGGTGAATACACATAGTTTCGAATTCCTACGCGTTTTCGAGAAAAAAATTCGAGTAGGTATGAAATTTTTCGACAAAATTAAAAAATTTCAAATTGTTCTAAAAAAATTACTTTTGATTGCTAGGGTCAATTATAATCATTTTTGGTGAATAGACATACCCCCGAAATCCTACCCACTTTCTAGAAAAAAATTCGAGAAGGTATGGAGTTTTTCGTCAAAATTAAAAAATTTCAAATCGTTCTGGAAAAATTATTTTCGGTTACGGGGGTTAATTACAATTATTTTTTGTCAATAGACATACCCCTGAAATCCTACGCATTTTCGAGAAAAAAATTCAGTAATTGCTTAAATGTTTCGATGAAAAAAAAATTTTCGAATTGTTCTGGAAAAATTATTTTCGGTTATGAGGGTCAATTACAATCATTTTTGGTTAATAGACATACCTTCGAAATCCTACGCATTTTCGAGAAAAAAATTCAGTAAGTGCTTAAATTTTTCGATGAAAAAAAAATTTTCGAATTGTTCTGGAAAAATTATTTTCGGTTATGGGGGTCAATTACAATCATTTTTGGTTAATAGATATATCACCGAAGTCCTACGCATTTCCGAGAAAAAAATTCAGTATGAGCGAAACTTTAAACATTCGTAACTTTTTAACAAAGTCTCCATCAACAAATTGGAATTCTTGATTTTCGTCCTATTTTGGACGCCTTTATATCTGTATACGATAAAATGACCGATTCAGTCGTTTTCGACATTCGGTTTTGTCAACGATGCGTAATTAAATTTAAATAGAATATTTACAAATGAAATTCAATTTTTCGCTGATTTTACAAAGAATAGGAGTTTCTTGCTCAAGGATATACTCTCGTCTGCGTTCAGCTGTGGTCATCGAATAAAACTGAATACGTAATATATCTCTGTGTACTGCGGCGGTTTAAATCGAATATTCTGTTTTATAGAAAGTTTGGTTGCCTGTAGCGACGAAGAAATCCCACGAGCGAAAAGTAAAGAATTCAAGATGTAAGATCCAGAACTAAACACAGTTTATTGTAGATGATTAAACCCTCCAATGGAAGAACTACTGTTTTACTGATTTTAAAGTCTCCGTTTCCGCTCTGTTTCAATATTTCAAGCGATGCAAAATATTCAATGATACTATTTCAAGTTCGCCACTCTCTATGCAAAATAATTTAATCAGTCGTATATTGGATGAATATTTTGTATGCAAAACGTGGAAGATATTTTAATATATTTTTATATTGAATATCTGTTGTACCTCGTTATGCAATGACGCAAAATATTCAATGATACTACTTTGAGCTCGCCACTCTCTATGTAAAATAATTTAATCAGTCGTATATTGGATGAATATTTTCCACGCAATATATGGTGGATATTTTAATATATCTTTATATTGAATATTTATTGTATCTCGTTGTGTATTGCTTAAAAGTTAATCCGCAAGGGATACCATACGAGCGTGTCGTTTATTATTGTTACCACGTGAACGAGGAAGTAAATGGAATGGAAACAGAACGACCGCAATTATTCGACCGTGAAATCCGTTTTTCTTCTCGATTTTCCAAAGCTCAGCCAGCCTTTCTCGTTGAAGAAGACGATAATGGACGACAGCAATCCCGTCCCGAGCACGAAAAAGCAAACTTGCACGTCGTTCAATTGGAACGGTACGAAACCGTGTTTCGAGTGCCAGTGATGACCGTCTATATTCACTTTCATCTTCACCGCGATCTCACGGATCGAATGGATCCTCCACTGTGTCGGCAATCCAGCCTGGTTCAATTTGCCAATTATCGCGTTGATTCTTTCGCGGAAAATCGAGTTGCTTGGCAGGAGACACGCCAAAGAGAACTGGGCTGCAATCATCAACAGAAGTCATCAATCTATTTTAAAAAATAGCTGAAATTTTAGAAACACCTATTGCTAATCCATATATAAAAATCGTGCAAGAAAACACAACGATTTTTTAAAAGAAAGCCTAAAGGGGTTGAAATTAAGCGGAAAGTTGGATGGAAGAAGCCTCCAGCAACCACTTTAAATTATAAAAATACTCTGAAAGAGGCTTGAAATAAAATTATTAAGAAGAAGACAAAAAATGTCTTAAATTCATCCTCTTTGTGATGTATTTTACTAAATTTAAAGTACCTTGTAGAACAGCGTTGTCTAAAAGTTATCTTACTCGAAGTCATTCGAATGCTGGAGGTTCTATAATATTATTAATGCGTCCCAGTGACACTCCTATTGTTGTTAACGGGGTTAAACTCGCGTATTCGTCAGGGTGCCGTCCGTCGAAACATTTTTCAATGGGTTTTACCAACAGTGGTATTACACACTATCCGTCACCGTTCTGTCTGACGCTCCCTTTGAAGAACATTTGACGGACGGTTGCCTGATGGATAGTATGGATTCGGGTTAAGTCGCATGGAATAGTAGGATCAAATATGATATAACGCCCCAAACGATTCATCGATGCCAGAAAATGACGCGTGCAATATATTAAATACCTAACACGATGTACTGTAATCGAGACAAAATTCAATAAGGGATTGTTAAAATCCTCCAAACATCCAAGGATAAAAAAAAGCAGAGATGACTGTAAAATTTCCAAAATTTTCTTCGTATCAGTGAAAATAATGGAGATAATTACTATCATCAGAGCTATTTAATTATCTAGAATATCGTGGTCTAGAATTTCATTTGTTGAAACGGAATTTCACTCGTTAACTGAATTCCTGTATGATTGAATCGACTGATCTGAATGTGAAGCACGGTTATTTGAGCGAAAAATCAATAGCCAGTGGGAAGATTCAGTGAACTTTTATCATATGTACTATTCACCCCTAACAGGGGCGGAGGTAAGTGGAGTTGTACAGTATTTATAAAATTCATCGCCCACCTGGGCATTCCTTCACAGAGTGAAGCATGTGCGCTCCAGTTTTGTCTATCAGGGACTCTTTTATTAAAGGGCAATACTGATCCCTGAGGAGTCCGCTGATATTGCGATGGAAAGCGGTCTCCTCGATGTTGTTTGGCGCGTATATCATCCTATCGCGCAGCTTCCTCAAAACCGGACTCAAGTCGGGATCGTTCTCCGACCCGAACACGTCTCTGACGCTGTAAGAGAAAAATCCTATGGGCAGTCCAGATGCTTCCAGCTCCTCCATGTTGTCGATATCCTTGTAGAACATGTCTTTCGCGAAGCAGTCGTAGAGCGCGCCGTTGAATATACCTATTAGAGTCACGCTGCTGAAGAAAACACCTGCCAAGAGTCGCCTCTCGGCGCTCGAGTTTGGCAGAGGAATCGGGCAACCTGCGCTGGCGAGGAACATGTGGAACGCTGTGGATTTGATGTCAGCTTTTTTAGCCCTGAGGATGAAAAAGACAACAATTTCTCTGTTAATTTGGAAGCTGGAAGTTGCTGGTAATTAGCCAGAGGATTCTTAATCCTTTGCACTCCAATGACGATGTTACTCGATTTAAAGTCTATGTATACCTAACTAACGAAACTTAGAATAAAGTAATTAGATAATTTCTCTGGGACAAAGGGCAATTTTAATATTCTTTAAAATGGTATCACAATATTCAAGGGAGTGCAAAGGGTTGACAAATCTGGACTCAGAAGTGGACGTTCTTTTACAAGTTTTAATGACCAAAGGATATGGGGCTTTTCAATGGAGAAAGAAAAGGAGAGGAAATCAAAGGAGCTAAAGAGATGGTTGATGAATTAGGAGTAGGGATTCGTACCTTGCCCCACTCCTCAATATTCCTCGAGCTGGGCTACCTGGGTCTGGGACCCGCATTCAGTTTCGGGAAGCATCCGTGGAAGCTGTTATTGCGAGGTATCCTTGTCAACACAGCCCGTGGAACATTGAGGAGTGGGAGAAGGTCGGAGAACAGTAAGAATCTACTGTGCTGCAGGTAAACACCTGAGACAACTCATCCAAGTACGTTAGAGAATCTTACGTATCGATTAATAGTATAATGCAATGAAAATAAGTGTTTGCTCATTCTCTTATAGAAAATTATGGTAAACTTTACAAGCTTCATTAGAAATGAATCATCTTGACTGCTTTGGTAGTTCCAGTGTTAAATGCGTTGGTTCAGCTAGTGTCTGGAAGCCAACTCGAACGAAGAATAATAACTCCAAGTGTGTGATCATTGTTTTATACGTAAATATGAATCTTCGAGCGTCTAAGTTTACCGCGATAGGGGGTTAAACAGTGGACGATGAAGTTTGATCGCGGCCTCACCTTCGTGGCGTAAATACTTGCACGTAGTACCATGCCAGGCATACTATAATGTGCGAAAGTAGCATGCATAGCCATAAAGAGGATTCGAATATGTAGTATATCCTGAAACCCTTTGGTATCGTGGCTGCTTTCGGCGTTACAACGCAAATCTTGTCGAAACCCACGGTTGTTGTAAATTCCACGCCGCTCATATCGTTTACATACTTCTTCACGAAGAACGTGGCGAAGGACGCTACTACTCTCCGATACACCACGTCGCCTAAACAATAAAACGATTTTCACTACTCGATAGAAAATACATCACGTATCGTGACTATAAAACCAATGTAAAATTGTCAATTTTTATACGTTGTTGAAATAATGATAAGTGTAGCATATTTGAAATTGTGTTAAACGATATTCTGCCAACGAAGGGTAAATTGTATGGAAAAAGGAAGAATTACAGAAAAATTATTCCTGTTTCATAACTATAAAACCGCAATAACGGGGTACTCTTTATTAATCAAATTATACGAATATTACGCTGAGAATAGAATTGAATTCAGTTATAACAATAATTTAATAACGCGTAGAATTGAATTCAGTTATAACAATAATTTAATAACGCGTAGAATTGAATTCAGTTATAACAATAATTTAATAACGCGTAGAATTGAATTCAGTTATAACAATAATTTAATAACGCGTAGAATTGAATTCAGTTATAACAATAATTTAATAACGCGTAGAATTGAATTCAGTTATAAGAATAATTTAATAACTAATTTAAACAATTTGAATTAGTCGATTCTTTATACTTAGAATAAATATAATTCAACTGTTCCTAAGGAAACATACTTTTTTCAAATTTTAACAAGAATATATATAACATTGAAAATTTTAGGGTGATTTCACAGTTATGACACGTAGTATAGTAACATAGGAATAGAAACATTCTTGTAATCTTAAAATTTTATAGTAGAACTATTATTATCCGAATTAATGAGACTATTCAGTGAGAGATCTAGAAAAATTAAAAAGAATAGAAAAATCCTTATAATCTTAAAATTTTATAGTGGAACAATTTTTATCCGAATTAATGAGATTGTTCAGAGAATCTAGAAAAATTGAAAGGAGAAGAGGGTTTAAAATAAAATGGCGACTCATCTAGGAGCGTTCATCAAAGTTAACGCTTTCGTAGGACATATTCACCCGTTTGCAAGTAAAATGAAAATGATAACTAATGAAAACAGCTAAAAAACAGTGAACTTCGTGATTACCTAGGGCCCCGCTGATCGTGCCGTTTTTCATCAGGTGACCGTACCTTTCCTCGGTCTTTGGCTCGACGACGTTTATGGTAAAATTCAATTTCTTTGCTATAACGCCTAACAGGATCCCGCTGGTGCCATTATATCCCCCCGAATAAGAGTAGATTGAATTTGGATCCACTTTCCCTTGGATTTTACTAGCTTCCTGGATTTGATCGAAAATGCTCACGTTGAATTTGTACCGGTTGAAGTTGAGAGTGCGTCGGTACGTCAACGTCGATAGCAAGTGCAGCATGTGTCTCTTCGAAGTTGCGTTTACGGCCTCCAGTTTTCCCCACGCTGAAACGATTGCTCTATTAAAATGCTAAATAAGTACACGGGGTGTCGTAAAAGCCACCAGACTATCTAACAACAAGTTCCACAATTAATTATCTATTTTTCGAGTAGAAATTTACAAAGAGGATGTCGAAATCTACCAGCGTATCGGTATAAATTATAGTTAAATCGGTGTCATCGAAGGTCTTACACCATCCTCGTGTTCTATTTCTCGAGCACCCCGTGTGCATGGTAATACGTACGTACATCGCGACGGGGCGTATCTTTAATGAATTTAATATCAAGCGTACATGTAATATTCATGTAATCCGATCGTTCAAGCCTAACGTGGAGCGACAATTTGTCGTATATGTTACGCTAAAACGCATTTACGGTCGCGGTCGACGCGTTCTCGTCGCAACACTTTGTTAAATATTTGTGTACCCGTTTCATTAATCACGGCGAACGGATTGTAGGAGTATATATCGCGGTTTTTGTCGTCCGACAGTGGCTCGTTTGCAAATACATTTTGAATGCGACGCTCCAGCCAGAGTTTCCTAAGCGTCCCATCGATCAACGGTTTTCTATCGTTTAACTTCGCCAGGGAATCGTTCCAAATCGTCAGCACGATGAAATGCTCCCTGCTGTTCCACTCGAAGGGAGTTTCGGCGACTAACAATTTCTCAAAGGCGTCGTTGTCACCGAAGAAAATAATGTTCACGTTCCAGAGATCCAAATAATAATCGTTCTTCTCCCGGGTCCTACGTATGCTCCATTTACGATGAAAAAGATTCACCGTGGACGCGAATCTTCGTATTGCTTGTCGTTTATTCGCGTTTGCCATTGGTCCTGTGTTCGATGTTATTGAACGATAGCAATCTCGATAGTGGTTCGCGAGAGAGTGGACTTTTAATAAGACAACTGCTTCGCAATATTCGGTAGTAGTTTGAAGGAGAACGTCGAAGAAGTGGCGCAGAGTTTCCGAGCTGTTCGCGAAAACGCCATGGAAAACGAAGGTCCTCGTTTTGGGGAGGGTGCACAGAATCTCTGTCCAATATTCGATAGCTCGCTGGAACGTTCCATTGGGATCTGTAGCTTGACAGGGAATCGATGGTACCAGCAAAAGTCCCACCAGTAACGTTCTGAAAATCATCTGGAGAACAAATTTAAACAATTATAATACTGTTCCTTATTAAAAATAAAAATAGAACCGATACTAGAACAGTTATAACATCACTTCCTTCTCCCTAGTTTCTGCTATCACTACAATCTTACTAATGAAGATACTTCAGCCATTTCTGTTTCAGATTAGCGGATGGAATCAGCCAGTGGAGCAGCCATTAAACAAGAAGTTACAACTCCCACAATTTTTAATATCTTTCCACGAAAAAAATACTGTGCATGCTCGTAAGATGAGTAAATATATCCGCAAAATCACAGCACGAAACAGTCTATCTACCAATGAAAAAAAAAATCACAAAAAATGACAGTCTAGATACCTTTTCGGAACAGTCATTAAACAAGAAGTTACAACTCCCACAATTTTTAATATCTTTCCACGAAAAAAATACTGTACATGCTCATAAGATGAGTAAACATATCCGCAAAATCTCAGCACGAAACAGTCTATCTACCAATGAAAAAAAAAATCACAAAAAATGACAGTCTAGATACCTTTTCGGAACAGTCATTAAACAAGAAGTTACAACTCCCACAATTTTCAATATCTTTCCACGAAAAAAATACTGTGCATGCTCATAAGATGAGTAAATATATCCGCAAAATCTCAGCACGAAGCAGCCTATCTACCAATGAAAAAAAAATCATAAAAAATGACAGTCTAGATACCTTTTCGGAACAGCCATTAAACAAGAAGTTACAACTCCCACAATTTTTAATATCTTTCCACGAAAAAAATACTGTGCATGCTCATAAGATGAGTAAATATATTCTCAAAATCTCAGTACGAAGCAGCCTATCTACCAATGAAAAAAAAATCATAAAAAATGACAGTCTAGATACCTTTTCGGAACAGTCATTAAACAAGAAGTTACAACTCCTACAATTTTCAATATCTTTCCACGAAAAAAATACTGTGCATGCTCATAAGATGAGTAAATATATCCGCAAAATCACAGCACGAAACAGTCTATCTACCAATGAAAAAAAAAATCACAAAAAATGACAGTCTAGATACCTTTTCGGAACAGCCATTAAACAAGAAGTTACAACTCCCACAATTTTTAATATCTTTCCACGAAAAAAATACTGTGCATGCTCATAAGATGAGTAAATATATTCTCAAAATCTCAGTACGAAGCAGCCTATCTACCAATGAAAAAAAAATCATAAAAAATGACAGTCTAGATACCTTTTCGGAACAGCCATTAAACAAGAAGTTACAACTCCCACAATTTTTAATATCTTTCCACGAAAAAAATACTGTGCATGCTCATAAGATGAGTAAATATATTCTCAAAATCTCAGTACGAAGCAGCCTATCTACCAATGAAAAAAAAATCATAAAAAATGACAGTCTAGATACCTTTTCGGAACAGTCATTAAACAAGAAGTTACAACTCCTACAATTTTCAATATCTTTCCACGAAAAAAATACTGTGCATGCTCATAAGATGAGTAAATATATCCGCAAAATCACAGCACGAAACAGTCTATCTACCAATGAAAAAAAAAATCACAAAAAATGACAGTCTAGATACCTTTTCGGAACAGCCATTAAACAAGAAGTTACAACTCCCACAATTTTCAATATCTTTCCACGAAAAAAATACTGTGCATGCTCATAAGATGAGTGAATATATCCGCAAAATCTCAGCACGAAGCAGCCTATCTACCAATGAAAAAAAAATCATAAAAAATGACAGTCTAGATACCTTTTCGGAACAGCCATTAAACAAGAAGTTACAACTCCCACAATTTTTAATATCTTTCCACGAAAAAAATACTGTGCATGCTCATAAGATGAGTAAATATATTCTCAAAATCTCAGTACGAAGCAGCCTATCTACCAATGAAAAAAAAATCATAAAAAATGACAGTCTAGATACCTTTTCGGAACAGTCATTAAACAAGAAGTTACAACTCCTACAATTTTCAATATCTTTCCACGAAAAAAATACTGTGCATGCTCATAAGATGAGTAAATATATCCGCAAAATCACAGCACGAAACAGTCTATCTACCAATGAAAAAAAAAATCACAAAAAATGACAGTCTAGATACCTTTTCGGAACAGCCATTAAACAAGAAGTTACAACTCCCACAATTTTCAATATCTTTCCACGAAAAAAATACTGTGCATGCTCATAAGATGAGTGAATATATCCGCAAAATCTCAGCACGAAGCAGCCTATCTACCAATGAAAAAAAAATCATAAAAAATGACAGTCTAGATACCTTTTCGGAACAGCCATTAAACAAGAAGTTACAACTCCCACAATTTTTAATATCTTTCCACGAAAAAAATACTGTGCATGCTCATAAGATGAGTGAATATATCCGCAAAATCTCAGCACGAAATAGCCTACCTATCAATGAAAAAAAAAATCACAAAAAATGACAGTCTAGATACCCCAATACTCTTCACCGCTATTCTTTTTTAAAACCCGAAATAGAACAGTTACAACATCGCTTCCGATCGTTTGAAATCGAAATTACAAGAGTCTTCAAACTCCGGTGAATAGTTTCGCGAATTTTATAGGGAAAGGCTTGGGTCACTGCACCGGGAAGAATCTCGTTTAATCGAAATATATCAGAGCACTTTTTCGCGGAACGTCGACAGCAACGCGGAGCAGGACCACGGAAACAGGCAATCACACTTTGTTTACCCCGATCCTTATTTATTCGCGCCTCGACGTCCTTCCAAACGATTCGAACGATTCAGCCCCGTCGAGTTCGATCAAAAATTTCTGCCCGATTGCCTTCGAACCTCGTTGGCTCCTAACGCCCGTCACAGTCTGTTCTCGATCATCGTCGGGGGGGCTTCATCGACGGAGATTCGGATCGACCGGCCATGGAGATCGTATCTCGCGAGCCCTAAATCGCGGCGGGCGTTTAACGGAGGATTCCGTTCGATGGGAACAACGCAGGCGGCGAAATTTGCACCCTTATCCGACCGTCATCGGAATACAGGGCGGGTGAAAATTTAATGGAGCCACTGAACGATAACACGGAACCGATATTGCTCGGACCTGTACCTTAACGACGTTCCGGGGTACGGAATTTCGAGATTTTCGAGAATGTCGGGACTCTTGAGAATCTTTAAGATCCCCGGAAGTACCGAGAATCTCGTCACTGTTGGCAGATACGCCACTCTCGGTGATCTCGAAATTTTTTGCGAACCCCTTCCATTAAAAAATTTTCGAATAGAATATTTCAATTTTAGAAAGCAATAAATGGCAGAGTGTTTTTTAAAATAGATATTTTAACGAGATTTTGAACCTACTTTCATTCAAAGGACTTTTAGCGAACGTTTTGAAACAATTTAATCGAAAGAGAATTTTGAAGTATTTTTTTGCATAAAAATAACTTTGTAACGGAAACAATCGTGTTATTGTTTTTAAAAGCGTTGTGAAAGCAGAAACCACGCGAACGCGATACTCTGAACATTCCTTCACCCTCTTGTGTTTAGCAAGAATGACGAAAAACTAGTGTTTTTAGAGTTTAGAAAAAATTGCCCGAAATCACACGCTTTTCTGTATGTCTTAAGTGGCGATGTTTAATTATTTCGCGCGACGGAATATTCGGAGACTTCAGTTCCCCATTAAAGCTCCAAAAGCGTTCGAAAGCTAACGACACGACGATGGAAGAGCATTATTCGTTTTGAAGGTACATTAGACCCAATTAACTTTTCACATATCGCAGCAACCTTTGATTAAATTCGAAACTGTCAAGACCGTCGAGCAGAATGACTGCAAAAATCATTAATTAACCGGTAATGTCATCGGTAATGCATTTTACTGAACTCCCGACAACAAGGACGCGTCAATTTCAAACAATGGTTAATTTAATTGGGAACTGTCACATCCTGTGTGCAACGGAACATACTTAATTACGCAGTGAAATTAATAAATATGATAAAAAGCACCGAATATAGGTAACGCTTGACGCGATCAAATGGACGTATATATTCTCGAAACTCGGACCAAGTATTTAGTTACGAAGAATTCGAACCTAATATGTATAAATATAATTTCTATGCACTATTATCTCGTAAATGAATGTATCGAGAATAATATAATTAGTGGGCATAGAATATAAAAGTCACGTACGAAAGAAAATGGTGCCAGAAGACGAAGAAGAAGACACACGAGTTGCAAAACGATGGCTGTGCTGGCAGTTATGGGCGACAGAAATAAAATGGACGATTAACCGGGAACGCTCGTGAATTGTACACATAGTGGAGGGTCTACGGGGAGACCGTGAGAAATTAGGGGACTTAGCCGGAGAAACAGGGTCGTTCCAGCGCAATTGTCCAGAAACTTCTGACGCGATACTCGACTTAACGACCTGTCAAACGGTTGACGCGGAGATGCCCCGAAATTGCGATGCAAACGTTCCCTCGATTTACTCGTGGTAAACAAAGGGGCATAGAAAAGGGTCTATTACAGACTTTTCGACTGAGAAAATTAAGTAGAGAAACCTGGCGCTAGGACAGACGCGATAGAATCGTGGTGCCACGAAGTTCGTAGTTTCTTCCACGAGTGTCGTCCTCCAAAAGAAAGGCAGAGTATTTGTTGCTCCTAAGATTTATAATCGTTCGATCTTGCATGAAATCCTCGTTTCCAATTTCTTCGTTTCTTCCTATAGAACGTTTCCTTGATTCGTAATTTCTTAATTTCAAATTAGGTATCTAATATAATAAAATTGTGAAGAAGACTTATCTTTCGATTTTTCCTCGTTTCTGCAATGTTTATTTAAGTTTTCTTCGTCTCTTCCTTGCTTTCTCATCTCCCCTCGCAATCCTCACAGTGTGGTGTGCCTTCATGCTTCGTGACGCGGTCATGGTCGCGATCATCATTTATCCTCGCATGTTTCGTCAAGGCAAATTGTTATTTGCACGCTTCGGGGCGTTTCCTTCCGGGCTCCCGATGTTTAATAAATAGTTGTATTCCAATGTTATTATTACCGGACCGATTTTCTCTCGTTCCGCGTCGCATCGATTCGTCGTCGATCGACAGAGTCCAGTTTGTCGTTGCATCCCTCTAGTCGATGGGTGAGTTTAACATAATAAAAATATTAGTTTCGAAAAGACAACAGTCTGAGTTCTGAACTCTGTTGTACATCTATCTTGGAATAATACAACGTTGTAACAAAAGCTTCGCACGAAACTTCGGTAAAAGTCGGTTTAAAGACTGCGTTTCGCGTTTCCCGATGCAGATCGATCACGCGATTGGGAAAAAAATTTGGCGGCAAATTACACTACGGCCTCTTCTTATCCGTTTTTCCATCGTCAGTTTCGCGGAAAAACATCGCTTTTTTACCGAACTTCTTGCTTTTATTGCTCGACGCCGCGTCGGACGGAGTTATTTACGACAGTTCCGCAGTTCGAAAGCTTCTTTCTACGTCAACGTCGACCCGGACCAATGGTTTTTAACATTTTTAATCTCACGGCACGGTTTGAAACAGTCTACCAATTTTGGTACGCGATAAAATTGTATCGACACGCTGAGAATTTTAATTTCAAATGGTGCAATCGACTCTCAATTTCTTTATTCGACGATTCATATACGTAGAACATCTTTTCTTTGGTTCGCGATAGAAATGTATCGCTGAGAATTTTACAATTAATGGAGCAATGGACTCTTAATTTTGGTATTAGAAATTGCAAATAAGATACGTAAAATAAATTAAATAAAATGGTGGCACAAGTTCAAGAATCATTAATGCTATCGCGATGAAGCCAGAGGCACCCTGAATCGTAGTTTCTCTCCCGCTAACTCTAATCCTTCAATCTTCTTACGTTTATAGGCTCTCGTCGAACAGCTGCACGAATATTTACGGGAACGTCGTCTCGATATTTTTGTCCTGGTTCGGAAACACAACAGATGCTTCCAGCCTCTCGCCATCTTTAACTTAAAGAACAAAGCTCCTGAGAAGTAGTATCATCCTCGGAGGCCATCGATCGCTTCTCTTATTGTTCGTTGCTGAAACATCGAGCATAAGCTTCGAGTTACCTAATCAAGATACGATCGAAGAATTTCGAAACGACGGGAAATTGAATACCCGATAGAAAAGAGGATCACCAGCAATGGCGAGTTCATTCGTGCATTTCACCCTCGTTAGCATCGTATTTTTAACAGAATCTTCCTCGTCATTGGGGAACGGTTCCATTTATCGCAGATTCCACCCGTCGATCCAGGAGACCCAGAATCTAAAACAGATTCTGGAATTTATCCACGAGTCACCGGAGTTTCGTCCACCGAGAATGTCCATAATCCTTCCCGAGTTTCGATCGAACATCGCTGACGTTGTTCTCAGCCACATCGGGCAACGCGAGACGGTAGTTCACAAGATAAGAGCCAGAGACTTGACCTCGAAGTTCATCTCGACGAACAAGATACGACTCACGTGGACCATCTTCGTACGCGATTTGTACACCCTGAACATTTACGTTTATTGGCAGCCCAAACTGTGGAGGGCCAGCAACCAGTACCTTATCTTTTTCAGCGATAGCGAAGTTGCAATATCCTGGAAGGACATTTTCAAGAACCTGTGGCGGAAATATGGCGTCTACAGAGCGGTGATCGTTCCCATCCAAGACGAGTTTAACTGTCTCTTCAGATACGCGCCTTTCGAGGTTCACGACGACGATTTTGGCGGTGTGCATAAATTATGCTCGAAGAAATCACCGAACGAAGAGTCGAAAAACGTCCTGCTTCTTGATAAAAACACACGACTGTTCGAGAACTTCCACAACTTGAACGGTTATCCTCTGAACGTGGTCGCGTTCGAATCTTTGCTAATGGGTGTCCAGTACGACGACAAAAAGAGGTTGAAGCTGAGCAAGGTGGATTCTCAGGTGTTGTACGCTTTGGAGGGTTCCATGAGGTCGAAATTCCACGTGAAAGCCACTAGAGCCATCGATTTCGGGTTGGCCTCAGACCCGTTCGATCAGTCCTTGAAGGAGATCGAGAGTGGCAGCACAGAGATGGTCGCCACTGGCTTCTTCGTCAAGTCTTACACCCAGCATCGCCACTTCCGGTTCACCTCCGCCCTCTACGAGGACAAGGTGTGCTTTCTCGCGCCAGACTCGGGCCTGGTGCCCAAGGCTTACATGCCCTTTATGCCGTTCGACAAGGACTTGTGGGCCCTCTTGGCTGTATACAACGTTGGGGTCGTGTTGCTCTGGTGTCTGATGAACTATGCCAACCGATCGTTGCAACGTCGACCAATCAACTCGTCGACAACTCGAAGATCGTCGACGAGACGCTCGGGAAGTTTGAAGGATTCTCCATCAGAGCCTCCAGAAGTTCCTGGCTACCTGTTGACGTTGTTCCGCTTCTTCGAGCTGTTCTGCTACCCTCTTCAAATCGGCGACACCCCAGCGCAGAGGGCACTGCTCGTGGGCACCCTGTTCTTCGGGCTGATCATGAACGGGGTCTACCAAAGTTGTTTAGTGTCCAGCTTCAACAAACCGTTCCATCATCCTCAGCTGCACACGCTGGAGGACGTCCTCGACTCTGGGAAAATGCTGTTCACCAAGTACGCGAATCTGAAAAGCGTCTTTTTGGACGACATGCCACTGGACAGGGTGCTGGAACAGAGGATCCACGTGGTGAACAACACCAAATCGACCAAAGGCATGGTGGCGTTCGAGAACATGATCGCCGTTTCGCGGTACTTCTCGATGGTGCTGGGCGATTACGCGTATTACGACGAGGAGGGCAATCCTTTGTTGCACGTGGTCGACGAGTGTCCCATGAACTACCGGGTGTCGTACGTGTTGAGATCGAACTCCCCCTACGAGGAGAGGGTGAATTTCGTGCTGGAGAGACTGAAGGAAGCGGGGATGCTCGCGTTTTGGTTCGACAACATGACGTATCCGTTGAAGATCGTCAAAATGAAGAGGCTGAGGCGGAACGATAGAACGATCCAGCTAACCCTGGAGCACTACTCGCTCGCGTTTTTACTGCTCTTCGTCGGCCTGCTCGGCTCCGCGATCATGTTTCTCGTCGAGGTGTACACGGCTAAAAGAGCTAAACGCAAGACACGGTAGTGGATGAAATTCGTACGCGATTCGAAGCGTATTTCTTAGATGGGGAACTCGAATCGTGGATATAAGGGATATTCGATGCGAAATAAAATATTTTATCGTCGTCGCGAAAGCTTTACGAGCTTCGTTTCTCGAGGCAATCGTGCCTTAGATTTCGGAACTTGTGGGAGACGAATACGGAATTGGCTCCTCGTCGAAGGATCGAATCGATGAGAACGATTTGTGGGCTTTCTTAGCTATTTTGTAGCTGAGAATTTATGAAAATATATTAGGAAGTGCACAGTGGCCTAAATGTGAAGACGAATTGGTATTCCAGGCAGAGTTTCTACGCTTTGGTCTTCCGATCGATCTAAAGTGGCGCGAAACTACGTTTACGTTTTTACTCTGGTGTTTCTCGATATTTTTTATTTAACCAACTGTCATTCGCGTGTCTGTGAACGGAGCAGCTGTTTATCTCGCGCATCGACGTCGATTCGCCGATCCCTTTACGAGACAAGTTTACTGCGTCGTTAAAATGGATTCCCTATACTTTTTAACGCCGTAAGATACGCGAACGCGTTTATTATTTATCCGACTCGACTACGTTCGAACAAGGGTTTCGAAGCTGTAAAGGGTGGGTTGGAAACGCCTTGAAAAATTTCATTTCACGTTTGGATTCTTTCTGGCGTTGTATCGCACGTTTTAGGACACCCTGTACTTGTAATTAAGTTCTTGGGCAAGAGAAAAATCAATTTCCAGTGACAAAGTGAGTTGTGTGTTCATCGATCAGGCTCTGCCTGACGTTGACGAGTCACGAAACGATTTTACCGAAATCCGTACCGGTTTTAATGCGGTTAATTTTAACCGCGGGGAGACACCGGCCGCAGAGTCATTAATTATTAATCGCGTTATGTAAAACATTATAAATTTTAACGTTCGTTATGCAAATTAAGCAGAATCATGAATTTCACGTGCGTGAAAACTTCGTTAGTTAGCAGTGTCATTGGGCAAATTGTTAATGTCATTTAGATCGAGAGCTTGAATATCGTAAGACTGTGCTTTCGTAAATGGATATACAATTTTGGAGTTACTTTTTTTATTAAAATTTATTTTATTTACAAATAAAGGAATTTTCATTAGTTAATTTCTACTACTTCAGAGTGCATTTAGACGGCAAACAAAATTGCATATTACATATGTACGTAATACATATGTACGTGTGTATCCTCAAAGTGTCATAATTTTTTGAATTTCCGGGTTTGGGGAAGCTTCCCTCGTTACTCATCTCTTCGACGTGCCTTTTACAATGAACCCTTTTTAAATATGATAATGGTGTCCAGCGACACTCGTTGCACACACTTACTTTCACGTTCGTTCATTTTTGTAAAACAGAATGCGAAACGAGTTTAACAATTACACACTCGGTGTTCCCGTGGAATTTAGCAAAGACCAAACGATAGGCTCGGAGAAAGACGGAGAATTCGGAGCACGTACTTCATTTCTTCCGAGCTGACGCTCCGCTAAATACGATTAAGTTGTACCTGTCGGTGTTACGAAAGTGCTCCACCGTCAATCTTCTCTATTACTCCGCGAAACGTTCGATTTGAATCTGTTGGAATAAATCGTTGGACAGAATCCTCGAAGATCTTCTTTCACGGGGAAGAACTTTGAGATCACTTGGATGATTACTATCCTTCTATAACTTAGTCCGATCCTGACGTCACTTGTCCATTATCTATATTTTTTAAAGTCTCGTTTCACTTTCTATTTAATAAAGTTTCCGAAATTGAACGTTAAATATGGCATTGCTCTAATTTGTTAATCGTCTGATTTAATTCTATTATCAATGTATATAAATTCTGGTTTTTTTAACTTTTAGCAACAACCGTTTCAATTAAACGTTTTTAAATTTCTCACTCCCCCGAGAGAGTAGAATCGGAACAAAAAATTTATTGCAGATTTTATTCTGCTTTAAATGCTCGCGTTAGGTCCTCCGTTCGAACGAATCCTCTTTAGAGAGCACTTTTGTTAGTCAATTTTTCATATTCGTTGCTCATTCACGACCGAATACTGTTTTCTCGCCGCAGTATAAATATTCATTCTGTGGAAAAACACACGCGCACGTATCTCTGCCCAATTGTAGTTACACAGCGATTTCCGCACAAATATTTGCAATTCGTGAAAAATATTAAATCCTTTTACATAAATGTATATTTTATTAATCCGTGAAATGAGAAATTTCATGACACTAAGAGGGTGATAATTGTTAAACTAGATGCGTAGGAAAATTTTACTCTTCTACGCTTCTCACCGAGCATTGTGAACAATTTTAGTAACATAAGACGTTCCAAAAACCTCGAAACCTAAAATAAGACTCCACTGCAGTTTGAAAACACTTTAAGTGGTTTTGTCAGAGAGTTATTTGCTTAATAAATTAAATAAATATTCCTTATCTTCTTTATCCACTCTCCCTCGCTGCGCATTCTGAGCTAAATAGCAGAAGAGAAATGTTGAAACCTCGAAAATAACTTAAAATCGAACTGCACTCCAGCCTGCAAAACATTCCAGTTAAATAGATTAAATGCTCTTATAAATAATTCTTTACTTCTTGCTTGATATTACAGATTGTACGTTTCTTAAACTATTTCAGTTCTAATTTAAAATCTTAAAATACTTCACTCTCTTCCCTGTAATCTATTAAAAACATTCCTGGACATTCTTTTAATCCCACATTATTAAATGTAAAATAATATCATTAGACGAAATACTATAAATTTACTATCCTTAATTATACAATATTAAACGACGGGTGGAGGCTTTTAATTGCATACGAAGGAACAAAGGACGAAGAGTAAGTTTCGTTAATTGCACAGAAATGTGTAATATTCTGCAAACCTGATTAGAAAATTATGACAAATGTACAGTGTGAGACGTGTGTAACGTGGTATAACGAGGAATATATACAGTGCAGAATAGAAACATTTCTGCGCGTCAATTATATCTCGTAATAATGCCTTTATATCCGGGGAAGTCTAAAGTCAACCATTGCGAATGTGGTTTCTTCGTGCGTTCGCGATTCGAGGATGCTCTCGCCATATTCTCGTAAATTTTATGAGCAAATCCATCCAGGAACGCGGAATAATCGCGTGTGTGTCTCGATGAAGATACATGGTAAAATTACTATTCACAGGATCGTTGCAATACGAGCGTTCTATCGACGAGGATCGCGCATCGAGGCAGAAATTGCAATTGCCTTGAATCGCGGGGGGGGAAATACTCTTTAAAATTGTTTAGACCGCGCGACAAGTCCCCGGGGCAAACAATTTTACAGAGATTTTTCTGCGGAGGAAGCGATGAATTATTTTTCGTTTGGAATCCCGCGTAACTCGCAACGAGGATAATAATATTTTACCGCGATAAATAATATCCGGCACGTTGGGAATAAAAACATTTCCCGTGCGCGGTAAAGCTGGTTCGTTTTACGCAATACCGAAACATTCGATACAATTTTTATTGGACAGATATCGGGAACTAAATACGTGTATAAATACCTCGATAATTACTACCGTCGATATACATTTTTATATCGTACTGTCTGAACGAAACTTCCCCTTTCAGGAGGCGTTATTAAATTTTTATTCGGGCAGCTCTGATTTTGGTCTTGCTTTCCCCCTAAACGGATCACCGTTAATACATTTCGTACTATTTTCTTCTTCCCGTGCAAGGATAATAAATTAAATTCGAGTCCGCCATTTAAAGGCACCTTTATATGAAATAACAACGCCAACGGATACATGGAAAGGTTGAAAGTAAGTTTCTTCAGCTCTCGCGTTTGTTCCTTTTTATCCCGCTGCTAGTAGCTTCTCCAGAAATGATCAAAGGGCGCGTTACGTCAAGTTGTGTACACGTGGAAGCAGATTCTAACAGTCTGTCCATACTTTTCCGGTAGTGTACGTGCTATCCGAGTTCTGAGTTCTGAAGTCGCGTCTTTGATATACGGATCGTGCCTCCTCGAAAATATTCCCTCTTGTTTTTTTTGTCGAAATTGTATATCGATACGAAACGGAAACCCGTCACGAGTACTGTATTTTATTCACATATCTTATTCCATTAGAAACAGACGCGAAGTTGCAAATATAAATCATAAGCAACTTTTAAATAAAAAGCAAAGAGCCTAAATTGGCGAACATTGCTGTCAGAACAAAGGAATAAAAAAAAAACAGCAAAAAGTGTCGTCCATCTTGAATTTAAGGGTATCCGTTTTTTGCAGCTAGGTCGGCAAAGGTGCAAGAGGAAACGACGAATATTTTTTAACGCGAATTCAACCCCCATTCGCTTCATTTGTTCCACCTCTGTTCGAATGACGCGTTTATTTGCGCCCGGGGCAAAAAACCATAGCGATTTCCAGGTCGCATTGTCGTTTATATTCGTTTCGTTTCACCCCCCCGTGGCAATGTCTCGTAACCGTTTCTCTGTTTCGTAGAATTTTTATTTCGCGGGGGCCCGGCTATCGGGGATTGCTTTTTCTGCGCTCGCAAACAAACACGATCGCGCTGGTCGTCAGGCCAACGTAAAGGATCCCGAATGGGATGAACAGATGCCTCATGGTGATCCTTTTGTGGGCGAACGAATCGTCGGCTCGGTGTGCACGCGTCTTCGATTGGAACACGCCGCGGTACCATTTCCCGTAGAAGCCTCCGTTGTTTAATCTACCCAGAATACTGTTTATACGCCCCCTAAACGGCGATCCTGCAACCAGATGTTAGTTTCGTGATCGAACGGCTGCGATAAATATTAACAAAAAAAAAGTCCCTCGCTCGTTGTTGATACGAGCCGGCTACAAAGTTGTGAATATGAAACTGTTCTGCTAGGAAGCTCGTCCGGCTCGAAAAAAACACGATTCGATGCAGCTTTACAGGCACCGATAAAAGTAAAGATATTAAAAAGGAAGCAACGATAAATATTCTGTCGTTATTGCAAATTGTTAATTTAAAAGTACGTCGGAGAAAATTAAATGTTTTACAACCAATTGAAATTATTAGATACGTAATTTCACCCCCATTTTATGTTCGATTGTATGTAACGATTAGAATAAAATGTTCTCTGTTTTTAAATGTAAGAAATAATTAATAGAGTTTGAGAAACGTTGCCACAAAATGGCGAACGTGAAACAGTGTTTGCGGTTCGCGATTGAGCGTTTCATTAGGCTTGAAGGCGGTAAACAACCTGACCTGTTTACACTCGTTCTATAATAAAATAACTGTGCTTCAACGACATAGTAGAGTAAAAGGGGTGGCGGTAGATATAAATGAAAGCGTTCCAAAATTATGTATATGTTCCTTAACCGTTTTTCAACGCACAAATTTTTAATTTTAGATACTGGCAACAATAGAATTAAAAAATAGACCAAATCATTCTTGACACAGTTCTTCCACAATTATTTTCCTTTATTGGCTCTCGTTATCGAGGTTTCAAAGCGTCGATCATAGATCACATGCGTGAAAAGTGTTCCAATGTCATTTTTCTCGAGAAAATTTATGATCCGTCTGTCAGTAGCGGTGGATAAATCGACCAAAACATCGAGTTTATTACGGCGTGAAATGTGGCGGAATTCAAATTGCGTGCCAAACGAATTGTCATGGGGGATGAAAAATGAAAATTATGTTCGCGAGAAACGTTGCACGTAGTGAAACAGAGTCTAAAAAAATACGGGAGAACCGACAAAAAGGTCGTGGAATTTATTTTTTTGAATTAAAGTCTGCTAGAATTTTAAATTAGGCCCCCGCTGTGCGATGTTACCACAATCGAAAACAGATGGAGAACAAACTTTTTTAAATTACGTTCCATTCGCAAAAAGGGCGTGTTTCACCTCTGGTTTTTATTCGCGCGCGACAGCAACTTCGGTTCGATTTATTTACTTTGGAGTTTAATTAACGTTTGCGATCGTGATTAACAAATCACCGGGAGACGCGTTTAAACGTATCGAAATTAACATTTACAGACATGTATTTAGTTATGGACGATTATCCGTCAAATAAAATACTTATTAATTCAGGGATTAAATTATCATTTTATAGTGCAAACTGAATTAATTTCGGTATATGTAGCACGATTGAACCACGCTTACGTAATAATTTACTATGTAATATGCAATTAATTGTAAATGCACATCGATGGAGAAAATTCTTATTTAGATAAAAGTTTATTTCTTTTTGCATTTTAATAGCATTAGAAATATTTGTTTAATTCCATGGAGATGAACGTACAAAGAAGCAATTAAATATGTAAATGATTGATTTGACGAGGGTAACTGGTCATACCTCCAACTCAACATTTTAGACATGATTTTCAACCCTCTTCAGAAAAATAAATTTCATTCTCAGACGAAGGAAAACGAAGAATAGCCACGGTGTCTCGATAAAAGCAAGTTTCAAAATGAAAAATAATCAGTCTAATCTACGTTTAGTTGAACATTAATTTAATATCCTCGTATCTTCTGTACCAATGGATATTGATAAATATTGAAAATTGGATGACACCAACCTTTCGTCATAACGTTGGCGAGGATATAGTCCTTCGGGCACTCTTTGACAAGATGCAGCTTTTGTCTCTGGAATTCGTCGTATCTGAAAGGTAACGTTGTCGGTCGATGAAGATACGCAGCATCCTTGGTCTCGAAAAGTCTCCTATCAATCTCCGTGTCGTTTGCATATTCCATTTTCTTGCGAAGACGTTTTATCAACGGAGTCGTAGAATCGCTCAACGCGTCCTCTATGATGTCTCGTGAATTGGTCAAAATTGTCAGGCCTTAAAAAGAAAGGAAATAAGACTTCATTCACACCCCAAGGAAAATACAGTAACAGTGAATCTATTGTACAATTTACCATTTAATTCTACAAATAAGGAGCAGAAGAATTATTCAGTCAGGCTTTGAAAAGAAAGAAAGAAGAAAAGAAAACTTCATTTACATCCCAAGAGACAGAGAGTAACAACGAATCTACAATTTACTATTTAATTCTACGAGCACATGAAGATGTCAACAGAATCCATAATTTTTAATTAAATTTCTCTGCAAACGATTCATATGGAGGCAGAATGTACTTAAAAGAATCGTCGAGTATGCGTTGGAAAGGCTGTCACTGTTATGGAATTTTATTGTGAGAACGTGTTATTAAATTTCTGTTGTTATTTCCCTCGTGCCCTCCTTCCCCTCTATATTATTCATTAGCGGGAAAAATGTCGAGCGATAATATAGCACCGAGCAGTCTGTACAGGCGAAGTTACGAGATCCATTCAATCTCAGACGGAGATCAACAGGATCAGAGTTAAGCGCTCACCACTCTTCTCGAGTTCCTCCAAAGTGTCGATGTCATTGTAATACAATCTCTTGCTGAAGCTGGACGCAAGCTGAGACGTGAACACGCCATTCAGAATAAGGCTCAGCCACAAACTGCACATCAGCAGAAATCTCTCAGGGAACCAAGGATGGCTACGCTCAAAGGGTTGCACCAGTTGGAGAACCACCTTAGTCAAGTATTTGCTCAGCGACGCGAGACAGGACAAAGAGGCTCGCTTGAATTGTTTCCAATGCCGAGGTCCGTTTCTAAACATTCGTGACGATTCGGGTGGATAGACCCTGTTATCAAAAGGAGAATACATCCTAAGATAAACGGCTTTCAAGATAATTTTGTGGCTACTCCGATTTAAGAAGCCAACTTGCTTGGCAAGTTAAATTTTATCGCTAATCGCTAATAATCAACGTTTTCGTACCAAAAATTTTTGCAGAGGGAAAAGGGTTGTCTCGAATAAATATAGTAAAATTTTTAACAACGTTATTTCTGCATCATATTCGCAGCTGCTTGTTTTGTGTTCTCTCGTTATGTTTTTAGCAAAAACTAATATTGATCACGTTCGTACGTTTTCTTTTAGACTGCTGTTCCAATTATTCTTTTCTTCCATTTTCCATCGACCCCATTTTTCGCGAGAATAAAAATCACGGTTACAGATCAAATATAGTATATTCAAATCCGTGCAAAGTCTGCTTTATTAGACACTTTCTATGCTCACCCAAGCGCTTTCTGTTCCTTTTCAGAAATCGGGACGATTACAATGCTTCGACCTGGACGCTTCTCGAGCCTCCTTCTTTTCCCCGGCATGCTCGTGTAGATCATCGTGAGAATAAAGTGGCTGGAGAACGCGAGCAACCAGGCGCCAAGGCTGAAGGTCTTGACGATGATCAAGTGGTCGGGAACTGGCGGAGCCTTTGGGACCAGGACGCAGAGCTTGTCGCTGGTGATGGCCGTCGTGAACTCGATCTGCCTGGTCAGGTAGTCCTTCACGAAGAACTGATTGAACGTGACGTCCGCGTACCCGTAGACCAGGTGACCCAGGGTCCCGTAAAACACGCCTTTGTCCTCCCAGCCGAACTTGTCCTTGGACGGTAACAGGACTGGCGTGATGTTCATCATTTTGGTGACCTCGTCCAGGTACATGTAGTCTATACCTTCGTACTTGTTCCCCGACACGAGCATCGTGGTCGACTTGAAGATGGAGATCTTCAGCGGGTAGAGCTCGAAGCTACGCCTCTGATCGTCGAAGAAGTCCGTGACGTCCGTCGCGTTAGGATGATCGACCATCAGGAAGTCGTCCTCGTTGACCTTGACGCAGAACCAATCGCAGCTACTGTTCAAGAGCTGTTTGATGTGGTCGCCAGCGTACTGGAAGGGATCGTAACGTATCGCCCTGTCCTCCGTGAAGAAGACCAGTCTGTAGACCCTTCTGAACCTCCAGAGTCTCTCGAACGCCCATCTGCAGAAACGTTCGTCGTCGAAGGTGTCCGAGAGTTGGTGACGTTTCCCCTGGAGGAAGTAGACGTTCTCCGGATGCCAGAACGAGACCAAGTACGGCGAACCGAGGATGTCCCTGAGGTGGTCGGTGTTCGAAAACAGCAGCAACACGCAATTCCCAGACTCGATGGTCTGATTGGCGCGTTTCACGGTCGTGTTCATCAGAGACATCAGGTGCTTGAGCGTGATCAGTCTGGTGGAAACGTTGAGACGGTCCAAGGCGACACGGGGGAAGTCCAGAGCGTCGTCGTCGAAATCGTCGAAGACTACGGTCAGCATCCCTGTGTTGCTCGTGTTCGCCCACTTCTCCAGGAACGGGTACACGGAGGAGTGGTCGCTCGATTGACTTGGAACGACGAACTCGCAAGCGACGTACAAAAGAAAGCTCGAAGATAAGAGGATCGTTGGGAGCTTCGTGGACATCTTCTGGAAATGGAAAATTTTTTTTTCTGTTTGTTATTTTAACGTAGTCAATTCGAATATTTTACTTTAAAGGCAGATACAGGTATCTCGAGTGCCAGGAAGTTCTTTTTTTTTTGAAGAGGGACGTGTATCGAAAGTTAATTATCTTTATTTTCGTATTGTATCTATCGTTCTATTAATTTTGATAATAGCGTAGGGTTAGCGAGATATCGTTTCGGAAAATACATCGAGCTGTCGAGGCGTTGAATCGACGATCGGGAAACGAAAGGTAATCCCGCGATTTGATGGAACTACGTTTCAACGAAGGACGAGTTAATTCACCCGACCCAATAAGCTTGCCAGTGGACGCCGGAGTTTCCGATGCTGGTTGTAGATCGTAAATTTGCCCGCGAATCGAATCAACATTTTCTCTGGAAACAGTTTAAAGAACCACGGCAAACAGGATTTGCCAGGATTCGTTTAGAAAAGTTCGTCACTCTCGTTAGAGCGTGCCTTTTAACAGGCTTTCTTCTTTTACGTTCGACAATAGAAAATATTTTAAATAAGTTTCGTGGTAAACATCGGTGTTCTTTTGTTTCGAATCGATCTGTTCGCGTTTAAAACGACTCAATTGTGGCAAATTAAGGAGACCCGATTCGAATTTAGAACGACCGGCGACGACTTGTCTTTCGAATCTTCGTTTCGTTATCAGAAACGTCTTCGGGGGACACGACCCATTTTGCTCGATTTAACTCCACGAATTATTCGCACCGGAATAATTGCTTCGATGTTTCGACGACGGGTAATTTCGCGTTCTCCGTATCCATCGGTTTCCTCAGGAGAAATTTCATGATGTTAATTTACCGGAAACAGAAACAGTGCCTTCTTTAACACCTTGATACTTCCAAGCAAGGTACAATGGATGCATTACTTTCGGGTATTTGTGTCTCAATTAGTCACGCGTTTATTCGGGATTAGCGTCCTAAAGTTAGGAAAGGGACTGACATTTATAAATCCCTTTCCATTGTTTTCTCTTTAACTTTTCAACATCTACAAACTAACATTCTTTAATGAAAATTAATTTGAAAGATGATCGAGGCTGGGAAAAATATGTAATTTAAACTTGTAGAGATTACAGAGCCCAGAGTAGAAAATATTAAATCAATGTTATCCAAAGTAGTACAATATACAGGGTGATTGGTCGCCCCTGGGAAAAATTTTATTGGAAAATTCTAGAGGCTAAAATAAGATGAAAATCAACACAGTATATTTTCGGTAAAGAATTTTTTTCTCGAAAGTATGTAGGATTTCGGGGGTACATGTATTCACCAAAAATGATTGTAATTGACCCCCTCAACTGAAAATAATTTTTCCAAAACGATTTGAAATCTTTTTTTCCGCCGAAAAATTTCACACCTTCCCGAATTTTTTTCTAGAAAGTGGGTAGGATTTCAGGTGTATGTGTATTCACAAAAAATGATTGTAATTGACCCCCACAACTAAAAATAATTTTTCCAAAACGATTTGAAATTTTTTTTTCTGTCGAAAAATTTTACACCTTCCCGAATTTTTTTCTAGAAAGTGGGTAGGATTTCGGGGGTATGTCTATTCATAAAAAATGATTACAATTGACCCCCAAAGATAAAAATAATTTTTCCAGAACGATTTGAAATTTTTCTTTTTCGTCGAAAAATTTAGGCACTTACCCCCTGTTGACTTTTCTTAAAACTTCGTTTTAGATTTTTAGTAATTTTGTTTGACGTCCTATAGAAAAATTGTCGAATACTTTTTTGTAGGTACCCATGAGCCCTATTTCAGAAAAATGTTTCATTGAAATATATTCACTATTGTAGAAGTTATGGTCGCTTGAATATTGGACCATCTTTATGGGGTTTCTCTCACTTTACGGGGTTAAGGATCAACTTTTCGAACATTTTTAGAATTGCTACATATTCTTCATCAAAATACGTGCCGTTTGCATTTTGAAACATTAAAATCGTCGAATCCGTTCAGAAGTTATGACATTTTAAAGATTCGCATGAAATTTCAGTGAAACATGTCAATGGTATGGTCAGACATTATATTTTCAGTAATGAATTTTTTTCTCGAAAATGGTTAGGATTTCGGGGGTACGTCTATTGACCAAATATGATTGTAATTGACCGCTGCAACTAAAAAGAATTTTTCCAGAACGATTTGAAATTTTTTAATTTTGTCGAATTTGTTCACCCTCCTGAATTTTTTTCTCGAAACTGGGTAGGATTTTGTGAGTATGTCTATTGACTAAAAATGATTGTAATTGACCCTCGCAACCGGAAATAATTTTTCCGTGAATGATTTGAAATGTTTAATTTAATTTTGTAATAACTTTTTAACGAAGCCTCAATCAACAAATTGATATTCTTGATTTTCGTCTTATTTTTGCCTCTAGAATCTCCCATTAACATTTTTTCCAGGGGTGGTCGAGCACCCTGTATAATGAGGTTGAGGACGCGAAAGAATGAGAAATTGAATAGCCAAGGAATATATTATTTTTATATAATTTCGAACACGCCGCTCATCTCGTTCAGCAAATGCCATCGAAATTTCAGCCGGCGATAATTATGCAAAATAATTGCAGCCCCGGCGTTGTTCGTAATTCAACCTCGAAACGCAATACGTTCTCGAACGCACACGAATTAGGGCGTTAAGTGGCTAAGATTACAGTTTCCGCGAATAAAGGGAGAACGAATTTGCAACTGTCTCAAGCTTTCTCTCGTATAATTTAGCGGTGCCCGGCTCTTTGCAATCTCCACAAACGAAGCGACGTGATAATAAAGAATCGTGACGCTGCGAAACTTTTCGCACCGCCTCTTCTTGATGTATTTCGCGCAACCGTTGTTTTCGTCTATTTTTCCACCGGACGGTTAGTTTGTTCTGAAATGTTCGTCAAGCTCGTCGACGAAAGTTTGGATTTCTTAACGGATTAACCGGAACGGGACACGATCCAGCACTTCGTCAAGATAAGGATTTATGGAATCAGCGAAGCATCTTCTTCGCAAATCCGCGACAAGCAAAATACACCTTCGAGTTAAAGCTCGTCGACTTTGGATTCTTTTTGCCGGTATTTTTGTATCGATTTATTGCTCTTACGCGCGCGACAATATACCTTATGAGGGAGAATAAATCCCTCGTGGCAGAGATGAGGGAATTAAATAAACAGCTAGAGTTAAAAAAAATTGAAGCTTCGGTATCTCCACTTTATTTCGTTCTACGCGCTTTCTGCCATCCATATTTCGCATCTACGCTTTGTATTCTTTATTTTCTAATCTCTGTTTTTCAGCTCTCAATTTCTATTTCCTACCCTTTGCTCTTCAGCCCCTGCTCTCTGTACGCCCCTAATTAGAGATAGTATCACGAGAGTGACAAATCTGCAGAAATGAAAAAAATAACAAGAAAAATGTAAAGGATCCAGCGAGATGGAAAATCTAATGGACCGTGTCGCGTGTTTGACACCCTTGCTTTATTTTCTACATTCTACTTTGTATTCTCTATGCTCGTTTGAGCGATTGTTTTCACACTGCCACTGACATTCAAAGCGAAATCGCTAGTTATTTCATGTGCACCAGACAATCGCCATTAGAACTTCTCGACAAAACGAAACAGTTTGGAATTTCTTAGAAATTTAGAGATCAAACGCTGTCCAACAACAGACCACTGAATTTAGCTGTTATTTCACGGTAAATCGAAAGCTGACAGCACTTAGCAAATTAAATTTCAAGCACCATTGGCGGCTAATTGCTTCCGGAAATTATTAAATAGATTTTAATGGCAGGTCTTTGTCGATAGTTTCGCGGATTTATTCGTGCTTGACGCTTAGAAATCGTCTCGTCTCCGCGATTAATATTGCAATTAATGGAATCATATTTTATGATTTTATCCAGAAATCGGTACTAGAATTCATTCGATTCTTCACTTTTTTATTGGTTTTCTTGCAAGACGAGGATCCTTTCTTCGTTTGGATTTTGTTGATTTCAGAACTACTTGCATTAAATTTTTTTTGATCAAACGAGAACCAGAGAAAAACTAGAAAATTTCGTCGGACAAGGACGTTCGTATTTTCCATATAGATTAACATATTTTTACGAAAATTTACGAAAGTACTCTTCGAAGTTCGTACGTTTAATACACATGTATGAAAACCGACAAATATGCATGTATTTCTAGCACATTGCTCTGACTATCCAACGAGAGCCAAACACAGAAAAAGGGAAAATGTAACTTTTCTTGGTTAACGGAATTATTAATAAAGATCCTCGAAACGAGTGGATATCCTTTTTCTCTCCTCGTGTCCAAGGATAAATTATCGTCCAGCGTCGACGAACGAGCTGTCGACCTACGCGCCGCAACTTTGTCAGGATCAGGATTTACAGGGACGTCGAGTTGCACGCGTTTACGTCTTTTGTGCATATCGGACCGCCGCGAAAGCGTCTGAGAATTTCATTCGTGTTCCGCTCGCGCGAAAGGCAGGAATTCGTTTGTTTCTTCGGATCGAGGACGTCAGCTCCTCGGGCGTAGCTTCCAGTCAGGATTAAATCCGCGATGGCGAGGGGATCGATACGGGAAAAAGTAGATGCAAATTTTATGGATGCCGAAAGCGAGAAGCACGTGGGCATCGATAAAAATTTTTGTTTTATCTTGAAATCAGGAATCGTTCGAAAGAATATTTTTAAATTCGCTGCTCCGACGATTAATCGAAAGAACAGTTTGAAAAGGGTTCGACGTAGATTAATGACAAAGAGGAGAGTTTTTCCCCTTTATTGGAAGTAGATACATACGGATGTGCAGCAGCTGGAAAGTACGCCAGGTCACATTTTATCGACGATTACTACCCTAAATTGTTGAATTATGAGGGCTATCCGGGCTCTGCAGTTATTGGCAGTTTTTAATTGATTTTAACTAAAAATTGGATCCGCAGTGTTATTAACTTCCCAGTCGCGTACTCGATGAAATTTTTTCCAATCCAACGTTTTATTCGACCATCGGTAAACGTCTTTGTGGAGATTTGCATTGATTGCACATATTTTTATCAATATACGTATATATTCGTATCGTTGTATTGATCAAATTTGATATATATTGCCAACGAATAATATTCGAGTTTTGTAACGTTAAATATGAAGTATTGAAAGACTGATCCAAGGGATGTCTTGCTATTATCTCGAATAATGGAGGCTCTACCGTGTTTCGGGAGCCATCTTCTCGACAATGGGGCGCGAAAGCCCCGCAGAAATTCACCGGTTGCCCTCCCCCTCCTGTATATTTACAGGTACTTGATTAAATTTCTTCCCGTCCCCTTGGGCAGCTGTTATTCACGAATAACATCGTCCCCGATACTGGGAGCGATGCTGATTTGCATTCAGATCGCCTGGAACGATTGTGCGTTCGATACCAAGCAATAGGGCTGAAAAATATTTAGATGCCATCGATACATTTACGTTACAAATTGATTCTCCGCGTTACAGAGCCTTAAAGCTCTCCTTATACGATGTTTATTACGATTAAGATTCAGCAGTAGAATTATTTGCTCTAAAGTATCTATAAAAACATTTCTCTCAACCAATGTTGATGTTTTATTTTACAAACTAATTTTGAACTTAATTCTTGGCCTGTAATTAAAATTTTAATTTTATACATAACCTTTTAGTCAACAGACTGCACGTAATAACTTTCATAATTAGTGACATATCTACCGAATGTAATTTAAATCTTTATGACGGGAATAGTATATTATAATTTTCGATATCGGTCGCATCTAAATACCATTATAAGTGGATCATGTTCTTTATAGAGTAATGAAAGCTTAATGAAAATCTTTTGCTTTTATAATTCCGTAGTCTATGCATTTTTGCTTGTTGAATTAATTAATCACTTTTACGTATTAATCTGATCTCGAAGTTGCAGCTGGAGAAGATTAAGTAAATTAAAAACGATGAAACTTCGTAGCGAAGGACGTTTCACTATTCCGTCGTGAATTTCCGCGTTCTCGATCGCGCAATGGTTGTCGCGTGCAACGATATGCACGGAGGGATTGCGTAAACAGGAAACACGGAGTTTTATCACCGATATTATGTCAATTGCAAGTACGTCGGTCGCCCAGAGTTCTTTATTCCGACGAGAAATACGAGACTTTCGCGATGTGTACCGACAAAGGAGCGAGGAAAAACTTACGCGATATTCTTACTGCGTTGCTAACGAGCTTCCGGAAGAACGCGGTAACTCGAGACTGTCGCATCGACGGGGCAAAAAAGTGTGGCGAAATATGGCGGCGCGAATCGCTCGAGACGAACTTCGTACCGATACTGAAACTTAAACTGAAACTCCATAGACGCTCCTGCCAGAATCTAAAATCCGATAAGTGGATAATAAAGTGGGTCGATATCGTTCCGATCTACCCACGAAAAAGTCCCCGGTGCCTTATGCCTTATGTTCGTTGCCCCAACGGATCATAATCTCCACAGCCCGGTAGAACTCGAGAATACGTGCATAAATTCGCTTCGTGTAGACAGAACTTGTTTAGCGAATAACGATCGTGAAATGTTTATTTCTGTACGTGTAAAAAGATTACGAAGAGTACAGACAAGAAATCGTGACGCGTTGGAGCAGCGAGCATAAGGTGGGCGTAGACGTTTTTCGATCGAGCGTGTCTTCCTTTTTGGTTGCGTGAGCGTGTGCGTCATTTTAAATAGGGATTGAAGGATATATTTCTGTTCGCTAACGATACGTATCATAATCGTGGGAGCTTGTATAATTTATTATCGTCGCTACGATCGTGGCTGTGTGATACAGCATAATTTACAGCGGTGATCGTCGAACGAACCTTTGAATTTTTAACTATGCTTGTGCGTGTGTTGCGTGATTCGAAAGTGTCGGGAACGGTTCACGAATAAATTTGGCTTAGTTTTTAATTGACATCGAAGATAATATTTTTTGGGGGAAAAGAATAAAAGGAATCTTACTTCCTTGTGAATTAATAACCGGGGCACGAAGCTTCTAATTTTAGTTTTGAGTTTAGAATCAGCCTCTGAAATATTTACAGTGAGCAAACAGCTTTTATAGATGTAATAATTTCGTAAAAACTACTAATGCTATCAGTGGATAGGTCACTAGTTCTATTTATATTTCGACGATGAAAAAGAAAATTATTTAATATATTTATTGTCAATGACGAATAGGGGTTTATCATTACACTTCCCAATTGAACACTGAAGTTGCTACGATCTTTTAACGATGACTTCGATTCTGTTTTCGCGTCCGACTAGGCCTTGGCTATACTACTGCGCGTCGAATATCAGTTTCTACTACTTGCTCGTGGCGCGTCGACGTTCGAAACGGGAAACACACCTTCAACTTGTTAATCTTCCTGATGGTATGTAACTTTTGGTATCCCGTATTCCCATATTCCGTAAAACAAACTTACGCCGACGCGTTGGCTCTCGTTAGTTGAATATTTATACTCGCTAGGAAGGCGAACTTCGATTGATTCAGGAAGAGCAGTTCATTTCGAATGCAAGTTAATTTTCTACTAATACTAGTTAATCGATACTTGGTACGTCTCGTTGAAAAGTCGGATTAAATAATCCAACGAACTCTCTCGTTTTTATTTCAATCCTCCCCGGCGATTGTTTTAATTTTACATTGAGTTTTAAAAAGCTCGGAGCTTTCATAATTCATAAACGGTTTAATGCAGGGCTGTTTGCCCTTTCTGTAGAAGACTTTTTGGTCTCAGATGTGCCATAGCCCGATATTGGTTTCCATGGGAAAAAGTTCGACATCGTGTAAGAAAGCAGTTCAGCAGATCACGTCTATTGAACTCCGACGACGGGCTCGAAAGTAGTTTCCGTGGAACTTCGACAACGCGGAAGAACGTAAATTTTAACATGTTCCGAAACTAAATGTTAGAACGATGGAAAGTTGTTCCAGCAGGCTGGTTCCAATGCAAAATACATTGGAAACCTCAACGATGTAGACCTGTTATACATTTTAATGCGCACGAGCGTAAAGATTATTTACGAACACGATATAGCTAATTTTTTAAAATGATAAACATCTGTTGAAGAAGATTTTAAAAGACGCAACACTAGATGACAAGATTAAAGAAGTTTAAGTTTCATTTCTTAAGTGGATCGTAGAATTTGTAATCGCGTAATCGATTCAGCTCCTTTCGTCCTACTAAATTCGGTCGCCACGTTCGACGAAATGTACACCAATTACGGATCAGTTTCGAAACTGTATGGAATAGGAAGACTCTACCTCTGCGACATAGAGGCGAGCTGTGCGTTCAACAGTAGTTAGAAGATCACGCGTTCTAAAATTCGAATGGTATATCGTATTCCCGCGCGCGTCAAACGAGGTGTATCGTTCGAGAGGTACGAAAACGATACGTTTGGATCAGAGTCGGGGAAAATTTTATTCGAATAATAGATTACCAACAAAAACCAATTTATTTGAACAAAAAGGTAAATTCCATTCCGTTCCCTGTAATTTTGATGTCCCGTTAACGAGCTGCAGATAAATAATTGTTTGCTTTTATTTGTTTTAATTCGTTCAAGCACCCGTTCCAATTTCAAAGGCACAGAAATTATTTTATTCTTCCGTCCAAAGGTATCGAGAAACATTAAAGTTTTCATTTTGACAATTATTTTCACAGCTGTTTGATTCGTTGGCAAAATAGAGAAATTTGGCTATTGCAGAAAATTTGATAAAAATTTGGGAAACGCTGTCCCAGACAATTCGTCGTTTAGGAAATTTCCTCTTTGATATTCTTGGCCACGCGCATCCACGGCGCCGCGAATAGCAAGCCTCCCGGAAAATGAAATTTGTCGACGTCGTCGGGACGCTCGAAGGCGCCTCCGACATGTAGAACGTGGTCACAATGATATCTCGATTATCGAATGGAGTCGTGTCCATCGAGACAGTCTGCGTTCGCTCGAGCGATTGCAATCGTCTCGAACGTACGATACACAACTTTTTGTCGCGAAACGACGTCCCGACGCGGCGGTGCGGACGCCTGGGATTTTCCGACGCTCGTGTTCAATGAGCCACGAAACAATGCCATCGTCCCCGACTATTACACTGGAAATGAAATTTTTTTCTTGGCCAGACTGGACCGCGTTTGATGAATTTTTTGTCGCCAGATTTTGCGTCGTTTGTCTTGTCCCATCGAGAAGGTTATAAATCAAATACGAGGCATTTATTAATTCCATAGTCGAAACAATGACGTCCTCCGGTTATGCAAAGTCATTAAATTGGCAATTTTGCCTGTTGCATAGTTTGCACCCGTGTTTTCTACGCGTTTACATCATCAACCACATTTTGATACATGGAAATAGTTGATGTTAAAGTAAACGATTAATTTCGCGTTGTTTTTTCGGGAAAATATTGCTCTCAAAGGAATTTAATTATTTCCAAACGTTATTGATAATTAAACGAAGCTTTCAAATATTAATCGATCGATTCGTTCGGTGTTGTTTTTCTACCGAAATGTTGCATTTTGACGCGTAATTACGCGCCAATATTATTCGTAAATGAAATTTCGCTTAAAAGCGTGCCTCGGTCGTACTTTATGTTTACTTAATTATGCAATTTGTTCAGTACAACGACAACCCTTCCCAATTAACTTAATAAGCGCGTTATAACAATACTTATATCTGCAAAGCACCGGGTATTGTTTATTCGATTAAACATTTCGAGAAGGGAAGGATAAAATACCATTTTTCATTCACCGAATGAAAATAATGATTCTCCTCGTACGCGAATTATTTCCGTCAGAAATTCGGTTTTAATTGCTTTACCCACACCCTTAATTCAATTTGTGCAAGCAGTTAAACAAAAAATTCAATGATTATTAACATTAGCGAATACGATAATAATCCAGTAAAATCTCCAATATGGTTTTAATCGTAGCTCGTTATTATTTAATCAAAATTAATTTTTTGTATTAAATAAAGAAAGAGACTTACATTAATTTTACATCAAAATGGATCTTCCTTCCTGCTTCCTTTTTGATAAATTTTTTAAAGGATAAGAAGTGGCTGAAGTATATCAAAGGTTACTCGAAAGTACCCTTTTCTAAAATCAATAATTACCGTCCAGTTTAATGTACAGTTATCCGTCTCTGATCGTATAATTACTAATTTATATTTAATTATTAATTAGTTTCCCCAATGTGGCAAAATTTCGCGGGACGCGTCGAAATCGTATCGATAAACAAGATCTTTGTTGACACAGAAATTCCCTCAAGTACCGAGCGCCCGTAATTGTCTGCTAATGGCGGGCAATAATTTAATTGGCCCCTACCGATCGCTATGGAATTTTTCGCTCGAACGGATAGGCCCGCCGATCCGTCGGATTAACAGTTATGAAAATGGATTCAATCGAGCACAGCAACGCGATGATAATTCGTTGCCGGCCAATTGGCTCGATCGTGTTTGTAGAGAGATTTGATTATAAGCCGGCGAGAACAATCGCGTAATTGGCGTTCGATAGAAGAAAAAAAAAATGAAAGGGTAATGGTTCGTATCAATTGTAAAGAGCCCCGACTCGATTTTCATGCTTAATCAGAGCGTCCGTGTTCTAGCGTTAATTGCCTATTCGAGTGAAGAATAGGTCGATCGAAAGGTGGAATTTAAAGAAAACTTTGACTATTGTCAGCAAAAAGTAATCACTCGAAGACGACGTTCGAAATAGAATTGGAGAAAAAATAAATCTAAAGACATTACGTGTATAATGATTAAAGACAAAAAGAAAATAAACAAATTTACAGTTTTGTTGACCAGCGAGAAAACTTAAAAAATAGATTCTGTACAATATTGCGTATCTTTGATAACATTGAAACTAACGTGATTCCTTGATTAGAAGGACATCGATTATCGTCTATTGCCTTAGTCACAGTAATTGGACATTGAAATTACATTTGCCACGATTTCTGTCCCGGTGCTCGATGCATTTAATCCCCTTTAACGACAAAGGTTCCGTCCTGATCGAATCGTTTCAATAGTCGTGCATCCGCGTCAGAATATCGAGTACTCGAATCGTTAATATTCTTTTTGCGTCTGAAGGAAGCTAGGTTGCTAAGGACTAGTAATGGTAATTCGCAAGGGAATTCAAGGAACTGAATAAACCATTGTGAGCGTGTACGGGTCGTTCGTGTATCGAAAATCTCCGCCACGGTCTTGCAAGGGAAGCGCAGCGAGTCGGAAATGCCAAGGAAAGAAAATGAAAAGGAACTAAATCAAATGTCATTTCATATTTTAGACCGGAGTCCTTTTACTGTGTCGTGAGTAGGTTTCGCTGCTTTTTTCCATTTCTAAGGGCCCTTCCCTTTCAACGGACGCCGGCGGATGTAAAAGGAAACGATGGCTGCAGTCGCGCGATTTTTCTTCCGATAAGGGAAGACTGAGAACTGTCAGGCGCCGATTTTTTTGAAATTCAAAGTGAATATTCATTGCTTCTACATAAGATCTCTCGTTTTCCATTTTAACCTATATATTTATGCGAAAATATATCTTTAAGCCCTTCAAATAGGACCCTTCAGGTAGATCTTTCGTAGTACGATAAAGTTGGTCGTTTAAGTTTTAGTAATTTTTGAAAGACTCACTTATTAGATTAAAATAAAAATCAACGGGGAAGAGGTTATTAAATTAGTTGGGTAAATATACGTTTAAATGTACGAATATTGATTCATACTTCTGCGAAAGGTAAGATAGCAAACACGTGGTGTGTGTAAAGGGATGGTCGTAAAGAAGGTAATCAACTAAGATCGAAATGTTGATTTAGCAAGGACTCAAATATTATTCTACTGCCATTTGTAATTTACTAAAATAATTTTAGCTTATGTAATTATTTAATTATGAAAGGTAAATCCTTCCTTATAAAGTTTACTGTTGGTAAAAAAAATATTCTAAAAGTGTGTTATTTACAAAGAAATTTAATTTTTAGCTTTTTAACGGCTTGGACGTCGCCACAAGTAGAAGTGATGAGCTATGGTCAGACGCGCCATCCAAATTAATTATTTCGAAAACGAAGCATTCTAAATTTTCGACTTACAATTTTTGCTAATTCGAAGCTCGAAGCTAGATGAAAACCCCAGACATTCCCATTAATTATTTTAGCGGAAAATGATAGATTGCGGGGGAAAGAAACGATTTATTAAAGTCAAATTCAATTAAGTACGTTTCTTGTGGGAATGCGAATTAATCTGCAACACAGTAACGGCTGTTTTATAATATAAATTACAGCTGTTACTTTATTAATATAGTAGAAGATATTTAAATAAATGATCAATATTAATTCCCGCCAAGGAGATACAGTTTCCCTCGATACGTATACACGCGCGTAGAAAATATTATTTCGTTCAATGGAAAGTAATATTCGGACTTTCGGTGCATGTTATATTCATATATTCATATTTCGAGATGACTGATTCAAATTTTCCTCCGACGTTTAGATCTTCCCTTTCAGAAACATTTGATTCAAGAGGTGATTACGCGTACACTTTTCCAAATGAAACTGCTGAATGCAAACAATTTTTTTTCTACACAGAATGAAAATAAACTGTATTTCAATGGAAAATCTCAACTTCTTGTATCGCTATACGAAACAATAAATAGCGTTCGAACGATATACTCAAATTTAACCGATTGCAGAGTAAAACTATACGGCACCAGAAAAATCAGGGAAAAAGATTGCAACCGATGCTTGTGTCAACATTCGACGATCGTTGTAAAAACATTCGTTCCTGCTATTTTTTTTCTCTTTTTCAAAATTCCACACAGAGCTGTTTCTAGAGCAGCCTCGTGTGTTCCTGGCCAGTAGTTTCCTTGACATTCTCCGTCGTCCCTGAAACCGATTTTGCATAATTAAGTGCATCGACGCCGGTAGCCTCGTTGACGAGACAAAGAACTTTTTTGCAAACGGGTCTCCATGGTAGAGCCTCTAATAGCGAGCATGGATGCTGGGCGTCGAAGGAGCACGGGTATCGCGCAGGCTCTTTCCTGGAGAGAGAGAAACAGGACACTGAGAGGGAGCAAAGGATCCTCGTGAATTTTCACCAGTATCACCGTGACCATCAAACAGAGTCCTCGACGCGGTGGTTTCCGTTAACCTGTTGCCCCTCGGACGCGTCGAAACGATCCCGACGACCGTGTTCGGTAAATTCGACGACGCAGATGAATGTCGATCGGGCTCCTTTGACGGGAACGTTATGGTAATTAAAGGGAAATCACGATGCAACGTGCACGTGTTGGATAAATTGGTGCCTACGGCGTGGGTTAACGTGCTCATTGTGTAAGCAGATTTGAATGATTTCGAAATCTCCGAGACTTGCGTGAAGTTTATCGACACTGTGTGTATAGTGAAATATATTAACAATTTCGAGTCTTTGACTGTTTTTGTGGAATCGATAGTGTGTATTAAGAGGCTGAAATAATATTTAATCACAATTTATTGACGCTCAACGTGGATTTCATCCTTAAGAATCTGCGATACATCTCACTTTGTACGTATATCATATGTGTAAACATTGGGGAACAGGAGGTAATTAGGTAATTATAATTTATTTTGTACCTGGAACTCCTTCATTCTCATGAATAAATAAATTAATGGATTGTTGAAGTATCGAATTGCTCGCACTGGATGTCAATAGATTGTAATTGTTTGTTATTTTCTTCTTTGTGATTCCCTTTGTGTGTCAACAATTATTGAAATTTACGAGGAAATCGTTAATGTAAACAATTATCAAAATTTTTCTTACATTTCATTCTATGCTTTTATTGAATGCCTTAATTCCACAAATACGGTTTAATTTTAGGTTTGCAGACAATTCATCTACATTTTTCTCAACTTTGATCCATCATCCATATGGTTAATTTTAACAGAGCAGTCTTTTTAAAGCGTGGCTATTTGTTTGAAAAATAATCGTTTTAATGCCATTCATTTCGCGATCATTGTTTGCTCTTTCCCTAACGTTCTCGCCAAAGTAACCTGTTGCTTAGCAATCTGCCGCAGACCAATTTATAAAAGAGACAAGGAAGAGGCTGGCTAAACTGTCGCGACTTCGTCGAGAGTTAGGGACTTACGGTTCCACCCGTGTTGTGGTCATGGAGTTTCGGGATCAGTGTAGATCCGAGCGGAAAAGAAAGACGCGTTCCGTTTTCGAAATGCTCTTGAACCAGTAAATTACAGTTGAATTGTTACCGCCTTGAATGCGCCGCCATTGTTTCCGACAATAGAAACCCAAGGGAACTAACACGGTAAGTGCTTAATGCGCCCAACTATAATGATTCTCGAGTGGTTGTCGAAATAGAAATTCATCGTTTCGCTCCTGAAATTTACTACCTCCGATCGCTACACAATTTCGAAACTAATACCAAGATATTCCCTGATAAATTTTTCCAGATTTTCTACTATTATTTTTATACAATTTTATTCTCTCTCGTTTCATGTTATTTTTCTGAAAAACTGGATATACAGTAAAATTGTCCTCCATGACTTTTTTTTTTATTTACGTTTGAGAGAAAACTACGCAGTATAGCTCGGATCCTAGACATTTCTGCATTCCATGATATTTCGAACGTCTCGTACACGTTTCGTCGCTTTGTCGAAGACTGTCAGTGGTAACAAAAGATTCCGGGTTTTTTTTTTGAGAGAAGTTCGTGCATCGGCGAGCTCTGTTGAATAACAGTACCATTCGAAGTTTCAAGGTAAATTTCCAGCAGAAGGATGATGCGAGTCTCGCTACCGTTCCGTTAATAATGCACCCCGAAGTTCTTGGGCGAACGTTCTTGCGCCGTTGGAACATTATCTGTTATGGAGCCTTATTACAAAAAAAAAAAAGAATATCGACCCGGCGCGAAAACTTAATAATTAAATTGCACGGTACACGGAAGTCTCCCGTGAACTTTCTTTTTTTTTGATTCGAAAGTTGAAATTATCCGATCGGAGTATCAGCATCGTTCGTTTCGAGGCTGCAAAATAAACTGTTCCATCGATATCCATTAACGTCGCCCTCGATAGGCGGCAGTTTGGGACGAACGAGACCCGTCTTTTGTTTTTGTTATTTGGAAACCCGGCGAGGGTGGAATTACGTAAACCCTTCGCCCCAACATCAATTTAATTCTAATATATCTTTGACCTTCTACAGACAGTTATTTTAAAAGAGCACAGCATGTAAGAGGCGAGAAATTAATTAAAAGAAACAACTTGTTTATTCAATTTCGATGATTGCTATAATCCCTCTAAGAACACAAAAAAACAGTGGATCCTAAAGGATTTAATGCTAGATGGAAAAATTGTACAAGAGGATTGAGTCTAATTATCTCGAGAGTAATAGAATTCATCGCGAAGATTTTAATGATAATAAAAATACACTTGTTCTCATTTTAACCGGACGTTTTACGTTGTAATGAATGAACACCTTTTCGTATCGGCCTCGTGCGCGAAAGATGGACGCCGTTCCTCGTGGAACATTAATAAAAGTACCGATTTATTAATAAGGTTACAATTATTTTTCAGAATGTTTTATCACGTTCAATCTTCCATCGCGTTGAATGAAATTTTTCGCGTTCCTGGAAGTGAAGCGTCGCTGGATAGGAAACGTCTCTTTCACAAAGTGATGATTCAATGAAATTCGTGTTTACTTATACGTTCAATTTACTTTATGGAGAATGTATGAATTGCATTTGCCAAGGTTGGTGTAGCTTTCGACGCAGAGTTAAATTTACAGTGCGTTCCTTTTGCAGGTAGCTCGTGAAATTCTGAATTTGATAGCAATGGTTAACGTTACGTAGAAAATTATGTGAAGCATACTAACCAACAATCTCAACATTTAAGGAAAATATCGTGGACTGGCAACACGATTTTTGCATCGAATAATAGTCGATACATAAAAGAATATTGAATGTGAAAAATAAATCCTATAATGATTTTTAATTTATGCAAAATGTCAGTTTGCTATCGATATAATTAATTAAATTTATTTTACATTTTTTAAATTAAATATTTTAAATGTACATTGAAATTCACCGTCGTGTTTACGTAACTAAACTTATACTAAAATCATTTCGTTGGACAATATTATATTCTGCACTCATCGTTTCGTGCAGACGCGCATGGAGTTTTATGAATTATTTTACAGTGATATTATTGTAGCTTGTGTTGAAAAGTTAAGTTAATTTCGCGAAACTTTTTAATTGAAATTGCATTTTGCAATTTTCCTTCGTTCATAATAATAATAATAATAATAATAATATTCTCTTCTCATCAGCGAACACTTTGCTTTGACATTGTCGCGATTGTTATAAAATTCAATTACTTTACAGAATTCGTTTGCTTCTACGAGACAATTTCTTTCTTGCTCCGTTCGAATAATTTCTATTTACCTCGAGATAATTTAACTTTTCGTTATTTTATTTCAACTTTCGGGAATATATTTTCAACGAACGAATAAAGATGGCGGGGAACTTTCAATTATTTACAAGATCCCTCTTGGCGCTATCGAACCGTCGGACTTCTTTGATGCACGGATCCCGCGGCTATGAAACTTTGCGATGGCGGAGCAATCCAAAAGCGCGGAAAGCATTCCCTCGAAAGCTCCGCCGACTTGCCACGTTAAATTCCAGAATGAACATCGCGTTCGGGAACTTTGTTTGAAATCTCGCCGACGCAACCGCCCGGAGAGCGGTCGATTTATTTATTTATTTACCTGCCGGTTGCGACCTTCCGAAAGCTTCCACTGTCCTTTCCAATCGTGCCGGTTGTTTGTCTTGCGATATAATTTTAATCTGCATCAGATCGATCCTCGAGTAGGAGGCAGGTAAACAAATAATAAACGAATAAATTGTCCAGTGAAAATATTATATTATAAATACAACCAACCACGAAAACATTTAACAATGGCGGAAAATGTTAACTCCTTCCTAAACTCCCACCCTCGTTATTTTTGTCGCATTTCTATTCTCCCCTTTTCTTCCAATGCTATCCCCACTTCCCGTTTCCTCGTAGCTTCACATTTCCACGCTTAGTGCTCCAACGTTTTGTTCCTCTTCCTCTTTTTGTTACCGTACTCCCGCTTCTTTAAATATCTTGTCAGTACAAGTTCTTATTCGAAATATCCAAATTTTATGTTTTTACGTGCCACGTAAAACTCTTAACTGTTTCTTTACGCCAGGTAAATATCTTCTTGCACGGTATAAATTTGTTGCAGCGAATATTTTTGTTTACTGCGTGATTCAATATCCTCGCCGCGCAAGCGTTGCGTATCTATGTCAAAGGGTATAATATTCGTATTGAAAACTTCTGACCGTATAAATATACCATTTATGCGGTACGCCTGTATATCTATGTTTTCCTCCTTGGATCGACATTGAATGAAAAATATTGCAACAGACCTTTAACATCGATCGTGGAGAAAATTTACCTCATGACGTTAAAACGTCAGCAAGGAATATTAGAAAAGACAGTAATGAGGATAATTTTAACGAACAGTTTATGCACCGTATCTAGAATTTTTTCTAAATCTGTCTGGATCCAAATTGCATCGAAGTAACAAATCGTTTCTATCGAAGTAAATTCTTAGAGCGTGAAGGATCCAAGAACTTGATTTCCACACGATATTATTCAAACACTAGAAGCATCCAGATAGTTGACCAACGCCATCGAATGTTCGAATCGCGAGAGACATTCTTCTCAGCTGCCAACGATAAAATTTCTTTATTCCGTTTATTCTTCCTCCGACCTGTTCACCAGGGTCTCGATATCGTCCATAAATCCTTTCCAGTAACGCGCAATATTCCTAGACAACACCATCGGCAGCTTCGCCTCGAAAGAAACTTGCAACATCGCGATGATCCGTGATACAAATTCTTTTTGGCACGTCCGTGATTGATTCCGCTCGTGCAGCGATCCAATCAGTCCTTCTTTCACCCACGATTCGCTTCGAAATCAAGCATTTTGCATTCCGCGCGATATCCGATACCTTCGATAACTTCTTGAATATTCCGCCATGACGGCGGTAGAGCTCGCGAGCTCAGAAAACTCTTATTAATTGAACTTTCGTGCTCTTCTTCATCGCGCACGTCACACTCGAGCGTTGCTCTTCCAATTATCACGGGTTAGTAGAATCTATAGTGCATACCCAAAGCTTAATTGCTTAGGAAATTGATCATGCGGTTAGCAGTAGACTCCATCAAGGTCCTGAGCTTCCGTGACGTACACTTTCATAATGGGAAGTCATTCTCCGCGATTAACTAGAATCTAATCCTGATAACAAGTTGGATTTCGTTGTCTCAATCTTCATCCAGTGGCATTAAGACTCCCACGCATCGTGGAATCACTCTGCATAGCAGTTTTCAAGTTTCAAAATCATTTTACACTGGATTTACGGAAGCCTTCAATTTGATGGATGTTTGACTCCATATTTAAAATTGCAGAACGCGTAAATATTATTTTTTAATAATTTATGTTGAATTTTATTGATGCAATGGCATGAATACATATTCTAATTAAAAAAAAAATGAAAGGTATCAATAAATATACGTACGATCAATGCCCATAAATCTAGTGTTAAACATACAGTAAATATATAATTTTCGTACATTTTATTTAGGAAGATATTAGATTGCAATGTTTAGAAAATATTGTGAGATATTGATATGGGTAAAAGAAAGATTTTTTCAATTCTTCTAAGGGGTTGACACGTTCCCTGTTTAATACGATCTTATTTCAACCTGTCCACGTTACCGACTGAACGACAAAAATTTCATTCGGTTCCTTTAAAGCAGGGAATAAAACGAAGAATTTGTGCAAGTATGCGTCGATCCAGGCGCGAAATTGTCCATCGCCACCGAGACACGGTGGACGTCGATCGGAACGCGGTCGTGTGTCCATAATGGTTTAGCACACAAAGCATTTTTCTCGGAAAAGCGGCACAAGTGGCGACAGGACACGGCAGGACATGTGTCCCGGAACGATAGATATTTCCAACAGCCATGTGCTCGAACTTTTCCGGGACGAATCGATCGACGTTAACCGGTTAAGTACGTTGCGCGCAAAAGACATCGAAAAGAACGTTTTAAAATGAAATTTTATTCAGGGAATCTCCATCGGAAGAATCGCTTACAATAACTTTATTTTGTGTATCGCGTTGTAATAAACCGGGAAACACGAAACTAATACAAAGTGTCCAATTGCGCAATCGAAAAGGGATCCTTTGTGTCTAAACAAATCGAAAGTATAAAAAGAGTACATGTTCCGATTTTTCCTCGTGAAATTGTAGGACCGTATCCTACAAGTGGAAATAAACGAGAAACGTTACACGAAGGTCGACTGTAAACGCTTTTATACGAAGTTAGAAGCAAATATTGGACACAATATGAAATAGGTAACAATGGAAAATCCATTGTAGAATATAAAAGGTCGATCATATTTGTTCCATGTATATATTCGCGTCGATGTTTAATGTTTTTAAAAGATTCAGCGTTCTTCCATATTGGAAATTTGGAAATTAATTTTCACGGGAACGAAAATTTTTCAGTCGTTTGATAAAAAATTTTATTTTACGCTTCGTGTAAATTCATCCACATTCCTGACTATAATTGCTGAAACACCACGTGTGTATACCGGTTGCGTTGCAGCGAATGCAACCCAAATCTAACCTTCGTACTCGAATAAATCTCTCGTGTAATGAAAGTCTAATATTTACGGTGGTGCTCTTTTCCGCGAAAAAATATATTTTTGAAATATACTCCGTCATATTCTTTTAATTTTTGCCCGCCGGCGAGAGGGGCGCCCATTTACGTTGCTAAATATTCCCGATCCCCGGCGCGGAATACGTTATTTTCATCAAAATTACCCTCGCGAATATACAAAATATGTTAAACGAACCACGGTTGTTCCGACGATACGCATGACCACGTCTAAATGCAACATCATGAATAATTTATTACTCGTCTATACACACAATGTGGATCCGATGTTCGACAGATTTTGCGGGAGCTGTGTTATAAAATCTCTGGCGGCAAATCTTTTTCCTCGAACACTATTCGAGCCCCAAAATCCCGTCTGAGAAGTATTCTTTCGATGGAACTTCGTTTCGATGATATTAAGGGTGTATGAAGACTTCAGACGATTTTTAAACCAAAGAATTATCATATAATTGCAGTAAAATTCGTCTAAATAGCACAGTGCAAAAATTGAGCTACATAAAAGATAACAGGAACAGATTTCCTGGGGCACTATAATAATTTAATCAATCTTCAATATCTCGTCTCAGAAGTATTCTTTCGATGGAGCTCCATTTCGGTGATATTAAGAGTGTATGAAGACTTCAGATGATTTTTAAAGCAAAGAAGATCATATAATTGAAGAAAGAATATCATATAATTGAAGAAAAAATTCGTCTAAATAGTACAGTGCAAAAATTGAGCTATACAAAAAAATAACGGAATCAAATTTCCTGGGGCACTATAATAATGTAATCAAGCTTCAAAATCTCATCTCAGAAACATTCTTCTGACGGAGCTTCGTTTCGATGATATTAAGGGTGTATGAAAACTTCAGACGATTTTTAAACCAAAGAATTATCATATAATTGCAGTAAAATTCGTCTAAATAGCACAGTGCAAAAATTGAGCTACATAAAAGGTAACAGAAACAGATTTCCTGGGGCACTATAATAATTTAATCAACCTTCAATATCTCGTCTCAGAAGTATTCTTTCGATGGAGCTCCATTTCGGTGATATTAAGAGTGTATGAAGACTTCAGATGATTTTTAAAGCAAAGAAGATCATATAATTGAAGAAAGAATATCATATAATTGAAGAAAAAATTCGTCTAAATAGTACAGTGCAAAAATTAAGCTATACAAAAAAATAACGGAATCAAATTTCCTGGGGCACTATAATAATGTAATCAAGCTTCAAAATCTCATCTCAGAAACATTCTTCTGACGGAGCTTCGTTTCGATGATATTAAGGGTGTATGAAGACTTCAGACGATTTTTAAAGCAAAGAATTATCATATAATTGCAGACAAAATTCGTCTAAATAGCACAGTGCAAAAACTGGGCTACATAAAAGATAACAGGAACAGATTTCCTGGGGCACTATAATAATTTAATCAACCTTCAATATCTCTTCTCAGAAGTATTCTTTCGATGGAGCTCCATTTCGGTGATATTAAGAGTGTATGAAGACTTCAGATGATTTTTAAAGCAAAGAAGATCATATAATTGAAGAAAGAATATCATATAATTGAAGAAAAAATTCGTCTAAATAGTACAGTGCAAAAATTGAGCTATACAAAAAAATAACAGAATCAAATTTCCTGGGGCACTATAATAATGTAATCAAGCTTCAAAATCTCATCTCAGAAACATTCTTCTGACGGAGCTTCGTTTCGATGATATTAAGGGTGTATGAAACCTTCAGACGATTTTTGAAGCAAAGAATTATCATATAATTACAGACAAAATTCGTCTAAATAGCACAGTGCAAAAATTGAGCTACATAAAAAATAACAGAAACAGATTTCCTGGGGCACTATAATAATTTAATCAACCTTCAATATCTCGTCTCAGAAGTATTCTTTCGATGGAGCTCCATTTCGGTGATATTAAGAGTGTATGAAGACTTCAGATGATTTTTAAAGCAAAGAAGATCATGTAATTGAAGAAAGAATATCATATAATTGAAGAAAAAATGCGTCTAAATAGTACAGTGCAAAAATTGAGCTATACAAAAAAATAACAGAATCAAATTTCCTGGGGCACTATAATAATGTAATCAAGCTTCAAAATCTCATCTCAGAAACATTCTTCTGACGGAGCTTCGTTTCGATGATATTAAGGGTGTATGAAGACTTCAGACGATTTTTAAACCAAAGAATTATCATATAATTGCAGTAAAATTCGTCTAAATAGCACAGTGCAAAAATTGAGCTACATAAAAGATAACAGGAACAGATTTCCTGGGGCACTATAATAATTTAATCAACCTTCAATATCTCGTCTCAGAAGTATTCTTTCGATGGAGCTCCATTTCGGTGATATTAAGAGTGTATGAAGACTTCAGATGATTTTTAAAGCAAAGAAGATCATATAATTGAAGAAAGAATATCATATAATTGAAGAAAAAATTCGTCTAAATAGTACAGTGCAAAAATTGAGCTATACAAAAAAATAACGGAATCAAATTTCCTGGGGCACTATAATAATGTAATCAAGCTTCAAAATCTCATCTCAGAAACATTCTTCTGACGGAGCTTCGTTTCGATGATATTAAGGGTGTATGAAACCTTCAGACGATTTTTGAAGCATAGAATTATCATATAATTGCAGCAAAATTCGTCTAAATAGCACAGTGCAAAAATTGAGCTACATAAAAAATAACAGAAACAGATTTCCTGGGGCACTATAATAATTTAATCAACCTTCAATATCTCGTCTCAGAAGTATTCTTTCGATGGAGCTCCATTTCGGTGATATTAAGAGTGTATGAAGACTTCAGATGATTTTTAAAGCAAAGAAGATCATGTAATTGAAGAAAGAATATCATATAATTGAAGAAAAAATGCGTCTAAATAGTACAGTGCAAAAATTGAGCTATACAAAAAAATAACAGAATCAAATTTCCTGGGGCACTATAATAATGTAATCAAGCTTCAAAATCTCATCTCAGAAACATTCTTCTGACGGAGCTTCGTTTCGATGATATTAAGGGTGTATGAAGACTTCAGACGATTTTTAAACCAAAGAATTATCATATAATTGCAGTAAAATTCGTCTAAATAGCACAGTGCAAAAATTGAGCTACATAAAAGATAACAGGAACAGATTTCCTGGGGCACTATAATAATTTAATCAATCTTCAATATCTCGTCTCAGAAGTATTCTTTCGATGGAGCTCCATTTCGGTGATATTAAGAGTGTATGAAGACTTCAGATGATTTTTAAAGCAAAGAAGATCATATAATTGAAGAAAGAATATCATATAATTGAAGAAAAAATTCGTCTAAATAGTACAGTGCAAAAATTGAGCTATACAAAAAAATAACGGAATCAAATTTCCTGGGGCACTATAATAATGTAATCAAGCTTCAAAATCTCATCTCAGAAACATTCTTCTGACGGAGCTTCGTTTCGATGATATTAAGGGTGTATGAAAACTTCAGACGATTTTTAAACCAAAGAATTATCATATAATTGCAGTAAAATTCGTCTAAATAGCACAGTGCAAAAATTGAGCTACATAAAAGGTAACAGAAACAGATTTCCTGGGGCACTATAATAATTTAATCAACCTTCAATATCTCGTCTCAGAAGTATTCTTTCGATGGAGCTCCATTTCGGTGATATTAAGAGTGTATGAAGACTTCAGATGATTTTTAAAGCAAAGAAGATCATATAATTGAAGAAAGAATATCATATAATTGAAGAAAAAATTCGTCTAAATAGTACAGTGCAAAAATTGAGGTATACAAAAAAATAACAGAATCAAATTTCCTGGGGCACTATAATAATTTAATCAAGCTTCAAAATCTCATCTCAGAAACATTCTTCTGACGGAGCTTCGTTTCGATGATATTAAGGGTGTATGAAGACTTCAGACGATTTTTAAAGCAAAGAATTATCATATAATTGCAGACAAAATTCGTCTAAATAGCACAGTGCAAAAACTGGGCTACATAAAAGATAACAGGAACAGATTTCCTGGGGCACTATAATAATTTAATCAACCTTCAATATCTCTTCTCAGAAGTATTCTTTCGATGGAGCTCCATTTCGGTGATATTAAGAGTGTATGAAGACTTCAGATGATTTTTAAAGCAAAGAAGATCATATAATTGAAGAAAGAATATCATATAATTGAAGAAAAAATTCGTCTAAATAGTACAGTGCAAAAATTGAGCTATACAAAAAAATAACAGAATCAAATTTCCTGGGGCACTATAATAATTTAATCAAGCTTCAAAATCTCATCTCAGAAACATTCTTCTGACGGAGCTTCGTTTCGATGATATTAAGGGTGTATGAAGACTTCAGACGATTTTTAAAGCAAAGAATTATCATATAATTGCAGTAAAATTCGTCTAAATAGCACAGTGCAAAAATTGAGCTACATAAAAGATAACAGGAACAGATTTCCTGGGGCACTATAATAATTTAATCAACCTTCAATATCTCTTCTCAGAAGTATTCTTTCGATGGAGCTCCATTTCGGTGATATTAAGAGTGTATGAAGACTTCAGATGATTTTTAAAGCAAAGAAGATCATATAATTGAAGAAAGAATATCATATAATTGAAGAAAAAATTCGTCTAAATAGTACAGTGCAAAAATTGAGGTATACAAAAAAATAACAGAATCAAATTTCCTGGGGCACTATAATAATTTAATCAAGCTTCAAAATCTCATCTCAGAAACATTCTTCTGACGGAGCTTCGTTTCGATGATATTAAGGGTGTATGAAGACTTCAGACGATTTTTAAAGCAAAGAATTATCATATAATTGCAGTAAAATTCGTCTAAATAGCACAGTGCAAAAATTGAGCTACATAAAAGATAACAGAAACAGATTTCCTGGGGCACTATAATAATTTAATCAACCTTCAATATCTCTTCTCAGAAGTATTCTTTCGATGGAGCTCCATTTCGGTGATATTAAGAGTGTATGAAGACTTCAGATGATTTTTAAAGCAAAGAAGATCATATAATTGAAGAAAGAATATCATATAATTGAAGAAAAAATTCGTCTAAATAGTACAGTGCAAAAATTGAGGTATACAAAAAAATAACAGAATCAAATTTCCTGGGGCACTATAATAATTTAATCAAGCTTCAAAATCTCATCTCAGAAACATTCTTCTGACGGAGCTTCGTTTCGATGATATTAAGGGTGTATGAAGACTTCAGACGATTTTTAAAGCAAAGAATTATCATATAATTGCAGTAAAATTCGTCTAAATAGCGCAGTGCAAAAATTGAGCTACATAAAAAGTAATAAAAGCAGTTTTCCTGGGGCACTATAATAATTTAATGAAGCTTCAAAATCTCGTCTCAGAAGTATTCTTTCGCTGGAACTTCGTTTCGGGGATATTTAAGGGTGTATAAGGACTTCAGACGATTTTTGAAGCATAGAATTATCATAGAATTATCATATAATTGCAATAAAATTCGTGTAAATAGCGCAGTGCAAAAATTGAGCTACATAAAAAGTAATAAAAGCAGCTTTCCCGGGGCACGATAATAATTTCTATTAAACGCGCAAGAGTTCCGCGCAAAGTAGCCGCTCTCAAATACCCTCCGTTGATTTCGCGGTTTCGTTGGAATTTAGTTTACACGCTAGACTGCGAACGCGTGCGGTCGCTGTGACTCAAAACTTGCCCCCAGTTATTTGTCGATGGAGCTTGTAATTTTGTAAACGCGATCCCAGCCGAATGATGAATGAACGTGTTCTCGAAAACGGAAACTAATAATATTTTACAGTTTCAAGTGACCGCCACAGCAGCTCACGTACTAGCAAATTTTTATTAACGCCAGAACCACCGACAATTATAGCGTGTTTATTTACAATGCAATGGAAATAAGTGTTCATTCATTTTCTTACAGAAAATTACAATAAATTTCCAAAAATTCAGTCTAGTAAATTTTTTATAGATTTCATTTGAAATTACAAAAATGGGTCATTTTGACTGATTTGGTAGTTCTAATGTACATACAATTAATGAAATGGAAGCTTTGTAGAGGATCATCTCAACCCCAAAATATAAATAATTCGTATCTTACTTTGAGTATTTCTTAATCAGTTTTTTAAGAATTAAAATATTCCCATAAATATATAAACAGCCTCAGTCTAGTAATTGTTAAATATTACCATCCCAATTTAACCAAAAGTCCAATTCAACTAATGGCGTTAATTTTTTATTTGTGCTTAAGAAGATCGAGAATTCGAGATCGTGGATCGCGTATAAAGCTGGATTCGTTCCCGGATCTATTGTGCGAAGTTTCCCGTCACGGTGGCGCGTAGAAACAAACGAAGTAAGCAGGTTTACGGGCAGCGGCGTGCCCGAATTCGCAAAATTCCGATCCCCGTAATTGCGACCGCATTGAACGGATCGCGATCGTATCGACGCTTCGCCGGGGTAAGTTCGATGGGATTTGTTGTCACTAAGCCCATTCTCGCGGGTCCGGGTTACAATATGGCCAAGTGCAACTCGCGGCTATGTACAATGTGTGACGGCGACTCCGTATCCGCGTGACCATTCAACGATGATCGATCGGCTGTGTATATTAGTTTTCCACGCGGTAACGTTCACGAGTTTAGACGCGATATTTGGTTTCGTGGCCGAAACGCAGCGATCGACGTTTCTGCGAAACATCGATGCATCGGACCATTATAACGACGTTCCCTCGTTGCTCGAGTATTCTAATAAACTCTAACAACCGCGTTTCAGGGTTAAGATTCATAGTACTTCCGTAAACTAATAAGTAAGACTAATGTACATAACTGCCCTGTGAGACTAACACCTTATGAGATACGGAAGGTTCTCCGCGTTAAGTGCTCTTATGTAGGTTACACGGCAGAAGAGCTTTCAAGGAAAGATTCACAAACTTTCAGGGTTCGTTTAAACACGAATGATACTCTATAACGCGTGTCCTCGTTTAGTTAACTGTTAAAAAAAAATATATATAATTTCAAACTTGCAGACCATATCGTTCCGGGATCGATATTAATATTAGTCGTTACACGAAAGTTTCTATCTATTCCCTTTCCTTTTCTCTCCCTCTAATCTCTTCGGTGCTCGATCGAAGTGTAATCATCGTCCAACGGAATAATTGCTGTTCATTTGTTGCTTTAGCCGGGGGGAATTAATACGGGATTTTGATTCGCGCGATATTTGGTATCCTCCCGGTACATCGCAGGGAAACCGAAATAACAGGAACAAAATGGATTCTCGCGGGATGCACAATAGGATTTTAGTCAAACATTTACTCGGTGCTCTTTGGATAGCACGAACACGTAAGCCTTGAAAAATTCACGGGAACGAGAGTGTAGCGAAATACGAATCGCGTGACGGTGCTCTTACGTGCTCTTTGAAAGAAAAGGAAAAAACTGAAGCCCTGGCTGTGTACGTGGATCGCGATCGAGATGTGAAAATTCTCGATGCACGGATATGTTTTCGCGAAATTGCGCTGAAACTTTAAAACGCTCCGGGGAGTGGAGATTCTGGTTTTAATTCTGTTTGCATATGCTCGGCAAAAGTGACGTTGTACCTTTCTTGTGTACACAAAGGGATTCGTTCGGTTATGAAAGGATTTCCCGATTTATAAACGCTTCCATCATTTTTCGACGGATAAAGGGTACCTCGAATCGTTGAGCACCAATGGATGTATCTTAAATGTTGTAATTAAATCAGCTGCAGGCTTAAACAGTTCTAAAAAAAATTGAAAATTCTGTTAAAATAACCACTTTAAAAGGTTTGATCGCGGAGATCAAAGCAGCAATTAAAGCAACTGGTTTAATTTACATCAACGTGTGGTCCAAATTGTCACCAGCTAGCAAAACCTGTGGTTACCATATTTGAAATTATTGGAGTTAAAAATCTGTACTTCAAAGCGCGTACACTGACACGTTAACGAACTAACTACTTTGATCCTCCCTGTATCTCTGATTCTAATTACCAACTTTACATAAAAATTTGTTGAGAGTGACGTTTTATTGTAAAAAACCGTTTAATATATTTGTTGGTAAATTCAAGGGAACGTGGACAATTTTAACCCAGGGTTCTGTGGATAGACATTTCACAAAATGTCTGAAGACGCTGAGATTAAGGGGTAATCCTTCTCGAGTCAATCTTTAATCGGATCCTGCCTCGATACAATTTTTAAAGAAAATCTGTCGTTTAGCAAACGTGAAGTTTTCAGCATCCCGTTGAAAATCAAATTTGGGAACACTTCGATCCAGTTAGGCGAATTTCCGTCCGGGCCCCGACTACCTAGATTATTGCCCCGCGTGTTACTTGTTTAGTCACTAACTTTCGCCCGTGCAGTGCTTGGTAAATCGGCTTTAACGCCAACGGCAAGCTAGTACGCTTCAAACTTTGCGAGTTTAAGGCGAAAGAATTCTAGACTTTCGTCCAAGTTTGACGGAGGAGCGTCGTCGGTGTTTTTTTTTTTTTAAACATTTCCTACAGTTGCTTATATACTTATGCATACTGGAGCGGGGAAAATTCGATCGCGAACGAGCTAACTGCGTAAGTTTCGCGGGATAACGCGCGAACAGAAGTTTGAACGGAAAGGTAATGATATTCATTGGGCGAATTATTTCGCGAGGGAAAAAATTGCATAGCAGGAACGGAGTTTCAGGTAACTATGTATTTAACGATTCTTCGAAACGTTCTCTACGGAGAAAGAGTACCAGATTTTTGCATAAATACTGATCCAGATATACCAGGGGTTGTTATATATTTTTTTTTTAAACAATTCCGAGGGAATAACGTTTATAAATTATTTCTAAGACCAAGAAGAATAGCTGCTATTGTGAAACAGGTATTAAAAAATTGAAAACGGGCTCCGAAGAAAAAACGATCCGGAAAACTCATCAGTGCGTTCCATCGCGGAATTTCGACGGGAATATCGAGGGGAGATTTTTCCCGCGTCCTCGCCATGGTTTCAGAACAGTCTTCTATTTTTTTATATTTCCAAATTTTAAAAGGTACGAGTCGAAACGATGGAGCGAAACGCTATATAGAGCAGTGGCTAGAATCAAAGGGCGCTGATTTCTATCGGAAAGTTATAAAAGAGCGATGGAAGAGCGTGAAAAAAAATGCTTTCGCTCGACTGGAACGTATGTTAAAAAACGAAGCGCTTGATTGAATTATTTATCCTTTCATTTATATTTTTCCGGGAACGACTGTGCTCAGGAAAAAAAATGTAGAAAGCATTTATATTGTAAAAGACACTTCGGAATACCGTAATTGCTTTAACAACGTTAAAAACACGCCGTATTACGTTCGTTTTTTCCGGACGAGCTGGATTTATTTATGGGCCACGCGCATTCCCACGGAATTTCATTTCGTTTCTACGCAACGGAGCACATCTTGAGCAGTGTAAACGGGGCTTTTTGCACAGCGTGATTAAAGGGGGTAATTTGTCACGAATGAAAGTTTAATACGGAACTTCTACCCACGATCGACCGCACTAATTATAGAAGTTATGTTTCGTCGGTGACACGGCGGAGCAGATGAATTTCGCGTCGTGTGCTCGTCGAGTGCCGCGGATATAATCGTTCCTAATCGATTGCCAATTCGATTTTAGTTTTTCGACATTTTTTTCGGGAGAGAATATCGAGTGCACGCTTTTAAAATTGCGAATACAGTTAATCCGAGCATATTTCACTCGCATACAACCTTTAGTATCTTTTATTAAATTATTAAGAATCACTGATATAGCAAGATTATTCCCATGGTTCGGAATATCAAATCCAAAAATACTAATCCAACGCAAACGCTTGTGAATAATGCCAACTTTGCCGTAATGGGACGTAATGAAGAATTAATTGCTTTACTACGCAACTCAAACGAAGGAGCATTCTCCAAAAGCTTAGGGGAGCCCTTACCTATCCATATAGTGAATTATGCGTCCATTAAGCGTACACTTACACAGTGAAAGCTTGTAAGCGTTTATGGTACCGTTAGAGCAAAATCTTAAAGCAATATTAACCCCCCCCCCGAAACAAGAGGCCGTGAAATTGTGTATAGGGGTTGCAACCAACAGTCAACAAAGACAAATACTTCGTAACACTTTTCGATCTTCAAGAAACTTTATTCGTGGACAAGGAATTTTATTTAAGAAAAAGAGACCGTGAAATTTACTATCTCTTATGAAATACAAAACTCAACGTGGAAAACTTACGACCTATCGTTGAACGCGATGAAACACACTCATGTATAGAATTTATTCATGTCTCGTCACGTGTACTAAAATTTTAGTACGAAGTGTTCTTGTCTCGTTACGTATAAGAAAAGTTGTAGGAAGGGGTGCAATTGGTTCATTTTATCCCGCCCTGGGGGGTCCACCATTGCTCCCACTATAAAAAGCAATGGGGTAATCATTACACGAACCGAAAAATAAGATTCCACAGATCGAACCCCGAAACGTGTGATCGAGGACACCTTCTCCGTAATATTTTCTTCCATCTTGCAGAATTTCTTCAATTTCCTCGCAAACATACTGTCGTTTTACGCTCGAGGAACAAAGCGGATCGAATCTATCGTATTTTTCTCTTGAACGCAATTTCATGGAAAGTGAAAAACATTTCTTCTAAAGAACTGGACAGCGTGGACGATTGTTCTTAACTCCTCCGCCATTCGCGAGAGCCTTATTAAAAACGTGCGTTCAAGTCGAGGAATTACTTTGCCATTTTCAAGAACCATTTTAAACTCCGCTCTTCTACGAAAAGTTTTCCACTTCGACCTGTTCGACGGGTCGGCAAACATAATTTTTAAATAACGAAAGTTCCCTCGAACTTGCTTCATACAATGTACGATCGTACTACAGCCAGCGACGGGAGATGAAGAAATAATGAAAAATGTTTGTTGCACGCACAAAACTGAACCGGTATAATTTTCGCGTTCTCTGTTCGCCGCTGTACAGTAAGCTCCGCGCGTTACGAGACAACCTGAATATTCCAGCGAACTCGAGCATTTCCAGCGTAAGCTTTCAATTTGTAATGGTCCGCGCGAGATTCTATTCTGGTCAGTGTCCTCCAACTTAAGCACCGACGCCATATGCTTCCAATTTGTAACAGGCTGCACGTGTACCTGAACACGTATGAATCGTACCCGTTCGAGCGTTTCGATTCGAAATCCATACCTTGGTCCGTTTGTAATATTTGTGGAAAACCAGGTGCAGCGTTTCTCAGCATCCTGTCTTCGTATAATGAAATAACTGGAGCATGGAAATTGTTAACCAACGCTTATTAAAGTTTCCGCCCTGGTGCACGCGTTTCTTGTCCCGCGTTTCCGTTTCGCCGCGATGAAATATTGTTCGGTAGCCGGGAAACGCAACTGAAATTTCCATTCGACGAGCGAAACGTGCCTCGTGCATTTTCCACCTGCCTTCGACCTAAACTGAAACAGCCATTGCAAAATTGCTCGGTCGAGATTGGCTGCAGCCCAATTTGCTACGGACGGAAACTCTCGCCTAGCAGGGTTCGCGCGATTCGTCTACACCGGTAGGATAACACACGTACTTTTATATCTTCTACTGGATCTGAGAGGATCTCCGAGTTCCCTCGGTCCGTCGAACAGGAACAGACGATGTGGTATCAAACGCGAAAAAACAGAATTTCGCGCTTGCTCGAAGAGAAAATAATATTCGTCGTTGTTATTCTTCGTTGCTGTTTGTTATGGGATATTGCTCGTCATAAATCAACATTCCCCGTGTAGAGGAAGGCCACAGAGATAAATATTCAGTGAGGGGCTTTATGCTAAAAAAGTAAACTTGAAGCATGGTTAAACTTGCCTTTGCTGTTTCCTAAATATCTCGACCACAGAGTACATAAGCATGGGCACACGTAAGTCTGAAATATGGGAATAGCCAATTTTGGGATATTGGCCATCATTCATGAGACCGTTCAGGATGTAAGGTCTGGAGTTGTGCCCTCCAAATGATCGAGGAAATAAATTTTGAATATTATTGGACGCGAGATCCCTACTTCGAGGATGAGTTTAACCCATAAAAAGCGACGCCAAAGAAATTCCGCGCATATCAAGTTCGACAGGAGATATAATTTTGTGATATTTTTCTTTCAAATTCGTCCTCGTTTATCTCCAGGGAAATGTTTATTCCTTGAATTATTAAATCCTCAACCCCCAACGATGATATTTGTATAGTCAAATTCCAATTATCCGACATACTTGGAACTGGGGCAATGCCAGAAAATCAAATATGACGGATAATTGGACTATACCTACGTATGAAGTCATACAAACAAAGAATTGGACCACTTTTATGGAGTAGATCCCCACTTTATGGGATTAAGAAAAAACTTTTCGAACATTCGAAGAATTCCTACATATTCTTCATTAAAATACGCGTTGATTGCATTTCGAAACATTAAAATTCTCCAATCCGTTCAGAAGTTATAACGTTTTAAACATACGTATGAAATTTCAGTGGAATAGATCAACGCCTGGTCAGACATTGTATTTTCGGTAAAGAATTTTTTTTCTCGAAAGTGAGCAGAATTTCGGGGGTATGTCTATTCATAAAAAATGATTGTAATAGACCCCCGCAGCCGAGAATAATTTTTGCAGAACGATTTAAAACATTTTAATTTCGACAAAAATTTAGTCACCTGTTCGAATCTTTTTCTCGTAAGCGCGTAGGATTTTAGGGGTATGTCTATTCACCAAAAATGATTGTAATTAACCCCCGCAACCGAAAATAATTTTTTCAGGGTGATTTGAAACATTTTAATTTTGTCAAAAATTTAGTCACCTATTCGAATTTTTTTCTCGAAAATGCGTAGGATTTTAGGGGTATGTCTATTCACTGAAAATGATTGTAATTGACCCCCGCATCCGAAAATAATTTTTCCAGAAAGATTTGAAATTTTTTTTCACGTCGAAAAATTTCACACCTTCTCGAATTTTTTTCTAGAAAGTGGATAGGATTTCGGGGGTATGTCTATTCACCAAAAATGATTGTATTTAACCCCCGCAACCGAGAATAATTTTTCCAGAATGATTTGAAACATTTTAATTTCGTCAAAAATTTAGTCACAAATTCGAATTTTTTTCTCGAAAATGAGCAGAATTTTGGAGATATGTGTATTGACCAAAAATAACTGTAATTGACCCCTGCAGCCAAAAATATTTTTTCAGAACGATTTAAAAGCTTTTTTCCCCCCGAAAAATTTAGACACCTAACCATGAGCTCTAGTTCAAAAATAAATCCTGGCAAGTATTCTATTTTACCTTCCGATTCCACAACAGATTCTTGATCCATCCTCACTGATCTAGACTGTCTCTATTCTATACCGGTTAATTTCACGCTACGTTGACCGTTATTATAGATAACGTCTCCAACGACACATCAGTATTCTAACTTATACTACGATCCCTCAAAATACAGCCACGTTTTCGTTTAATTTCTTCGCGACTTTTTTATCAATATCTCCGAAACAAGGTCACGCTTCCACTTAACGTCTCCCCCGACTTTACATCGACACAGACCACAACCCCCAGTGCCTCTCGCGACAGTGTTTAATCGAACGCAAACAACTTTTTTCCAGGTTCGATCCCCCCGTAAAGCGGCTGGAGGGAGGCTTTTAGCAGCTGGGGGTATTCGGTCGAAATCCCATAATCAGCCTGTTCTCGAGGGTTGGATCGAGTGGAAAGCTGGGGGACGTGACCGAAGACGGTATCGATTCCTGTACGATGAAACGTCGTGCCCCGTATCGACGCCAATCAGTTTGGACTCGTCGTTAATGCTCCGACGGTGACCCGCGGGATTATCCGTCGCGGGGGGATGAACATCGAGGCCTCCGAGAACGTAATGGGTTAAGGAAGCCGTCCCGGGTAGACGGGAGAACAGATTTCGGGCTACTCGTTCCGCCGGAGAGGAAAACTTTCCGAAAGAGCGCGCATCACGAATCCCGCCGCTGCAAATCGATCGTGAAAAAACTCGAGGAGGGTGAATTCTGTGGAAGAAGACGCTGACGAGGGAATATGAACTGATTTGAGGGGTCGCGTACAACGCTGGCGAAGGGAAACGTCGCGAGGAATCTGCGGCTGCCGGGATTCATCCGGCGAAGATCGTCAGGCCGGTCACGAAACAGAACGAAATGATTTTAGAAGGGTCTAATAGATTCCACGGTATAAGTATTCCGACGGAATACAAATTGCTGGATTAACAAGCGAGGGAGGTAGAGACTCCATATTTCGACGTCGAAAAGACTCCACGGAAGCTTTTCAAGGTTGAGAAGTTCCGTACAGCCGCCCGGTACGACCGTGATGTTAACCGCGAACTTTCCACGGATCCGACGTCGGGTAACTAAAGCAGATAATAAAAGGAAAAGTTGAGAAGGATGCAGCGGCCTTCGTGAAAAACGTCATACAGAAACGCGCCAGGCGTATCCTCGGCGTCCGCCCGAATGCGTCCCAGGCGCGTCGTAACTTGGACGCGTTTCCACGGAACGTACACTTTGCCGCGTGCAGGCCGGAAAATACGATCCGCCGCCCCGGAAGAGTAATTCGTCGTGACGGAAAGAGAATTTGTACGAGGACAAAGCCGCGGGAAACGTTAGAGGATCGTGTTTGGAACCGGGGGTGGAATATTCCGATTCGACTGCCAATCGATCGATTAAAAGAACAATATTTATCTTCTGGCACATTCAAACAAATCCCTACGCAGCATTGGGATTCATCGAGGGCATCGAGTGGTTAAATATTGAACGGAAAGGGATCACCGAATACCGCGTTCGACTGCCGCGAAAGTGGGATTACGATTTGTTTTAAGAGAGCAGAGCGTTGGCCTCGCATATTTATCTTTTGCGGCACTCATTTTTATGGAACGCTGGGATCCGTTTAAATATTGAATCGGAAACAGATTGCTGATAGCCACGTTGACCCATCAGAAATAGTAAGCTACCTCTGATCCGTGGGATTCGAGGATCACAGACTGATTCGATCGGAAGAATACAGCACAGAGTGATTTGTTTTACGAAGATGAAACGTTGGATCGGGGTATAGAAATCTGATTAGCAATTACGAGAAGAAGCAACGATGCGACCACCGTTCCCCAGGATGCGATGCTCCGTCACGTTCCCGACAAGGACGCCTGGCGTCGTATGCGCTTGAACGCGACCGTGCTGCACCTGAAGTTCCTGATACGTCGCGTGACAGCCATGAATCGCCTTGACAATCTGACCGGTTACTTCGACGACATGAACATCACCGTCGAGGACCTGGACTACGTGAACAACTTCACCATCGGCACCACGACGCTGTTGAAGACGTCCAGCAACCATACGTCCTGCTACTGCAACGGTACCGTGAAAGACCTGGCGGTCGAGTACAAAAGTTACCACGGTTACGTGGCGTTGGTGGTATGTCTGTTCGGCACGTTGGCCAACATGTTGAACATCGTCGTTCTGACGCGAAAGGACATGGTCGCCACCCCCATAAACCAAATCCTCACCGGTCTGGCCACCACGGACATGCTCGTGATGCTCGAGTACATACCGTTCGCGATCTACAAGTACATCGTGCTGCCAAAGAGGCAGATATTTCCTTACGGATGCGCTGTGTTCGTTCTCTTCCACATGCACTTCGCGCAGCTCTTGCACACAATCAGCATCGCTATCACGCTCACGTTGGCCGTTTGGAGGTACATCGCCATCAGGTGAGCGGAATCTTGATTATCCGTTTGCGGTTCGAGGCGTAGTCGCGCACAAGGCTTGTTCGAATTATTCGGGATAATTAGACGTAATCTAGGAAGACAAATTAACTCTTTGCCACCGTAATAGTTACGGACATGGGCGTACCATTAGTCGAAATTGTTTATGCTCGAGCGACGGTCGTCGTACGTTCGATCAATTATTCCCTAATAGTGAAACCCATGAATCTTGCTTGAGCTAAATAGGATATTATATTTGATGTTCAGAACTTTTAGGGCAGTTAGACGGTGAGGGTTTACACAAATTTAAATTTACTTTCAATTAAATAAACAATTTATGATCTAGTTACATCGCACACCGGTCGTATAATCGATAGGAACTGTTGAAACGTTTTTGCGTATGTAGCATCAAAGTAAATTTCAAAATAAACATAGAAGATAGCAAAAATTATAGTAGGTGATATGATCATTAGGTGGGAAATGAAATGCCCTTTAAAATGAGCGTTTGTACGAGTCGATAGCTTTATTAGTTCCGGAGATATAGCGGTTTTAGTTTCAAGTCGATGGGGTGGCTAGTTCCGGAGATATAAGTGTCCGAAGCGTTTGTTTACGTTTCATTGAGATGAATGAACTCGCGCGCGCGACAGTAGTAAACAATGCGTAGTAAATTCTTGGAAATACTACTACTTCCTGGTCACGCGACTGTCTCGACTCACGCGCGACAAAGAGGTACGACGCGACGCGTCAGACGGAGACAGAGATAGTCAAATTAAGAAAAATACCCTTTTACATAAATTACGATATCTCGAAAACGAAAAGTCTGATCGACAAAAACCAAAAGCCATTTTAAAGGGGAAGCTTCACCGCTTCTAACAATACCTCAATTATTAATAAAACACTAGTAGTTTCGGAACTGTACATGTCTAAAGTTTTAGCATTTTTAATACGCGTTAATAGCCTTTTCTAAGACGGGAAGCGAGGGACAACGGAATGTTAAAAATTAACTTTTACATAAATTACGATATCTCGAAAACGAAAAGTCCGATCGACAAAAACCAAAAGCCATTTTAAAGGGGAAGCTTCACCGCTGCCAACAGTACTTCAATAATTTATAAAACACTAGTAGTTTCGGAACTGTACGCGTCTAAAGTTTTAGCATTTTTAATACGCGTTAATAGCCTTTTCTAAGACGGGAAGCGAGGGATAACGGAATTTTAAAAATTAACTTTTACATAAATTACGATATCTTGAAAACGTAAAAGCATTTTAAAGGGGAAGCTTTGCCGCTTCTAATGATAGTCAATTTATGTATAAAACATGAATGGTTTTCAAATTACACGCGTCTAAATTTTGACTATTTTTAATACCTTTTGACCATTTTTAGCCCATTCTAAGATAGTGAAAACTGAAGATTCTTTCCTTTCGTCTCTGCTATATACGTATTTCGTATTTACATCGAAAGCTAACCAGAATTTGTTACCAAACTTTGTTTTCTACAAAAAAATATAAATCGTTCACCGGCCATTTGACCGGTTGTGATTAACCTCTCTACCAATACAGAAAAGTGGATCGTGACGCAACGGGACTCGTCCAGCGATAAATTATAAACGGAAAAAACGGTTTCGTCATGCGACGTTACGTTTTTCGCGATGCAAATAAAATAAAAACTACCGGCGATTTCCGCTCAATTTATTGTCTCGCGAAAAGAGCAACACGAATCAACGAGTAAAAACAAACTGTATTTGCGCGAGAAATATTACCAGGGAAATATTTTCTGTTGAACGAAGTATCCCGTATGCATTTAATTCGAAAAATGAACGATGATCATCAATACTAATGCGAAGAGTACGAGCGGAGTCGTGTTTGCTTAAAATACACCCGTAGGCAGCACATGTTACTGCATCCTCATCCCCCTACTTCAAAAAAAAAAAGAAAAATTATTAATTTAAAAGAAAACCTAGTAGATACTTGTTAGTACAAACTGTAGCAAATAAATATTTTAATATCTTGCAAAATATGTAGAATATTTATTTCAACGAAATTTTAGGACAGTAGACATAAATATCGAGGATCGCAATCGGGAGGAAATATTATTGTAGCGGATAGCGACAGATTTACGCTTCTTGGTTGCACATTAATTGCTGAACAGGAACCATTCATTGCAAGAGAAAATTGTTTTCGTGTTTGTTTGTTGGAGAAGATGGTGAAATGTTAAAAGTACACCGTGGAGATCGAAAATACAAAATCGCGAATAAAAATAATTCAAACTAATTACAACAAAGTCGCAACATCCTGTATGCTTCATGATTTCTGTCACAGTCGTTTAATGACTCTTCTAACGATCTCCACTGTTGGTGATATTGATCTACTATAAAAGAACATCATTTCAGCACGCGTTGCACTATATTGCACGACGTTAAACGCAATCTCTTCAATGCTACATAAACTTCACGGTAACATCGCGCAAGGTCGTGAAATTTCTTCCCGTATCAACTGCAAAATTATGTAAAGGGAACTATCAAGTTTCATTAAAAAAGTTTACGGGTGACTTTCAATCTGACAAAGCGTTAGACTCCGTGAAAGATGAATTTCCTCTCGAAGGTGAACAGATGTCTACAGGAAACAGATTTTCGCTGGATTAAAAATGAAAAATTGTTAGGAATGAAGCTTGTCTCATCGAACCGAATAACGTTCACTCCGATCGTAACGAACCATTTATACAATAAAATAAAAAAAATCTGTTATTATCGTATTTTTATAATAGAAAAGCTTCGCAACAAAACTGTTTGATATTACTCTTCTAGAAACAAACGAGGTCGAACAATACGATTTTAAAACACTTCTGAAATTGTGATATTTGCAAGACCCTTCTTTCCCTTTCTTTTTAAAGTGATTTTATAATGATCTAATTTTTCCTGAAATTGCTACGGTTAACCAATGTTGTCCGTCCGTGTTTTATTACGAGCTACCGCATTATTATACGACGCCCCATCAACGGATTAATTTTCAACTCGTCCACCTTTTGCGAAGACCTTGTTTAATTTCGCTCTGCCGTGCTCGTTGGATGGATGCTGTATAGCAAGCTCTACCAATTAAGATCCGGCTGTGACACTCGAGAAACCCGCGTGTCCCGCTTCTCGTATCAAAGAAGACTGTTCTCGCGGTGCAACGGTCAGTTTTAATAATACGGTGGTCGAAATTGGCTGGATAATCGATATCGAGATACGGGATCGAGTTACCGCGGGAACTGGACAGCGAGAAGCCGAAAGTGACAGAGCGAAAATCCAATTACGTTACTTGAGGCGTGGATGAAATTTAACTTTGACATATCTAATTTCCACGCGCTGACGCTCGAAGACCTAACCGCGTTATCATTCGATGCTACCGAGACGCGCAAAGACATTTCTGAATTGCAAATATTTAGGTGACCGTATCATCGGGGGCGTAATTACACAGTCGCGTCGTTGAGTTGGTTAACGCCTTGCGTCAAGTTGCTCGTCCATTGATAAATAATGCAACCGATCTGTTGTTTGCACAGTGCTCGTTCATAACTATACAGCACCGCCCAGGTTTCTCAATGCTTTGGACTCTTGTATAACGATCGAAGAAAATTAATTACACGAGCCAAACGAGAACGAATAACGATAACTAATTTCGTATAAAATAAAAAAAAAAACGATTTTTCAGAAGAATTTCTCTACGTTTTATCTATCTTGGTGCAAAAAGCTACTCCTATTCGTGGAGCAGATGAAACATTATAGAAGTATGTGTTACGTTCTTGTTAGACATCGTTATTCGGGTGATCGAACGTTCAATTGATCGGTGCTCCGATAACCAAATATTCCTTTAATCAGCATTTGGATGATCGAATGGTTGGACAGTCTCTGATACTCGAGGTTCGATGGTACCTTACTATCAAATTTCTCAAATATCATCAATGCGGATCGTGTCGATCTAACCAATTATAAGCGATCAAACACCACCAATTATCTGATTACAGGTGTTTTCGTACACAGAGGCGATCACTGACGTTTATCGATCTAGTATGTCATTCAAATTCCCAACAGTATACATTAACCGTTATATAGCCGGCGTGAATCTAAAGCGATCCTGACCTCCGTACAATATGCACATACCACGGTATCATAACCATCTGTGTTTGACGGGCGTCTACAAATCATAAGCAAACACGTTCAGTGATACTAAACAAAATGATAGGTATTACACACTGAATGGACCAATTCAGGTTCCCTGCATAAACGAAGGTAACGTGGCAACCGCGATAACGAGACTGTTCGTTAAAGCAACAAAACAACACATCGTGTTTGTTTGCTTACGGTATGTTTCCCCGCGGTTACACGGATGGCTTCGCTTATCGAGTTTTACGAATTTAGGCCACAGAATTAACCACACGGAGCCTCGGATACGTTTCGCCGCGGCCAACAGAGATTTAAATAAATTTGCAAAATATTCAGCCAGCGTTCGGATAGAGACTAATTCTGTTTAAAATACGGTACCTCAAACCGGTACGTTTCCGAAAGATAATGACATTTTATTAAACTTTCGAATAATTTTCCGGGATATCGCGGATTCTCCTGAAAATAAAAATATTTCCAGAAATATTCTGAATCCTCTCGCGAGACGAATCGAGGGTGGAAGATATATTTAATATCTCGAAAACTGTCGGATATTTTTTAACAAAGAATCTGTGCGATTCTTAGAAATAACTGCTCGTTTAAAAAACGCAGCAAAAAATATAAACTGCGAACGCAATTATTTGTTTTAAAACGCGAAGGCTCGAAATTCGAACGTATTTGTATCTCGCAGTAAATTCGCAAAAAGTCAGTCAACATTTCATTCGAAACGGAAACATATTTAGTTTACCCAAATAGAAATAAAAAAAAAAAGCAGAGATTACTCTCGTTGTTTGAAGTTATTGTTGCCGGTGAAGGAGAGCCAATCTTTCGCTTCTATAAGCGCGGTATCGTCTGATCCAAATATCGAAGCGAAACAGGCTGGTTTTTATTTTTATGATCCCCGCCTAACAATCGGGCAGCTTTGAAAACGGATATAAAGAGGCGTACGGGTGCTTGAAAATGCATGACCGTTCGCGCGGAAGTGCAAAATAAATGCCTTTACTTTTTCAGTAGCGAACCGTTCCATTAGAAAACACAAAAATCAATGGCGATATTGAATTGTAAACTAGGACAATTCGCCGAGTTATTTATTCTCTGCGGCGCGTTCGCGGAATATCCTTTGATTTGTTAATTCAATGTATCGAGGGGGAATCGAACCCGAGGAACGGCAGCTGTCCCGCTACACTGTACGATTTTAAATCAGGTTGTAAAACAGCTTGTAACTCTGTCCCTTCGTTACAATTCTTTTACGTATATATTGCATTTTTATTTTTGCCCCGGTGAACGAAGCTGTCGAACCGGAGTAAATAAAAATAAAGGAAAAGAATATGCGCCTGGAAAAGTGCCTATCACAATGCCTGTCAGCGAGATTAATCTACGGAACAATGGACATTCCGTCAAAAAGCTTGTGCTATCCCCATAGCGCATGTTAAACGCATTTTTATCGTATGATCATTTGCATTTTGCTAACGACGATGAAAAATATTTTAAACGACGTCTGTTAGTCGGATAAAATTATTTCACATATAATAGGAAATGAAAAGAAATCAAACTATATATTTTGAATTTCTTATTAAATTTTTGTGAAGATTAGATAAGAGAATAGGAACATATTAATTTTGTTTGTTCGTGCAGAGTTACGTTGAAAGGTGGAATGAAAAAACAAGCACTCGTCCCTTTTTAGCTGAGTCGTAAAAAATTTTTAGCTAAAAATTTGGCTATTAAAACAAAGAAAGTTTGGTACGTTCTAAACTAACAACAACTTTTAATGTAAACATTTGGCAATTTTAAAATAGTCGTTGGCTAAGCGTGACCAGTATTTTAGTTTCTCTTTAATTCTCGTTAACAACCAAGTTCGTACCACTGGCAAAAACGGTATGAAACGGTCCATCCAACATCGCGTGTTTGTTTTACAATTCGATGTGACTCTCGAGAAAACCATTTCGTGCGACTCGCTCGTTTAAATTCATCAGTCGCGAGTTTGCATTTCATTCGACGAGGAGACTCGAGACGCTGAACACGCTGCGAAAAAAACAGAATTAAAAATGAACGATTAACGAAAAACAGAATTTCGTGCCAACGGGAACTCCAAGTTTAAATAAGATCGTTGCTAATTTGAGGAACGTCGGGGGAATGAAATTCTCGATGTCAACGCGGAAAGTTCAAACGTAACTCGAATAAATAGAATAAAATTACAAACACCTGATCGCGATAAATGTAAATAATTTTAAAGAATCCAAAATCTTGAAACTTCCTATCGTTTGACAAGACTTTAAAAACGAAGTAATTGCTTGTAAGTAAAGTTAAATTCTTAACTACTTTTCAAGCTTTAGAAATGGAATGTTAATTTTCCGTCTATTTGGTGGTGTCCATAATTTGTTGTCTTTGAGTTTTAATAAAAGCTAGAGTGAGAGCCAAGTATCAAACTTAGGCGTATTAAGATTTTTCCATAATTAGACGCTACGTGTCATTGCTAATAACTCTAGTAAACGGAACTTTTCGAATAACTGAACACAAAATGTTTCACATTGTTCCCGTGTTAAGCATTTACTGCAATGGCAACTTAAATGGAATGTTTTCCTTTTGGATTTATAACACTCTTATTTTACACTTAGCAACATTGATCGTTTTATTTTATAATTATTCGTAGTTTCAATGGGGATAATTATTTGAATAATAATAAATTATTGAGAAGGAAGCACTTGTTGGATCTCTCAGAGTACTCTGGAAATTTATATTTGTCGGGTTCTTTTTACGTAAATTAAAACTGAATTACCGGCGTGTATAGTTCAGAAAATATTACTTTTTCTAATTTTATTTATCAACTTTTTACCTCGTTAAAATTAAAATTAAAATTAAAATGTAAACAGGGTGAAAGAAAATTGTTTCACTATTCCATCCAAAGTTTAGCCAACCAATTATCACAATAAAACGTAACTATTGATCGCGTATTGCAACTTCAGCCAATGTTTCTTGTTAGAAAACGACCGGAGTTAAGTTAATTCCACGTGTCAAATGTTCCACGTGAACGTAGAGACCGTGTACCTAGTGGGCCAAGAGTAGACGATTGGTGGGGCCATTTAGTTTGATGTCATAACCATATCTTACGCTACAGGGGGAAACGGTGGCGCAATTGGCGCGAAATTCGCGTGAATGTTACGGCGTAACTGGACCTAATTTGGTGATAGGAGATCGTCCGTGTCAGATTGGGTTACCTCGAGTGCGGGGCTGAATTTCGTCCAAAATGAAACTCTCTTGGATTTCGACAGCAAGAAACCGAAGAAAATCGACGTCTTGTCGCGCAAAATAAGTAAAAGTAGAGTTCGAATTGTTGAAAAAAATCATTTCATCGACATTAAATTACAAGCACCCGTGCAAGTAAATCGATGTACAGTGTGTTCCAAAATTAAACCGACATGGTGACACTCGCGTAAAGTGTGAATCGACTGGTTTGGCTTCGGTGAAGCTCAAGAAACGAACCGATTTATAGGATATTGTACCGCGCTTAATAGGCCAAGGTAACGTAGAAGTTGTATCAGGCGTTGAGTCGATTATAATATACGAGATTATAGAATATGCCTCTAACATCAGACGGCCTCGTGCTTCGTGTAGAAATTGCCTTCTATGGGATTAGGATGTGACGTGTGCCGTTTAATAGCACTCGAGGTGTAGAACCGCGTTACCCTTTTCAGGATTAGGCCGCCAGGAACGCACGAGCAAGCTTTCCTTAACAGGGAACGATGTTGGCCTGCGCCTGACGTGGATATGGATCAGGTTTATCCTACTTTCCAAGTGGGTTACACCTAATACAAATTCGAATTACAAATTTTAATGGGCCACGTCCGCCGTATGAATAAACGATCGCGTAGTCGACGAGCCAGCCGTGAAAACGTAAGATATACAATTAAAAAGTACCGGACGCTGGAACAATAGAATCCCAAACGGCGCGGAGGATCGTCATCCTCTGACCGTAGTTCCCGTAGAGACGTTTCCCTTTAACGAGAAACGTTTCCCACGACTTTACCGGCGACCGGGCCATTTGCTTCCTCAAATAAGGCATCTGCATAACGTTCTGCAAAGAAGTATCGCGCCCCATTTACCCGCTACCTTCGACGAAGACCGAGTATAATATCCAAGGAGACCCGTACTTAGAGCTTCTAAATTAAATCATTTCGTCTGCCCGGCGACTCTTTCGTTTTTACGGGACGATCGAGACACTCGGGGGCAGATAAGTGTCCTCTGAATATTAAACCCGCCCTAATTACACCGTAGCAGAGAAAATCTTCCTTCGTCGTGCCGCGAAACGACAAGTTTCCGTGGACTGTGTTGCTTCCGCCGGGAATAATATTCAGACGTTCACGGGGAAAGTTTACATCTGGCAATATCTGTTTTACCAAGATTTTGTACTTGGCTGCGTGCACCTGAGTTTCCCGACGGGTGGAATTTTTATTACAAAGTCCTAATTGTTTAATCGACCGACGACCCCGTAAATGTTTAACGGTACAGAAATTATTGCAGCTTAGTTGGTACCATTGCATTCCCTCGACCTTGCCTCGTCTAATTTTTTTCATTTATTTAAGAAATAGGTATACACGTATCTGGATTTCTGAATAAATAAAGCGACCAATTTTTGATACTCCAGTAAGCCCCATTTTCCGCTCGAAAACCGTTCAGGAAGATATTATTTCTCCGGTGACAATTTTTCGTGCCAAAGTCTTTTTCTCTCGAAAATGAAACGTACAAAAAACACGTTATTCTGATTATTCGATTTAATTCGCCGCGTAGAATTTTCCCCCGTTTTCATTTCCCGCTCGATCGTACCACCAATTACCGAACACCCTGCAGAACATTTTTCCCCAATCCTGTTTGTTTCCGAGGTTGCTCGATAACAGTTTCTCACACTTTGAAGGCCTGGTTTCACTTTCCCCTGTACATGAAATCGAACCGTAAAAAAAAAAATTCATGTTGAACAATTTTTGCAAACTACCCTTCATCAAAATCGACGTGCTGCAGTTAAACAACATTTCTTGTTAGCCGTGCGCAAATAACAAACGGATTTTTACATGTTTTATTGGCAAAAATTCGAGAAATAAAAACCCAAAAATTCTCGTATCCGAAGATAAATTTTGTTCGTGTCTTTCTCCTGGTACAAGAAGCTTTATTAAATTGATTGCTCAAAGAATATATGAAATAGTAATATGAATTTATCGGTGCATTCCTTTGTGCTGTATTAAAAAAAAAAAAAAAGTATACAAGAGGTAGTTCAATTTGCGTTTGAAACTATGTAATATAAAACCAGATATAAACTCGGTTTTATCAACCCCCGATATTAAAACGTTTAGTTCTTTACGACCAATCAACTACAGCCTCGTTGATGAAAGTCACTTTGTAACCGGAGCAAATGACTTTCATTTGTTTCTTAAATGACAAAATAATTATAGTAAAATTAAGCAAAGGGTAGCCATTAAAATGAGCTGTAAATAATTTAGAAATGTGAAACGTGTTAATCCTTTGGGTATCGCAGGCACTTATAGTATTGAATTGATGACGAATAGTGCCTACATATTGCCTTATTTAAGAACGATCTCGTAATAACGCTACCATCCATCATTTATTTAAGTGGAAAGGATATTAATCGCGAGAGATTAATTGAGGAAGCTGTCAGAGGGTGGTTAAAAGAGGGTATAACCAAGAATGGAGGGGAAAACCGCTTGGACAAAAAAGTTCCGCCTTACATTATTTCATTCTTAAACCACTTAACTTTACTGCTCGAAACTAACCCACTCCACGGATTTGCTGGTCTTAAAGGACCACGACTTAGGTGATCAATGGAACATCTAAGTTTATGGTTCTAAGGGGACACTACGTTTAGCGAATTCATCTTCTTGTATTCTCTAATTGGTACTAACCAACGCCCATAAAAATCCCAAAGAATAGCCCAATCAAATGAAAAAGCTTTCTGAATGTTTACGAGCAATTTAATTAAACAAATATATATATATATATTTGCTTGATTCTAATTGTTACAATTCTGTAACTATAGCGAGTTTGAATATTGAATATTGCGCCACGGACTTTTCAAGCGACGTAAATAGTTTTGGTTTTTTTTTTATCATTCGTCTCTTGCGTTGCAAAATTTCACCGCGTCACGGATATCTTCAATCTGTATTGTTTAATCTTCAGTAATATTGTTTAGTCAGATGACGAAATGTTTCAACGTAAGTAGACAAATCCACGAACTTCTCTCTGCCTGCAGAGAATGTAAAGATGGAATCTTCAGTATGAAGCTCAATCTCTGAGTCAACAACAGTGGCTCAGAAGATAAGCTTTAGCACAGTAGTTCTTAACTTTCTTTACTTTGTTCTTCAATGTTGTCGTATCACGGAATATTACGCGCACTACCCTAAACAGAGATTATTTCATCCCCCAACTGTGTTGCAGAGAATTCATATTTGGAATGTTTCGGTATAAATTTCATTGCCACGTTATCCGATTTTATAACTCGAATCGAATTACTTTCTTTATTGTGATAATATAGTTATCTGAAACTCGAGATCGTTTCTTTTTTACCAGTTCTTGAGTTCGCAATTGGAGTGCTTGAAAGTGCACAATGCAAATCATTTTGGAAAAGTTAAAACTCACGCAGGTATCGATACAAGTAATAATAGTGGATGAATAGTTTTCAGCTTTTAATTGATTGAATCGAAGAGAAAGCAGAAGTTTGCAAATTGTAAATGACTTACAGAATATCGCGTTCTGTTGAAATACCTTTTGGAAACGCTTGAATTCCTCCTGGTTGAGAAACGCTGTTCCAGCAATTACTGCCAAGCGCACAGAATCTCGGCATCCTTATAACATAAATATTCATAGTTAGATCCGTAGATTTCTGTAAATACGAGGCAGAGCTGGTACAATCAAACAGAGCGTGAATCTCCTCGTAAAATTGAGATGACAATGTAACATATAATAGGAAGCGCACCTGAACCAATAGCCAGGAGATTTGTATGAATCATTATTATTTATTTAAAATTACCATTGTATGTCTTATAAATTCTCTATAGGGTTTTAAACGTGAATCCAAAAGGAACGAAATAAAGGAAAAATGTCGTTTCGATTTAAAAAGAAATTAGAAGGGGGAGACAATAGATGAAAAATTTGCAGCTGCACGGTGGCTGGTCAATTGCCAGCGTGTTTATGTTTTTTGTTTTTTAACCATACAACGAATACCTTCGGGAGTACCTTCGAATACTCGCTCGCTGGATTCTCGAGGGCTGGGGTTGTTTGCGTCGAAGCGAAAGCAAAAAATACTAATGGAAATACACGGGAATATCGAGAGAAAAGCATGGGAGAGACGTTTCCTTCGAGCATCGTTGTATATTTCTGATACTTAATCCCGAGGATTTCTTTACGGGACTCAGCAATCTCCTGGTACATCTCTCATCCTCAGTTTTCCCATCTCCATGGGAACTGAGCTCAAATAAAACTGGTAAAGCATATTGTTGTGCTTTTTTTTCACGGAAAGGGTAGTTGATGTACACGCCGAAACACAACAAGCGGCAAAACGGGGTTACAAAAACGATGAAAAAGTTCATTTCGAAGTGAAAGCAATAAGAAAAGTAAATTTCGATTCTAGATGTGTGCCAGACTGGGTGAATTGAGATTTACGAGTTAATTGTTGTAAATAAAATCAAATATACGTGGTCAGTTAGAAAAGTGTACACGCGAAAAAATGATCATACATGAATAAATACAGAACGTAGATATGCGATTTGTTATATCTGCTTATGCTAGATCCGTGAATATGTAATTCAATAAATTCTGTACTCGAGGCTCTGGCATTGTTTAGCTGAACAATAACTCAAATTAATGAACGAAGTTTAGAGTATAATCGCCATTGTTATGCAACTACTGGCTTTGGTATAAAGTTAGGAATAAAAAAACTTTCGCCAACAGTTCGAACAGTATAATCGAATGTAATTGCATTTCTTAAGTGCACAAATACATGCAAATCTGTAAAATTATATTTAGTTTGTTCACGCCTATTTCTTCGGTGCTCGAATCCTGAGCTACTGAGTGACTTTCAAATTTTTATCAAAAGATACGTCTCGATGCAATAGTTTTGTTCCGTTCATATTTAATTCCCCCATATTCCGTCGGGTGATCCTGTTTGTTCAGAATATTGAAATTTTAAGTGGTTTCGATATAAATCTGTCTCGACGGCACAAAAAAGAAGCAATGAATAGGAATATTTATTCCCAGGCACGCCTGAGCATGACTGTCTCTCGAGAAAGTAGATTTTTCGGGGGTTGTTTATAGACAACCACCACGCTTCTCGCGGATAAATATTTATAAGTTTAAAATCTTCATTAGTCCGAACAAACATGTCCTTACATCCAAAGCCTTCGACCGCTGTGTTTTTTTATTTCTTTCGGTGGTAATTAAAAATAATACAATTTACGAAACAACGACAAACATTTAAGAATCTCCTGTTGTGGCAAATTTACATAATATTTTTATACGTTGCGATATTGGAGTCTTTTTTGATATTGTATTGAGTAATGTTTTTAGAGGAAATTCTTTTAAACGCTACAGAGACGAAAACGTTGGGTTTACTCTGAAAAAAACAAAGTGTAAGAAAATATGAGAAATGATATCAAGCTAATGCTTAATGTTTTCATCTTTGTATTTTTTTTCAAAACATTTCTGTTTATAGTACCGCGGAAAACTTCAATATCCGGACGGACGGTACAAAAAACTGTGTAAACTCGCTTCTGCAAGACTGGAAAGCTTTGAATTTTTAGTAAAAGGAATATTCTTCTGTTTATAGTAAAAAGACGTTTCGTCGTATTGTTTTATTAATACTAGAATCTAATATTTTAATTGGTAACGAAGCATAGGATAATTCCTTTCATCGTTTTAATTCTTCTTAAAAAGATACAGACTAACAAATAACCTCGTATAAGGAAAATTTAGTAGAAAGTTCCGTTTTATGCCAGACGTATTGTACGATACAATACTTCATTAAAATTTTGCTATGACGTTATTATCGCCTTAAATTGCATAAAAGGTACAGCAGTTGCTAAAATAAGTTAATTCTTTCGTTTTATAAAGTTTCTCCCTCACAAAATAGAATGAATTTAATAACTGTCGAAGTTTGAAATACATTATATATATTTTTCTCGAATATTTTAGAAAATAGTAGTGTGACACTACTAAATTAAATAGTTAATATAACTTGTTTAATGGAGTTCTAATCTAATTATTTATCGTTTAATACTTGGGAACCTGTGACTTGTTGAAGAGCATTAATTTTCACTCACAATGGCAAGTACTTATTTGTACTTCGTATAATCGAAGTATGAACCATCACCAAACAAAAGCAAATTTATTACAATCGATAAGACATAATAAACCACAGTGCATTAACGACACTCTTATTTATAAAGACGTTTTATTCAACCCTCAGTAGTAAAGTCCGTTCATTCTCAGACAACAGAATAATATTCTGGTGTTATTTTACTCTATTTGACTATCTCTCAACTTGCTCCAAGTATTTTAAATAATTGAAGATTCTGTGCCTACAATATACGATTCAATTACTTCGAAAGGTATTAATTTCGTAAGACACCAACGTTTCTCATGCGATGAACTTTCGTTCGTTCACTACGAGGCGAATAATATTCCTTCTTTACAAGCCAAAAAAAAATAATAGAAGGAACGTCACAAAGAAATCCACAGGAATTTTCATAACAAGCGGCGGAGATTCCTCTGGAATTATTTTTATATTGGAAAGAAAGTAACGTTCGTTCCACGTTTAATGAGAAACGAGACCAACAATGCACGAAATACGCCCGGCCATCGTGCAAGAAACACGTAACTTAATATTCGCGAATGCAACGAGAAACGTACGATTTCCTTTTTCCTTTTTGAAAGGTCGCGCGTTATTCCCATTACCAATTTGCATCGCAAAGTAACATCAGCCAGACTTCCCTTTTGCCACCTGCTAAATAACGCCTAATAAAATTTTAGTACGCCCATAACGCTAATCGCGTTAATGATGCAATTGTGCACAGGCACTCAACTGCTCAAGCACGATTAAAAGATGACAGCGTTTCTTAGTAACAAACCAACGAAGCAGAAATACCTTTCACGTAATTATTTTATTTTACTTTTATAATAAGAAACTGTCGATACTACTTCATATAACAAAAAATAAATTGTGTTTCTCTCTCTTTTAAATATTTACACAATCCAGAGAATACAACCTGTATGTTATTAACATTTTACAATGTATAACATGCTTACATGAACCTTTAAAATATCAAAATAACGATTATTGGAGCACGAGAAACCTTAAATGTTCTTCAAAAAGGGTTGTGCGCTTTGATAAATTGTGGAGTTTCAAAACGTCTTTGACGACACGAAAGGCTCTCGTGCTTGAATAACTATTACTTCGATGCTTTATGAAAAAACATATCGAAATTAACAATGATAATAATTGACAACAAAGTGCTTTTAAAACTCTTCCTTGTTGCATAATAATAATATTATTTCTTCTCCAAAGGTGTCTTTGTATAATAAAAATGGTTAAACTGGTAAAATAATTTCAATATTTTTAAACGTATTTTTGAACAGCTCTGGTGGAAATGGTGCTGATTAAAATTTATAAACTTCGAACTTTAGAACCTCGTATTATTATTAAATAGCCTTTTCATCGAAATAATGCTTCCGTAGAGCGGGCCCGTTGATCGAGTTCAACCATAAAATCGACCGAGGATCGCGGCTGGTTTCAGTAGAAATACAACGTTTATAGTCGGACGCAAATTTATTCACGAGTTGGATCGCGCGCCGACCAAACAAAATTTAATAACGTCGGCGTACGAAATTGTCGGGTAATATTCACGAGGTATGTCCGTCCCCTGCAACGCTTATTGACAGCTGAAAAGTGAAAATCAATTTCAACCATGGTCCCACTTTTACGCGCTTTGACGAGCCGCGAACGAAGTGCACGGCACGGCTAATTCGACATAATTCGATCCTTCCCGAAAATACCCGCGCATCGTATTTTAATTTCGTACAAAAATCGCCCGACGATGCGCGCCGTTTGCGGAATGGAAACGAAACGCGATTTGAGAATTTATCGCGTGACCTGACGCGAGAATGTTTCTGATAATAGTCGCCCCGACAGTGACGCGCGCGATAAAAGTTCAACGAAAGCGGGGGGGGGGTTCTTCGTTCGAAATTACCCGCGACGCGATGCTCGACCGAGCTTTTTTCAGGTCGTTACAAAGGAAGAGCGTCTCGCTTATCGCTGAACAACGACAAACTCTTTTATCGTCGACATTGTACCGTACTAAGCGCAACGATAGTTGAAGAGTACCATCGAGAAGAGCCAAGCGGATTTACCGTCGGATAAAAAATAGCGAAATAACGACCGGGAAAGATCAAATTGATAGAAATATTGAGTCCATTCGTTTGATTTAGGTTCGCCGGTTACAGATGTCTATGGGCTGGGACCTATGATATCGAAGTTGCATTTTTCTCGCAAACGTCAGCTCTATACGCGCGGAACGAGATCCGTAAGAGCCGATTTGCTGGAAAGCTTTCGAGGAAATTTTTATGTCATGCGGTACGTGAAGGATATAACGAGTCGAGATAACAATAGTAGTCTCTCCACGCGAAAAAATTAATCGAAATTGTACGTAATTATATTCGATTTTGACTTTGTATAGTTTGTAGGATATCTAAACCGAATTGAACATTTTTAGAAGGTTAATTCGGAATCTATCGAACCGATTTTTATTAAACCAATACTATCCTGTTCCGCAGATATTGAGAGAAAAAAATTTAATAGTATCTGTCTGTTTGCTATGACGTCACAGGGAAATGGCTGCAGGGATCACGATGAAAACTTATTCCTGAAATAAAAAAGAATTTGTTGCACGCGAAAAGATTCACTGTTTTGTAGCATGTCTTATTAACTCTGTTAACAAATGTACAAGTGTTAAAGGCAGTCGATGTGTTGAATAAAAAAAAGTGATTTTTATATTTTCATTGGTCTCCAAGAAAACAGCTTGTAACGTTTCGTTTGGACCACACGGTACGCTAATGAGAACAATGGAAATGCTTATCAGAAATTATGCGTTTAATGAGAGTGCTTGAGCAAGAACGAACTCATTAGGCGGTAGTAGAGGGACGGCAAAAAATAAACAGCAATTTTTATCTAACCCGGTTGCATTCGTTTCGCGGAGCTTCATCTAGCCACACACGCTCGAACAATTTTCTTTTTATAAGACTCTGGTGACGTCCATTCGGACGAATATTATTCTAATCTTGTGATAGACACGCGACTGGTACAAAGCTTTTAAAAATTTTTAAAGCCTTAACAAAATTTATATTGTAATTACACGGTCGTGGGGATGTTCGAAAAAGAGAGATCAAAAATATCGTAATATACTCCGAAAGGATTGAATCGCTGTATTAATTCAATTAGTAAAGTTATCTTTTTTCTTTTCGTCCGTACGGTACGCAAGAGAAACGTTACAAAGAAATTGTGCACCGCGCGAATTAATTAAATTTTTTATTAACGTAACGTTTCAAATTACAAGTCACAAAAATGTAAACTGATGATTATTAATTTAAATTATACTTATCTTTGGTTGTCGCAGGTTTCCACAGTATAGTCATGCATGGTGCACGACGTCACGTTGCAGAATAGCCCTCTGCTGCAGCTTCGTGGTACCCTTCATCGCGTGTGCGCCTAGCTACCTGGTATTTGGCGTAAGTTGCTCCTTTAATGTACATTTAAATATTTAAACGACTATACGCTATTACAGCGCCTGTGTTTATAATGGATGAAAGCTGTTGTTAATATTTTGTGTATGAAACTTAATACTTTGACCAGGTGAATCTTTAATTGCTAGATAAGGAAGAAGATGTTGAGCGACAACGGGACCGTCGAAATCGCTTACATCGTCGACACCGACTACACTCCGTACACGGATTTCTTCTTCCAGTTGAATTTCTGGGTGTTGGGGGTGGTCGTGAAGCTATTGCCGTGTGGCATTCTCACCGTTATTAGCTGCTGGCTGATAAAAGCTCTTTACAGGTAATTCGGTAACAATGGCCCCTTAGTGGTGGAAACTTTCTCGCAGAAAATAGAATATACCTCGGTACGTTGTTCGTTTCCATTCTCGAAGGTCTAGTCGCATAGAGAGGCTCCGTGTTAGACTAACCCTTTATTTTCCTCCGACGCACGATAAAGGGACCAAAGCACACGCTGGACGCTGTAAATAGAGAATTAATTAAATTAAACAATTTTGAATATAAAAAGAAACCGTATTTGTATTCGAAATTAAGTCAAATCTATTTATCAATATCACCGTGAAAGATCGAGCCAATGGCACAAGAGTTTCTGTTTCTAAATCTAAAAAAAAAAATCAAGAAAGCGTCACAAACCCTTCTGTTCTTTTTTATATTATTTTCCCCAAAGACTCACAAGCCAAAACTTTTATTTGGCATAAAATTAAATTATTTAACCCCAATCTTACCTGTTTGAATCGTACACCAATAATTTGATGTATTTTAAAATTGAATAATACGTAAAGTGTCCTTAGTAAATAAATTCACTAGCAGACGTTACAGTTACACTCAGTTGGTGTGCGTATCGTGCCCGTAGAATTCGGGTTAAGAGGTTCTGATTGCGTTCCAGAGCGAAAGGCAGAAAGCAAGCGCTGAAGAACTACAATCAGTGCAAAGCGTCGAGCACGTTGGGCAACGGAGTGGTCCAACAAAAGCCCAGCAAGTCCGAGAAACGAGCGGACAGAACAACCAAGATGCTTGTGGCCGTGTTGCTGCTGTTCCTGGTTACAGAGATACCCCAAGGCGTTCTGGGGTTATTGTCCGGCGTGCTGGGCGATTGTTTCTTCCGCAACTGTTATCACAACTTCGGCGAGGTGATGGACATCCTGGCGCTGTTGAACGGCGCCATCAACTTCATCCTCTACTGTTCGATGTCCCGACAGTTTCGAACCACTTTCGGGCAGTTGTTCAAGCCGAGGATCATGAAGAAATGGCAACCAGCCACGCAACAGACCGACGTCCAGAGCACTTACGTATGATGCAGGCTGAAGGGTCTGGAGACCACGCGTCTATAGGGATCTATAGATAGGATCTTCATGGTGAACACACTGACACGTTGGACTGTTTGTTTTTAATATTTATTACAAATTTTGACTCTTAATCGCTAAGGAATTTTTAACCCTCAAATGGTAGAGTAAACTATTTCTTCTACAGAAAGAGTCGATGAAACAGTAGCCGGAATTTGAACTTAGTCTGTGTAATGGTATTCAGGTTTTGTTGTATTGGGCTACTTGTTTTTAACGAACGTTGTGAATCGTGTTTGAATAGAACTGCTGAAGAGTTGTTAATCCTTGATTGGTAGATCAATTTATTTGTTATGTAGTTTGTCTAATATTCTTTGTAAATTTTTCGTAGATCCATACAGCGTTAATGCTGAATTTATCGTGTCGTGTCTTTGCCCTCAAATCCTGGCGAAGATTTTAAAGTGTTCTTGATATCGAACCACGCTTTTAACGATACTACACATATCTGATAAAATATAGCCCAAAAGCACACACGTGTGAGAGGCAAAATATAGCCAAAAGTGCTGTTGTAATCCCAAATATAGTCTGTGTAAAATTTAGCATACTTTGTAAAGTAGTATCACTTCGATTAAATTCGCCAGTAAACAGTAAATGTAATTGGTAGGCAGTATAGCTTGTTTGCTCAGCAAGAGACTAAAAATGGAGTATGCAAACTTTCGAATAGACGATTATATATTTTGGGCAATTTTTCCCTCGTTTCTACCGGTCGAGGATTAATAACATTTAAGCTTCAACGCACGAGTGATAAAATTATTAAAAATAAGAGGGAAAAATGTACATTTTTTTTTTTACAAAACTAAAAGCACATAAACTATACAATGTGCAGAGAACACCGCCGAGCCATTGTGGGTGATAACGTAAAACGTGGCTTCCAAAGAGACAAGAAACGATAACATTAATAGCCTCGTGGAAGACTATAATCATATTCAAATGTTTTAACCGGTTAACAGATAAATTTCGAAGGTCGAACTAGGTAATTTTTTTTTAAAGAAACAAGATGATTTTTCAGAATACTGACAAACTGGCCTATTATTATTATTATTATTATTATCGGTGTCAAGTAAAGTCACGTATACGTGACACCCGCCGTGAAAGTGCTATGATGACATAACCGAACGAAAAAATTGTTTTGTCGTCGATTCAAACACTTTTACCAGTCCAAACGCGAAGGAAGCAAAAAAAAAGTAGTCATAATCGAGGGGAAAACGTGTCTGGCCGACCGAAATAGTTAAAAATTACTATGTTAAGGAATTTTGTGTTCCCCAAACGCCGGGATGCTTAACACTGATTGATGGCAATTAACTTAACTGCCGTTACTGCAAATGACAGGCCCCGTTAAGGCGAACAGAAACTTGATCGTGCGTTTAACACGCAAATAGAAGATAAGGAAAGCTGACACACACCCTTGCGTTATTCGAACTTAACGCTCAAACGTTTCTAAACGCGAGCAAACTTGTTTGTACATACTGCATACTCTGCTTTTTGTACCGACGTTCGATTAGTCCGGTGTTTGCATTCGTACGGCGCGTCGCATAAAGTACGCGAAGCGTTATTAACACAATCGTCAACATTGTCATCGAACGCCATAAATACCCGCGTATTAGCACAGCAAACTCAACAAATTAGAAACGTGACGATACGGTGCGCGAAAACGTGCAGAAACGTTTCCGCGGCGTGATTCATCACTGTTTATACATTATTATTTGCGCACACGATTCGATGTCGTTCTAATAATATAAAGTAATTTGTTATTAAACGGTACCGCCTCGTGGTTCGTATTTCAACGTATATTCGACAACGTCGCGGGGCCGTTGTATTATTTATTTACGAATTATTTTATAGTTAAACGCGAACGTTCCCTCGTTCCTTGATCGTGCGTTTAATACACGAATAGAAAATAAGTTATTTATCGCGTGGGCAGGATTGGAAACGAAACTTTCCGTCGGTCGATCAATTAATGTCGTACACCTAACAACGAACGATTAAGAATTACGAAAACGGGCAGAAGGTTTATCAATGCCCGAACACCGTATTATAAACGCGTTAATGTAATTAATGTAGCAGAAATGTGGGAAATAACGTCGTAGATCTAGGTATTACCGTACGAAACATAATATGCGAAACCCTGTAAATAAACAAGTGAAAACCGTAGCGGTAATAAATTGTTCCGTTATTTTGTATCGCAAGAGGAAATTGAGACGGAGTTTTTTTTAGCTATTGAGCCCAGCTAAAAATCTGTCCGTTCCGATGTACACGTTAACGAAACATTCATTTATAGAGATTGCGAATAAACGTTTCCGTATCGATCATTGGCTTTCAATGTTTTCCCCTTCCGTAACGCGTAATTCACGCTTTGGCTCCGTATTTTTTTCAAAATATTTCCGGGCGAAATCCGACCATCTGTGATTTCACTCGATTTGCACGCAAAGTCAGCGTTTTAATGTCTCCGATTCTAAAACGGGAACACGCGAGTTTGTTTACGCGCTGCACCGTTTCGATAAATGATCTTTTTACCGTAAGCAATGGTGTTCTTATAGAAATTCCGCCCACCTTTGATGAGACTCGGATAAAACTTCGCGAGACTTATTACATTTCCGAATGGAAATGAGACGGGAGGAAGAAATCGACACGCGTTTCCTGCCGTCGATTCTTTCGTCGAGCTCTTTCACTTACTTTGTTTTCTCTTTAAATACCGTCGCTGCTCGGGGTATTCAGGTTCACCAGTTCGATTCTACTTAATCGAGAATTCGCCCCTTGATCGCTCCGGTTCCGAAGGTGAATGGAAAAAAGAGAGGTACAGCGACTAAAAAACGTTCGAGCAATTTCATCGGGAATAAAGCATGCCGTGCGAACCTTTGCTTCATTTCCGCCGTTAACGTCTTTTAAACTCGAAGAGCAATCGAACGCAAAGAAATCATGAACTATCCGTAACGATCGAAGAAAATCGTTGGGATTGCTTGAAAATAATCGAATTTATTTCTCGATCGTAGGAAACAACGAAGCGTCATAGTAATCGAAACGGATGGTTACACAATTATGCAAACGATCGATCCATTCGATGTTTCTCTGTTCCGATGAATATGCAAACACCGACACTTTAGAAAAGCTGAGACGTTTTTTGATCGCTGTAACGTGATAATTTCGTTCCCTGTCGCGTCTATATCGAAAATCGATTTCAACCCCCGAAATTGCTTCACCTTTGCGATTCGGGGGATTCTCAACGAAGTGTCGTAATTGATGAGATTTTATTCACGAACAACGAGTAAAAATTTTAGACTCGCCCGTGAACGAACTTCTATTTGCCTTTCGTTTATAAATTAAAATCCATTAACAGGGGAAAATATACGAAAAAGTTTAGTCTTTCGTGTTCTCCTCTTTACTCTACGTTATGCTTTTAGATTAATTATTCATCATATGTATTTATTCTGAAAAGCTAAAAGTGCTGGAAATGGCTACATTGTGATAAAAAGTCCAAGTAACGTCTTTAATTGAAGTTTTCAAATTCTTAATTGAATAATGTTAAATCAATAACGATGGCGATATTGTATTTGACAATATTAACTTCCTGGACTATACTTGGATAGAGTACATTCCTGGACCAGAAACTCGAGTTCTATTGTGCAACACGCTCGATCGCAATTAGAAAGATTTGTCGCGTAACACGATCGAAACGTGGCCTTGCTTAGCCAGTTGGAGTCTTGAGTTCTCGTCCCTTCTGAGCGAGAAAACGAAGACGAAGCTCTTGGATATAATGTACGGTTATCCCGAGGCACAAAAGCATTTTCACCGCCTCGAGCCACCATATTTATTTCAATTTTTATTCGCATTTCCTGGGGGTTTTTTCTCGCTTGCCGCGCTCCGGTGAGTTTCATTCGTTCAATTCGCGCGACCTGATCGACGCTAAAATGATATTCAATCCCCGACGTATGCAAACTTATTTCGATGAATTAATGAGCATGTGATTAGATTCAATCGTCAGATCGTTTGCAATTCGAATATATTATAATTAACCGATTTATTCGAAGCCTCCGGATATTTTTCGTTTTAAATTCTATTTCTGGGACACCGGAGAACCGAAGGTAGGAAAGGTCGGGTCGATATATTGGTTACTAACGATTCTGTTGAAATTATGTATGAAACAAAATAGGTTTCGGATTTAATTTCCAATAACATTTGTTACGTACGCTTCTCCTTTAAAATCAACTGTGAGGGAGATACGGCCAAACGTTAACAAATAACGAACATATATATGAAAAGTATCTAATTTTAGATGCTATATCTAAAATAATCAAGTCTTAAGTTTCGTTGAAATCCATGTCCATTAAAACGCTAAAAAAATATTTTTGTTTACGACGGTGAAAACGTAAACGATACCTTGAAACGTGTTTCTCCGTAGAAAAAAAAATGTTGTTTATCGCAATATTTATACGTTAAAAATAGAAAGGGGGCTCGAGCGCAATTTCGTCATTCTTGATTTCCATTCTGGTATATTTTGGCTTTCAGAATTACGCCATAAAATATTTACCTCCGGTAGATAAACACCCTGTACACGTTTCAAGCTTCGGCGTGATCCCTCCGGCAATTTTCTCCATGATGCAATAACACAACAGACACAAATGCATTTTATTTGTATAGATTGCTGTATACTAGCGCAGCTGTTCCATGAAAACCCACGTATCCTACACTATTGTGTGTAATTAAAGTTTTCGATGTTTCACGGAGCTCCAAGTCCTACGAACTCGAAACTCAATTAACACGATGACTGGTACCGGTATATTCGCTAGAAAGTCCAAGTAGATTAAGGGCCGCCCACCTGTGCCGTGTTATTAAGTCTATTTATTAACGCCCTTTAATTATATACAAAACTTAATAAAGAAGTTCGCGAATTTAATTGAACGGTTGCGTGCGTTATATCGCGTAAAAGAAAGATTCCCGCGTTGATCGGGAACAGGGAAAGATACGTAACAGCCGATGATTTACAGTGTTTTATACAACGCGACCGCGTTCATAACGTTCTTGCGGACTGCCGCGCAAAGTGACTTTAATTTTAAAGAATATTATTTTCAATGAACTTGCCCGATTAACTTTACGACATTTGATCGATTCTATTAAAATCTGCTGCAAATTCGTACTAATATAGCTTGTAATCTTATACGTTCGTTATTAGTCTGTCATGCTTTCATGAGTGGCACGGCAATTATCTTACAAAGCGACAAAGTAGGATAGAAACTTATTACAGAAAATGAGATGGATAAAAGAAAGAGCTTGTAACTGAACTTGTTCGCTAACTAAGTCAAGTTCCCGGCTATGCGGTCGTAGGGTCTTCCAAAGATCAAAGAATTTAAAGGGTCCCTCTCTGTTTCAAAGGCTACGGTATATAAATAGAAAATATTACAGATAGAAAAAAGGAAACTCTCTTTTTCTGTAATAGGATCTACCCTTTGATGGATCCTAGGTGAAAAATGGGGACAATATTCCTCTATGATGCTCGACTGTTGTTTGTCTATCGTCGCGTAGAGAAAGAATTTGTATTCACCGATTTGCCAGCACCCTCGTCTAGCATCTCGCGACGACGTATCGTTCTGTCGTCTCTCCTAATTGAGTTCTCTCATCAGTGTTCCACCCGTCTTTCTGTGCATCCTATTGCGTACGCTACAGTATCCCTGCAAGAGGCTTTAAACTAATTGTCTCGGCTAAATCAGATAGGATACTCCGCGACATCGTCGCGCGATAAAGTTTGAACGTCTCTGGCATGTCCCTCGACACCCACGATCGGTTCAGGTCCTTCGAGATTGGCGAGTGCCAGTCGCTCGTCTCTTCGCGGATCGCTGAAAAATTGAAAATAGTAAATTGATACTATTTGGTACAGGAAATAAGGCTGGGATCAGCTGTTGAGCAAACTTCATTCGCGAATAATGAATACAAACTTTGGATTCGCTAGTAAACTAGTTTTCTGGCTGCGGTTTCGCACGATTGGACGTTGGCTTAAAATATCTGTCGATAGACTCGAATTCACGAAGTTAGTTTACGAACCAATCCAACATATTTATTCGTTATTTATGGATTTGCTCGTCTCTGAGACAAGATTCGCAGGAACATTCTTAAATACAGTAAAATTCAAATTATTCGGCATATTCAGGACTGGAGCAATGCCAGAAAATCAAATATGTTGGATAGTTTGACTATACCCCCATATAAAATGATACAAATGAGGGATTGGACCATTTTTATAGGATTTTTCTCACTTTACGGGGTTAAGGAATAATATTCCCAACATTCTTGGACTTTCTACATATTCTTCAGCAAAATACGCGTAGTTTGCATTTTGAAACATTAAAATTCTCCAATTCATTCAAGAGTTATGATATTTTAAACATAATCAATGTCAGACATTGTATTTTCGGTAAGGAATTTTTTTCTCGAAAATGCGTAGGAATTCGGGAGCAAGTCTATTCACCAAAAATAATTGTAATTGCCCTCAGAAACTAAAAATAATTTTTTGTGAACGATTTGAAACTTTTCAATTTCGTCGAAAAATTTCAGTACCTACTCGAATTTTTTTCTCGAAAGTGCGTAGGAATTCCGAGGTATGCGTATTCACCAAAAATGATTATAATTGACCCTAGCAACCAAAACTAATTTTTTTAGAACGATTTGAAATTTTTTAATTTTGTCGAAAAATTTTATACCTTCCCGAATTTTTTTCTCGAAAGTGGGTAGGATTTCGGGGGTATGTCTATTCACCAAAAATTATTATAATTGACTCTAACAACCAAAAGTAATTTTTTTAAAACGATTTGAAATTTTTTAATTTTGTCGAAAAATTTCACACCTACTCGAATTTTTTTCTCGAAAATGAGCAGAATTTCGGGGTTATGTGTATTCACAAAAAATGATTGTAATTGACCCCTGCAACTAAAAATATTTTTTTTAGAACGATTTGAAGTTTTTTAATTTTGTCGACAAATGTCATACCTTCTCGAATTTTTTTCTCGAAAGTGGGTAGGATTTCGGGGGTATGTCTATTCACCAAAAATTATTATAATTGACTCTAACAATCAAAAGTAATTTTTTTAAAACGATTTGAAATTTTTTAATTTTGTCGAAAAATTTCACACCTACTCGAATTTTTTTCTCGAAAGTGGGTAGAATTTCGGGTGTATGTGTAATGACCAAAAATGATTATAATCGATCCCTGAAACCAAAAATAATTTTTTCAGAATGATTTGAAATTTTTTAATTTTGTCGAAAACACACCTTCTCGAATTTTTTTCTCGAAAATGAGCAGAATTTCGGGGTTATGTGTATTCACAAAAAATGATTGTAATTGACCCCTGCAACTAAAAATATTTTTTTTAGAACGATTTGAAATTTTTTAATTTTGTCGAAAAATTTCGCACCTACTCGAATTTTTTTCTCGAAAATGATTAGGATTTCGAGGGTATGTCTATTGACCAAAGATGATTGTAATTGGCCCCCGCAAACGAAAATAATTTTTCCAGAACAATTTGAAAAAAATTTTTTTCGACGAAAAATTTAGGCACCCTCCTATCGTTTTTCCTTAAAAATTCATTTTTGATTTTAAATAAACACAACCATGGGTAATTTAGTAATACAATTTATTAATACAAAATAAAATACATCAAATTCAACTGTGACTGAACACTACTGTACTCCTATTATGCGCTTCTTCTTTCGTTAAAAGGGCCTTGTCTGAAACTGGAAACATGACAATTATTTTTTATTTTTGAAAACATTGTAAAAAGTTAATAATAACATTCTTAAGGAGTTATCGAATATTAAACGCTCAGTTAACACAAAGTTTGTAAATATTTCTTCGCGATGCTCCGTATGTTGATGATTGATATTTTGAGGGATTCTGTGTATCGCCGGTTCATCCATTTCACTTAATCCGACGTGTCGAACGAAAACCAACACTAGAAACATATTTCATACCGTCCGAGTTTGAGGATGTCGAAGGTAGAACGCATGGAACGACTTTCGACCTGATTCTACACGTCAATTTCCTGTTGTCGCGACGTTTCCACGATGGATACGCTCGAACGACGGGCGTCTCCTCCTCGGTTTGACGGATGCGATGGAAATATGCAGGAAAATGTGTTAAAGCGTTTTAAAGACTTTCCGCGGCGACGCGAACAAAGATCCAAGCGACAGCTTCGGTTTGAAAATTTAATATTTAAGGCGTAGAGAATACTTGAGACGCGTTGAAATTCAATTTAACACTCACGTGGAACATTTATAATATCTTGAATATAACAGACATTATTTGACATCTGAATATTTAAAGTGTAACATAAAAACAATTTCTATTAGTAGTAAATAACTAATAAAATATCATAAATGTAACATACATACCGTAAAGATAAGTAATATTCGAACAACACAGTTTGCACGGTTCTTCTTTCTTTTATTTATTTAAAAATCACATTTAATCGCAATGCAAACAATGAAATTTAACCCAATGCGAAATTTAATAGCGCCGTCAATCGAAAAATAATGTGATCAACCGTGGCAAACAACGCAACAATGAAGTTCCTCAAACTTTTAATTAAGACGCACGCGAGCTTTATCAGAGTTGCATAAAGCTGATGTTGCGGATGATAGATCGTCCGGAGAAAATTGAAGCGACTTGGCCGCGTCGTGCCAGGCAACCTACCACGAAACCGTTTAATTACGTCCATAATTTACCAATTTTGTAATCACGGTTCACGAGGAAAAGGATTATACGGAAGAGGTTTAACCGCGAGGGTGGAGCTTATCGCGGGAGAAACATCGAAAGGGCGATTTACCAATCACTGATATACTCCCATGACATCGACATGCACCGTAATTATTCGCCATTGCCTAATTAAATTCAAACGACATAATTATCGACAAAATTCTAACTAATAATTTCGTCATTCATCGATAATAATCGCCATTGTTCGTTCCTGCTTTTGATTCTTGCCTTTAATTTGCAAGAGGCAATTGTAAGTTTTACATTAAAAGTATTTAATAAAAGGAAACAACGCTGTTTCATCAAAGTTTTCTAACCTGGTGATCCACCTACGCCGACCATCGTAAATCCTTGAGACTTTCCGAATGCAATCCGTTGGGAGCAGGGGAATTAATGTACGACGGCCATTCGGAACAACTTGAAATGAGAAAACTGAATCTCCTTGACACGTGGACTCCTGAACGAGGAAGACTGAGGTATAGAACGTCGTCGAGACGTGACAGTGCAAGGACCCGTTATAAACACGGGGGGATGAAAGTTAATCGATGCTGGAAGAGCATCCTTGTCCGTGTCCATTACAGACTTGCGAACCTTGTAAAACGAATCGATCGTTTCGACGCATCGAAACCTATGAAACGGAAAAAAAGCCAGCCGGAATACGTTTCAATGAGTTTTATTCGTTCCTTGGGAAATGTCTCAAGATTTCTTGACTTCGACGACCGGCGTAACCGTTTTAAACTTCGTCTGCATTAAGGATTCTCGCCTTCTCATTACTGGACGCCTTCTCCTGTTGGAGTTTCGACGATAGTTTCTTCGCAGTTTGCGTTATCTGCAAAAACAAACGAGACGAGCCATTCTAACTGCTTTGAATCGGTACTTCGGAACTAGGACTGGGACCATTCAAATAGTTTAATATTCAAATGGGAATAACCGAAATTCGCGTACGGTGAAACCTCGAATTAGTAGACTAATTGAAGTATTTGTAAAGTAGCGTCTATACGAATCCGAAACTATATAAATTACCATGCTTTTCAGTACAATAACTTCTACATCTTCTAATGAAACAGTTTTTCCCAGAGCTAGAAACATAATGACTACGAAAAGAAGTTTATTTCTTCTAACAACTCTGATGTCTACTAGACGTCTACTGGCAATTATATCATGACTGGAGTATTCAAATATAGAAAAATTTAATAAGCAGAGCCAATACAAAACTCGCCTCGTCGTCCACGTCGATCACAGCCGTAATATCATTCAGCGCGGTTAAAAATTCAGCAGCGCTGCTCGTGTTGCCCAAAGCCTCCAGAATTATCGCGTAATTAATTAGCACCAGAGGGTCTTGCGGCGCCAATTCGTGAGCTTTCTGCAATACCTTCTCAGCCCCCTCCAGATCGTCTAACCGCTTCAAAGCGACTGCAACAACGATTAAATTCTTTATCGCGGTCGTTATTCGACTCCGTGGGTGGCAACAGGAAGTAAAATCGATGCCATTAAAATTTCTTATGCGTCAATGACGCGCCACCGTATTTTCTTACTTCACATCCGCAAGCACAGGCTTTTCTGGCTTCTTTTTTGTAAATTCAATTCAAGCACGTTTCGCTGGCCGAGCGTTTTCTCTACGAATTATGGCTTCATAACGAGTACGAACGAACGGAAAGAACCGAAGAAATTGAGGAAAAGAAAAGAGACGACGCAGCGAATGGAATTTTCATTGATAATAAAATAGATTTAGAAATAATGCCGCAAGCGGGTCGCCAGAATGCCTCCTCTGCATTTAATATCGCGTGAAGTTGAGAAAAATTTATTTGACAATAAGAAATTATGAATAATATTGATGGATGACCTAGATTAACAGAGTGCAATAAGAGAAAGGTTGTTCGTGATTGAGCGATGATTAAAATTCTTTTTCCAAAGATATAGAAGAACGACTTACGTCCAAGCAGAAGATATGGCATAGCGTTCTTCGGGTCAGCACTGACCGCCGCGCACAAATAGATCGCAGCCGAAGCGGGCTGACCGGTAGTTAGGAAAACCATCCCCAAATTGTAGGCAGGCAGAAAAGCCATTGGATTCAGATAGTGAGCCCTCTTCAAACAGCTAATTGCCTGGAAGTAAATCAGAGCATTAAAACCGACGTGTCCTGCAACTCTCGTATCTCTATTAGCAAACATCGCGAAATAGTCGCTGCACAAATATGTATACGTAACTATAATGAGATAGACCGATGCAGACGGTAATTCAGGATTGGCGAACCAAACGGCGGCCCCGGATTATGGAAACGACACAACAGATTCAGAGGCGACATTGTTTATTAAACGCAACGTTCTCGAGATCGAGTTAAAAATGTCGTGATTGACTTACTAATGGCTTAGCCTAAACAATTTTAAGGAGAAACAAAAGTTACCGAGGAAGACCAAAATAAATGAAACGTTAAACAAAATGCTTGAAAGTATTTTGCTTTGGAATAATTAATTTCGAAATACATTCGTGATGGATGGAGAGAATAGAAAGGAAAGTGATTTAGTTTTTAAATCGTCGAAAGGAACCGCGAACGCGTGATGCCGCATGCCCCTTTTTTCTTATCGGACAATTTCACTCGCGTTTCTTATCAACCACACGGTAACTAAAGCCGAGCTTTGAATTTAATCCACTTGACTTTGGCGTCTTGGCCCGCTAACAAGCAGCCGGGTCCTGTGGAATAATGGAAGAGCGGATTAAGAAACTTTCATGTACGGGCTCCTTCCTGCATCTCAAACACGGATTCATAGATTCTCTCCGAACCTGTCTACCTTGCAAAGGGTCTGTTAACCATCAAGAAAATATTGAATAACTCGCACTGACTCTATTTATTACGTTACATTATTGGAAGGGAAGAGAATTTTTCTCGGCGATCGACTAATTGGGGGAAGAAGCTTCTGCGAAACGCAGGCTGTCGACCTACGTTGTGCTAATTAAGCATCCCACTATGAAGCAAATAGCAGAGAAAATCCATATTACAATTAATGTTTCAACGTTCTATTTTTAAATTTTAAATAAAATAGAATTATTCGAAAAAGTGTCCCGGTGTTATCGAAGTAGACACTGATACAAGTTTTGCTCCGTATTATATTATCAGTACTTCTTACTATTCGTTGTACTTGTCTTTTCTCATCATGCTGAGTACGTTCATTAAATAAAAGAAGAATGACCGAGGAGTTAGAACGTGGATTCAATTACCGTCACGACTTTTGTTCTCTTTCGCTCACAGTGAGCAGTCTTTTCATTAAAACGTAATTGTTCAAGTATCTAATCATCCCGTCCCTTGACTAAATAGGGATAATCAAGGTTCCACCCTATTTTGCAAATCCCTCTTTCATTAACGTCTCGTTCAGATCCTGATAAAAAAGACAATGAGCTGCTGTCTGTTGTTGGAGATTCGCCGAACCCCCGGGCTCGAATCCCGACTAGAATCGACTTTGTTTGGTATAACGGATTCGTGTTCTTCGAGAATGGGTTGCGCTTCATTAGGAAATACCCAGCCCTTAATTTGCATTTACCGATTTTCTCCCGTCCCGGCTGCACCTCGCATCGGTGCATTACACGCTTCTGTCTTGTCCTTTAATTGAGTTCCTCCGGGGCACAAGTGTGTTCCAACTGTCATTCCGAAACCCCTTTACCGCGTCCCCTTTAATGGACTTTAAATTAATTATCGCTGTTAAATCCGACAGTCTGCGCATATCCACCCCGCCGCGGATAAAGTCCACACCGATTCGCCAATTTCTACGTCCTCGTAAGGGGAAAAACTGGTTTAAGCTGTTAATCTTCCATGTTTGCGGCCACGGCGTAACGGGGCCGCAAGTACGGTAGAACTTCCATTATACAAATTAGAGACTTTATTATTATATAAGCTAGATCTCTACAGAGAAACAGAATTGCACTGTTGAGAATCGAAGAGAACTGTTTTAGAAGAAACGCGTCCCCATTGGTCGGAATTCTACACCCTCCCTGAAGGGCACGTGACTAAGCCAGACTTCGAAAAAGTCTCTCCCATTGATCGGTGTTGAATTTAGATTGCGACCCAACGCGCAAAAACTAAGCCAGACATAAAAAAAATACAATTCACAGACGAAGTCGGGAAACGTTCGCCGTATATCATGGTGTCCCACGGGACAGTTCTTTTCAGCTCCGAACAGTAAAGCTGTTCATTTTATCGTAGTAGTCCTGCACGAAGCTATAAATATTTCCCTTTGTGTGATATTCGCCACGCGAAAGAAATCCATTTTTTTCGACCACAATATGCATTTTCATAATATTAATCACTAGCATACAAGATACGGTGTTAGTACAATATCGGTTGGGACATTCCATTCGTATATATTTGCTTTTCATGAATTGTATCAAGCTACCTGCAGGGAACGCTAGCAACAAAACCATACTTTCTGCATTTAATTTACATTTAAGGTAAAAATTGACCAAACATAGAGTCTACGGCTTTTCTAGGAATCCGTAAAGTGGCACGTGGCCTTCCAATGCCAAAAGGTTTCCCTGTCATAGACGATTACGTCCGCGAATAAGTACTTACAGCAACGAATTTCTGCTTGCCGTAGAAGCACATTCCAACGTTGTTCCATAGAGCGTGCGATTCCGGGATCGATTGGGCAGCCAGCTTGTACTTCGACAATGCTACGTCGTATTCCTGGTGATTCTGAAGTGCACGATAAACATTTTAGCCCTGTCGAACAAAGTTCTTCCCTTCCCGCCCTCCTTTCTAGATACGCAACCCCAACGAACGAGTATCTCTAATTAAATTCTTGAAGAAGATTACAACAACGGTGCAGATACTTTGTACTCAAACGTGTAGGTACTTTGTTCGTGACCAGTGGATCGGTGTATCAGTGTTTCGTTTAACGAAAATGCATTCTATGCGAAAGGAAATTGAGTCTTCGAAAATGGTCCCTGTATCCCGTTATTTTTAGAATATTTGGATATACAGAGTATCTTGATGGCTCTGTTGCACATTTGTGGAACGAATTTGAAACGATATGATCTGACTTTTAAGTTGTTTAAAGCAGTTATTTTCGAAGTCTTTTCAAACTCTGCACTTGGGGCATCCCCTATACTTTTATATAAAAATTTCCCCCTCGTCGAGAACTCTGTGTTCGTAAAGCTGGAACAGCTAATGGAAAAGACGAACGAAGAATTAATCATCCGTTATGCGGAAACAATTTCTCATCCCTTGAAATCCACGAATCAAAGTCGTGCCTGGCATACCACGAGCATGGTTACACGCTCACCTGAATCACGTAAGCTATCGGCAGTATCGCTCTAGTGCAATCCGGGGAATGAGCGAGGGCTGTTCCAAATTGTTGAAACGCCCGTTGAACGTCGCCGATTTTAAGATAGAGGAGCCCAAGGTCGGTCGCGGCCTCGATGCTTTCGGGATTCCCGCTGGAAAAAATATCAAGAAAGTAAAAAAAGAACCGAGCAAATCAGCAGCTCGTCTGTTTTCGTGATTGTCAACGGATGGAATTTCTCGCTGGTTATTTGCATCTCCCGATAACCCGATTACTCGATCACTGGAATTAGGTGGCCTGAATATTTTCGTAGCCTTTTCTCGCCATGATATGGACGATTGGACACCACAGATTCTTCCACCGTCCAACAAATACGTGAAAAAAAAATTAGCTCATGCATTTCATGCGAGCAGCATATAATTAAAGAAACGTAATTGGAAACTATTGTAACTCGTTTCAGTGTTGGAACAAGCTTTGTATAGGCATTTATGATACCACGGTGCACGTGGTAATCATTATCCGCATTATCCAGCCGAGTGTATTTTTAAACAGGAATACAATTAAGTTTTTTCTCGAAATGAATTACCATTCGTTCGTATGCAGAACGATTTGCATTTATCGATCCCGAGCACTTTACCTAGGCTAAACGATCAAATAAAATAATGAACACGCGATTGTACAGTTAACAGCGAACTTTGGAAAAGGAAAACAAACAACTGCGATCGTCATTTATTTGCACGCGGAGCTATGCTCGAATCGTTTTATGCCAACGTTGAATTCGTTAATGCACCATTCGTCAACCGTGTACCAACAGGCGTAATTAAGCAAGGAGAATTAAATGGTGCGCAAATAACCGTGCGAGTAAAAAAAAATAATGTCATCTTCGAACGAAAGGAATGAGAAATAATTTAAAAACTTATAATCGATATCGTGCATCGGTAGCGTTTGCGTTATTCAAGAAGCCATAAAAAGTACGAGGTAATCGTCGCCGTGGCAAATTACACATCTCCTCCGTTCGTTACTGTTTGCTATGCATCTTTCTTAATCGGAGATGTATTTTTTATCTGCAACGGGAGGCGGAATATGATACACCGACAAGCGCATCGTAAATAAGAACGTTCAAGCCGACGATCCCGCGGCGCAGAATGAAATTCTCGAGCGCAAAGCGAGGTCATGCGAGCGTTAATCGCGGAATACATTAAAACGGGAAACACTGCCGCCATTCGTACCTCAGAGCTGCGTTGTAAGCGTTTCGAGCCTCGGTAACGTGATCCTCCAAGATGCAGACTCTGGCTAAAGCAATGTATGGTAATTCGTTCCTCGTCAACTCGATCGATCTCTTCAAGTGCCTCTTCGCTTCGTACAGTTGATTCAGCTTCGCGTAACATTCGCCTGAAAAATAACACTCCATTATAACACCTAGAGTTTTATGTACATCTTATCAACAAAGTTTCCAATATTTAAAAAATAGCACAAATTAGATTTTTTAATTTTGATCTAAAGCACCTTTAGAAAATATTTCTAACGACGAAGAATGCTGGATTCGAAAAATTAACGAAGTCGTACGGTATATTCGTATAGTTTACTATCAGGTAATTTATACTAACAGTTACGTACTGTTTACCGCGTACCGTATTATGCTAATAAATATAGCGATATAATTTCCGACACCACACGCGCCTAATCTCTACTCCAAACCATTTCCGTAAAATATCTGCTAACTATTTGGCAACAGGAGTCCGAAACAGTGAATAAAACGTTGTACTAACAGTTACATTCTTATTAAAATTTTATAAAATATATCAAATGAATCGTTGTATAATATTGTACCAATCTTCTTGCTAAAATCTACAAGGATCTATTAAAATCCATCGTACGGGGTTGTTAAATAGAGAGGATTAATATTCTTTTATACAAGTACGCCTACACAATATAATATAATAAATTTCACATTTCTTTTATGCGTATTTTTAGCAATTAATAACTCTGTAACGCAATTTCGTCGTTCGTGATTTTTGTCTTACTTTAGTATACAGGGTGTTCGGTCGCTCCTGGGAAAAATTTTAACGGGTGGTTCTAGAGGCCAAAATAAGACAAAAATCAAGAATATCAATTTCTTGATTGCTGCTTCGTTAAAAAGTTATTAAAAAATTAAATTTAAAAATTTCAAATCATTCTGGAAAAATTATTTTCGATTGCGGGGGTCAATTACAATCATTTTTTATGAATAGTCACACCCCCGAAATCCTACCCATTTTCGAGAAAAAAATTCGACTAGGTGTGAAATTTTTCGACAAAATTAAAAAGTTTAAAATCGCTTTAAAAAAATTATTTTTAGTTGCAGAGGTCAATTACAATCATTTTTGGTCAATACACATACCACCAAAATCCTACCCATTTTCGAGAAAAAAATTCGAGTAGGTGTGAAATTTTTCGACAAAATTACAAAATTTCAAATCGTTTTAAAAAAAATATTTTTAGTTGCAGGGGTCAATTACAATCATTTTCGGTGAATACAGATAACCCCGAAATCCTACGTACTTTCGAGAAAAAAATTCTTTACCGAAAATATACTGTGTGGCCGGAAATGTTTCTATAACTTTTTAACGAAGCCTCAATCAACAAATTAATATTCTTGATTTTCGCCTTATTTTGGCCTTTAGAATCCCTCACTAAAATTTTTTCCAGGGGTGGCCGAACACCCTGTATAGTACCATCCCTTAAAGTTTCGGACACCTGTTGCTGAACACGTTGCGTATCTCCATTATTTTACAATATTTCTACAAACGATTTTAGAATTATATTTTCAACGTTATGTTGAAAAAAAATATTGTACATACTCTACACATCACTAAACATATGTACGGAATATCTCGTTAATTCATAAATTCTTAATTCATTTATTTATGAAATCAAAAGCAAAATAATCACCATACTGCAATGGTGACTCACCTATGTTTAGATAAATTTCCCAGTCCGGTACAGTCGATATCTTCTCAGCTTCCGAGTACGCTTCGATCGCGCGTTTGTGACTGCCCATTATCAAACTAGTAAATAGTATTAAATTATCAGGAACAATACAATATCAACAAGTATGAATTTGTTTTACAAAAAACATGGAACCATTTAGTTCATATTAAAACGTTTAAAACGTACATTCTTTTTAATGAATATAAAATGAACAAGTAACCAGCAGTTATTTCGCTACTTTCGTTATTTAAATTTAAAACAGAACATTTTTCTTTTTTGTTATGAAACTATGCCTGGTAAATTCGTTTAAAAAATTGACATAGTTGACATAGTTCTAACAGAGAATAATTAGTAACTTCTGAACCGAAAATAACCCTAAAAACGTAAAATTGCATGCCAAGATCTTTCGAAGGATACTTGTCTACTTTAGAGCGCAGAATATAGCTGTCATAAAATTTTTATTCTCTTAAATTTATAAACGGAGAATATTAAATAGATCTAAAAAATAATAAGCCACTCACAGCGACTTGGCGATTTGCTTGACGTTATTAACATTCGTCGAATTAACATTATACGCCGCCTGGAAGCAGTTCAAGGAATCTTGAATCTTTCCCTCTCTCCTAAGTATCAAACCCTATAAAGATGAAGAAGAACTTCCGTGTTTAAATTTGTTTAAAATGCAATATCAAGCTTGATCTTTTATTTATTTATCTTACTTTCAAGTAATTGGCGTATTCATTGTGTCCATTCGATCTCAACAATTCTTGATCGAGCAGGATTTTACAGGTTTTGTACTCGTGACGAGTATAATGGCGATGCAGCAACCAATTGTTGCACTCTATCGCTGGTATTTCCGGCGCTGTACCGACAATGAAAATCCAGCAACATATTATATTACAGGCGCACGAATATTGTGAACGAATACGTATTTGAATTACGATTCTTAATGCAGAGAGACAAAATCTTTATTACTGGAATTATCTACTTTCTTTCCTTCTCTAATACCTGCGTATACCATGATTAATGTCGTGAAATTGACGATATTAGGGAACACGTCGATTATCGGAACACCGATTATCCGAATCTCGATTACGCGAACGACTGATTATCGGAGTACTATCGAGATTATCGGTGACTATGTAACGAAATATATTTTCGTTCTTAATAAAGTTGGAAAATAATAAAACTAATTGATTCAAGAATTATTAAATTATATATTGATTTAAGAGTCTGAACAGCTAAACTTCAATTCTAACCTCCTGTATGTTAATAAAATTTTTAGAGTTAAGTGTGCATGCCTTTTTATCAATTGTTTTGTTTAACGCGTGTAAACAAAAGAAAAACCACCTTTCTTCCCTGTATCGCTTCTCGACCGTTGCGAAACAGTCGTTTGTTGTTGAATACGACCATTACTAAGAATATTGTTAGCCATTCTTAGGAACACAAAACTAACATTGCACGAATATGTTTCGAACTGTCCGTCGTGCAAACGTTAATCGAGAAATCTAGCGGTGTGTTGTTGCTGTTGTTCGTCATGGCAACCCTCGGTTTAAAGTCCCGTTTACACAGAAGTATCTTAAATAATTACAAGGGTTACCTTTATCTGCAAAAACAACATAGACAAACCTCGTTGCGGTTAATCGTATTCTCTTACTCTTTGATTCAAACGTAAATTGAAGAGAATCTGATATTTGTTACAATCTTTCTGACACTGGCGAACCAAAATGTAACGGTACAAGATTGGATCTTGCTTCGGAAGCATCCGCTTAGAAAATCAATTCAAAGAATTTCTTAGCAGAGACACGAAAGGGAATTAGAAATTAGAAAAGAACGGTGCTTGAATCAAAATCCATGACAAAAGTACACCGTGCAAGACACGTAGCGCCATCGGAGTGATAACAAAAATTACGAGACGTCATCGGCGCATCAACATGGTTACGGGTAGTTGTTCCGACGCGATAACGAGACGGAAATGTTAGTATTATTACAATTAAATTATAGTAGGAAAAGATCGTGAAATAATTATAAATAAATCGAGTGTGAAACCTGTAAATCAACGTTTGAGTACTATCGCCCGCGTAGTCCGATTAAGCAACATGCGATGCTCGTGATTCCATGATACTAAGATGTAAAGAAACTATCAGTGCATGATTAGTCGCCAGTACCGGATAATTGAAGGTTATCGCTAATTGTAAGTCGATTCTCTGTTAAACTTATGTACGAATATCACGCTGAAACGTTGTTATTCACGCTCATTTGCAACTTTTATAGGTTATCTTACGTATGACTACGGTTTCACACACTTGCCGCTTGTCCACCTGTTATCACACACAAACCAATAAACATTTTTTACAGATATATACCCCTTATAATTTTTTATATCACATTATATCGAACAGCGTGAGATATAAATTTGTAGCCGAAAGGAAAACATTAAAGTAGTGAAACCTTGAACATTGTTTTTTTGTCCCCCGTTTTAATCCTTTGCTTCCTGTCTCCTTACTCTTTCTGTTACCTTACTAACACACACTTGAGTGATTTATATGGCAAATATTGTGCAACATGTGTTTCATTTGTCTTATTTACTCTGAAGAACTCTGGCTATTAGAATTGAGCTAAAAGTAAACAAATAGGTATCTGAATTTATATTTGTATCAAAGCACTTTATTTCCATATACTTCTTCAAGAATGTTAAACTGCTATATTAATAATTTTTATTTCAACTTAATGTGTTTTATAACTTAGTTTTTGAATAATAGATACGTATACTTTAAGTCTTATCATTTTGGCATTGTTTTTATTATCAGATTATAGAACAATATAAATTGAATAGTAGCCCATGATTCAATGTAGTACTTTTACTTTGTTTAATTCTATTATTTCATATTGTATGTCAATTTCCAAATAAAAGTTCAATAAGTCCTCGACTATGAAGTTAATGATTTTAAAGCTTTCCACAAAAATTGAATTGTACAAATATGATATATTATATAGAGAGAAAAAGATTATTCCTGAATTAATAAGAATATGATACCACAAATAAAAGAATGTCGATTAATTTTTATTTAATCTTAGGTCTTATGATTATTAACTAAAATGTTCTTTTTCTCTGTAATATATTTGATATACAATCTGAGATTTGAGAATTAGTTAAAGTTAGACAGACCTATATGTATTTTTTTATGGAAAGAACTCATTGTAATTGATTTTTACTGACTATAATATCACTTTTTCAGGAACTAATTACATCATGATGCCATAATTAAAAAAGTAGAAGATATTGGATATATCATGAGCTGCTCTGTAGAATTACGACAGCGCAGACCGCAGGGGATGGCGGAGGATCCTCATAAACTTGCAGCAATGATGAATAAATCGCAAAGGCTTGTTCTGGGACTGTTAGTTTTACTGTTAGTTGATATAATTTGGGTCTCCAGTTCTGAACTAACTAAAGTAAGAATCACATAAAATGCTAATCTAACACGTACAATTATAAAATATAATTCGCATCTAATGATATTTCTTTTACATTTCAGTATATTTATAGAGAAGCAGCATTTGAAAAACCATTTTTTAGCACATATGTAAAAACATCCATGTTTACACTTTACTTGCTCGGTTTATGTTTTTGGCCTCCATGGCGGGACCAATGCAATAAACCAGCAACATACATGGTATATTTCAATGCAAATGATTTTTTTTAAAACATAATTTTTATGTCCTGTTCTTCACTTCCTTTGTTTTTAGTTTATAGATCCCAATGTGGAAGATGATAACTTTTATTCAGAAGCCAATACAAGTTTGGTAAGTGAAAATTATTATACAGTAGTGCCCACTTAAGTGACCACGCTCGGGACCGGCCGCGGTCATTTATGTGGGCATGGTCACTTCTCAGAATTCAACGGAGATAAGGAAAGAGGATCAGTGCAAATGAAATACAATAGCTGGTATCCGAAACCATATATACAATGTATCGATAACGACCGGTGTCAAGTTACGCTCGACACGCTCGATATTCGAAGCCGCTTCTAAGAATTGGTGGGGATAACCGCGGACATTTAAGTGGGCAAAAATGCGGTCACTTATGTGGGCACTACTGTACTTTATGAATTATTCTACTTATTAAAAATCATCGCAAGTTATTATCATTTGGTGTTAACAGTAATAACAATATAAACATGTACCATTATAGAGTGATCCAACATTTGTTCCAATAAAAACACCGGATCACTGTGATCGTTCTTCAGGCACAGAAAGCGATGATTCTTCTATACGTTCTGTAAGATTTAGTAAGTTAGCTGAAGTCCGACATATGTCGGAAAGTGACGCTACAGAAGCGTTATTAGCAAGACTCAGTTATCAAGCGAGTTTAAGAGCCGGAGAACATGCAAGGCGGCAGGCTAATAAGTTTTCTGTTCAAAAAGTTGCAAAGATTGCACTTATGTTTTGTTTACTTGTACGTAACAGTTTAGCATTGCATAACTATCATACATTCGTGAAATTAATACAAATATTTCACGTTGTAGTGGTTTATGGCAAATTATACTTATCAAATATCATTAGCAAAAACTGAAGCAGGAGTTGTAACAGTATTGTCATCAACTTCAAGTTTATTTACATTGTTCCTCGCTGCTGTTTTCCCCAGCAATGGAGGAGATAAATTTACGCTGTCTAAGCTGGTTGCTGTCTCTGTTAGCATTCTCGGACTAGTACGTATAATCTGACATTATAATAAAACGTGTAACGTAAAAAAATGATTTAAACTTTTATACGAACGTTCAATTTATAAATAAAATGAAAAATTTCTTTCGATCTCTAGGTGTTAGTCGGTCTTTCAGATTTAACAATAGAAACTAATAGGATACCTACAGGCATAATATTGGCGCTAGTCAGTGCATTCTTTTATGCAGCTTACATTGTATTCTTAAAACGAAAAGTGGATCATGAAGATAAAATAGATATTCCAATGTTTTTCGGCTTTGTTGGGCTTTTTAACTTGACGCTTTTATGGCCATTATTTTTTATCCTTCATTACGGCCGTTGGGAGGAATTTGAATGGCCAAATACTCATCAGTGGACATTTTTGATTATCAATGGTCTGATTGGTACAGTTCTAAGTGAAGTACTTTGGCTATGGTACGTTTATAAAAACTGATTACTTTGATTCATTTACTCAGCATTTTTTTAACCAACGTACAAGTTATTATTTTGTACTTTTAGGGGTTGTTTTTTAACGTCGTCCCTCATAGCAACTTTGGCAGTTAGTTTAACTATGCCAATGTCGATGATAGCTGATGTGTTATTAAAAAAGGTCGAGTATCCTTGCATTTTCTACTTAGGAACCATTCCAATGCTTTTAGCATTTCTGACTGTGTCTCTTCTGTCCTACTACGATAATTGGGATCCAGTTATGGATTTGATTAAAAGAATTTACATTTGGATTTGTAGAAAAAATAGATCAACAAGGTATTGCAGATTAAAAATATATTATCGCAAGTAAATTTTAATTCAAGTAACGCTATTATAATAAACACGTTATTTTCCATCTTAGAATACCAGATATTGAAGCAGAGCAAACAGAATCGCTTATAGGAATAAATAATGGTGAACACGAAGCTTAACTCGACAATAATGAAGAAACTATGTAATAAATGTGTTTTATGTATGTATATTTCCACACCTAACAACAAATGCTTTGTTTACAAGCATAAAACGTTATCAATGTACTGTGTATATGTCTTCTTGATATAGCTAATCTCCTATGATGAAAGGATACTGTATATATTTTAAACTAAATGATCTGTGCATATTTAATCACAAAGCATTTTCACGATGATTGTGTAAGCAATGTTAAACATAAACTAGAAGTCATACTTTTTCTTTTTACAATGGATACATTACTGTGCTGATTTGCCATAAAAATTAGATTTTACCTTTATGCAGAATACTACAATACTGCCAGACAATAATTGCGCATTGTACGATGTACACATTATTTGAAAACAAAATTGATTATCAAACTTTCGTTCGTGTATATCAAAATGTCAGTATCAGCCTCGTCACGAGTGTGTTATTTTTTTTTAGAAAGTTATAAAGAATTAAATCTACTTGATCGTAATCCTACGGAACATACAGAATTAAGGCTATTGAAAATTATATCTAGCTTTTGTATTTATTGTATATTTTTAAAAAGTTGTATATGAATTGAAGTTAATTCAGATGTTTTATGCAATATAATGTGTAGATTGTGATAAATTCGTTGAAGGCATTAAGTTTCTATCAGTAACGTTGTACTTTTATCCCATTGCATGTATTGCTATTTTGAATAGAGACAAATTATTTGCATATGTAACTTGTAGAAATCTGTAAAACTGTCAGTGACATATACACTCTTTGGTTTCTCGATTTTCTTGGAAAAATCATATATACTTGCATTAAAAAAAGGCTGAGAAACAAAAGGGTACTTACTTTACATCTTGTAATATATATAACATTTAAAATTAATAGTAATTACATTATAATTGTTATTATTATTGCTTTGTTTAAAGTATTATTTTGATAAATTTTTAAAGACTATGTATTGTCATTATTTAAAAATCTCTTTAAAAAAACTGTAAGAACTGTAAAAGAGCTTGATTTATGTTTTGTTATATATTCCAGAAGCACGTAACTTAGTTTAGATTCTGTTGTAAGAATGTCTGTTAATATTATATACTTATATGCCATATTCAAAATGAAGTGTACCCTAAACTTTAGGACAATGTCAGTGAGATGTTTGTGCAATTTTAATGACGTAAGACAGGAACAAGAGAAGATATATTTAGATCTTGGACCAATTTAAAATTCAGTAATACTAACAAATATGGTGGTGAAGAAAAAATTAAATATTGATTGATACGTTTTACGGCATAAAACTTTTATATAAGAGCGTTAAACTACATCATCTTTCTCAAATCTAGTCAAACTAATTGTACTGATACATTCCTTCGTTAAAGTAGTTCTTACATACACCATAATGTCTGTAATTGATATATTTATTCATGAACATACACACACATGTATACTTTATTATATTATTATATGATTTATTGATCAAATATTAATAATTCGGTTTTAACTGACAATGCGCACAATTTTTTTTATAACATTATAATAAAAAGGAAAAATCTTAGACATGTGCTACATGTTTATAATATTTATACTCATTAAAACCTTGCACATATACAATATGTATACACATACACAATAAAAAAGTTACATTTGTTAAGTGAAATTTTATCATGATATTTTGCAAATAAAATAATTAAAAAAATCACTATATAAATATAATAATGTTAGCTTGATATTGTGATATAATTATTATGGTGCGCAAATATATTTCAATTTAGTGTAACATAAATCAAGATATAAGATACTGATGTAGATCATAGTTAACTGTTCCTGCATCTACTACAGTTGTATATTTATTGTACATACAATATTTAAAAATTAAGATTATAATTATATACATATTATATAAATACATGTCATTAATAAAAGAAAATGACTGATTACCGTACTATCTTAGATTTTTTTGTACAGGAGATTATTGATGCTTAGTAAAAAATAAAAAATTTATTTGTTCGAAGAGGTAAATTATTTTAGCTATGCATGGATAGAACATCTGACTTCAGGAAAACAAGAATAGTTCCACTTGAAGTATAAAACTATTACTTTGTGAAACATGAAATTAACGTTAAACCTATACAGTTTTTGTATTTTTTTTAATATTAATAATTTAGATTATTAGTCCGGGAATGATGTTTACAAATGTATTAAAAAAAGATAGAAAGTTTTGAAATGTGTGACTGCTTCAACATGGCATATCAAGATAAAACAGATGCTCTGCAGTTGAATATAAAAGGTACAATTAATTTAACACATTTTTGTTCAATAATAATATAAGGTGCAAATAATGCATATGATTTCAGTAAACAGTGAAAACTTAACACCAATTCCACAAAAATACAATACAGGATCATTGCGGTACGTTTTTAAGATAAATGTCCAAAACTCATGTAAGATTTGTTTTCATTAATCCTAAACAATTTTAGAATACCAGCTGATCCTTCCTGGCCAAAAATACCGCAACGAAAATTAGCTGATGATATTAATAATGGCATTAAACTTTCATGCATAGACACTTTAACTGGAACACCAGAAAAGAGTCACACTATAGTACAAACACCACTAAATCAGTAAGTATTGGTTTTACATTTCCTAAACTTTTACATAAGTTATATCGATAATAAATTTAATATATTTTAAAATTCAGATCTTCTAAATCAACAATAACCAAGGACAGTGCATATTCTTCTTTTAATTGCCAAAGAATTACTTCAAGTATGCACACTTTAAAAAGACTGCCTGGTTACATTGATCCTCGTTTTAAAAAGTATCTTCTTTCTTTTTAACACAAATAAAAAAATCACCAACTTAAAAAGTTAATTATGTATTTTTGAGTAGAGTAACGAATATCAAAAGGAATCAAGTAACATCAATTGATACAGTAGAGAAGAAAGCAAATGGATCTGACCTTACTAGTTTCACAGAATCTTTACACAATGAAGAGATAGCGAAGTCAATACCTGAGCAAGATATTAATTTGTACACATTACTTTTAATAGAAAATAATATATTATATATCATTATTATTTGTATTCAATTATGTTAATACTTGAAATTAATATTTCAATACAGGCAACAAATAAAAATGCAAGAAACAGAAAAGCCTCATGGAACAAGGAGAATGGAGAAGATCAATACAAGACCAGTAAATATAATATATTTGAAACACAAATCTTAAAAACTTAGTCAACAATATTGAATGTAACGATATCTTATATGTTTTAATTTTATAAGGATTTATCATCACAGACTCTACATAATTATGAATTATATGAAAAAAAGAATAACTGCATTCAGAATTCTAAAGGAAACAATAATGTTAATAACAATCAAGAACCAATTTTAGAGCAAAAAAATAGTGCAAATAGTACTACATCAAAATCTCTGGGTAATAATATCGAAGATATTGACAACAATAAAATTAAAGAAATGGATAAATGTGTGAAGAACACAAGTTGTTATAATTACATACCAAAATCAACAATGAATGATGTAGATACACAAGTGAATATAACTCCTTTGCCAGTACAAGTACATATCCTCATGTTATATAATCATAATCTTGTATTAGAAATACAACAATTAACATAATGTATTCCCTTATTATTTTAATATATTTAGGAAAATAATGGACAGTTGTTTTTTGTATTGGACAAAAAACTTCAATCCCATCCTTTAAATGCAATACATGTTGATACAATCCCTTTGCCTCAAGAATATCTAAAACAATGTTATAATCTACAAGTTCCAGTTCTTACTTATCAAAATATACCAATGCAAATACCTACTATAGGAACAAATAATGTTATCCAGCAATGTTCAAGTAATTCAGAACATAGAAAACAATCTGACACTGCATTTATAATGAAAGAAGCAGAACAATGCGTGAATTCTCCTAATACAGAATCTTTGAAACAAATCACACAAGTAACTCTAAATCAAATGCAAAATATCAATAAATCTCTTGGTAATGATAATAATTATCCTGAGAAATATATTTTCAGTTAATTTTAATTTCCATTTGTTTCATATAATATATTATTCTAGATGGTGAAATGAAAATTAATGAAGAGAAAAATATATATGACACTGAAAAGAACAACAGTTTAAAAGTACAAAGTACTATATCTGATAAAAATAGAGAAAACTGTTTAAACCCAAATGACAGTAGTTCAATTACCAAAATCTCAGTGAATGCAAATATACCTGAAAAATTGGAGAGTACACAAACTCAACAGAAACAACAAGAATCTAGTGATTCTGAGTACTATATTCCAAGTACGATTAAAAGAAATATGCACAATAATGTTTTTCAACATTTAAAGGCAAAGAAAACTGTATACAATACCAGTGGTGAAGAAACAACAGATTCTGAATTTATTCCACGAAGAAATATTCAAAAGAAAGAATGTAATGAAGCGAATAGATCCACTGTAAAAACTAACAGGATCAACATAGACAACTATGATCAAGAAAATGTTATATCAAATGAAAATGATAAATATCCTCGATCAAATATAATTATTAGTGATCAAAATCAGCCATATCAGGAAGAGAAAACAGCTCCCCATGAAGTAAAAACTAAAAATAAATCTGAACAAAATCTACCTTGCACAAAAGATGAATGCACTAAGAAGCTTGGCAGAAATTCTGAACCACATATTGCATACAAACAAAAAAAGGCATCAGCAAAATTTTCTAGGAAAGCAAGATCTTATTTTCAAAAAAATTCTCATTCTGCATTGGTAGATTCTGATTATACTTTAGTGTGGCCGAATTGTCAACATAATAAATGTAGTCAAATGACTATTCATAAATTTCATAATCACAAGACAAAAAGGATTGGTCATCATTCTAATGTTAAGTTACCTATACATGAAAAGAATGGAAATACCCAAACTGAAAGTAATTTAAATTTTATTGAGCAAAATCATTTACAACATGATGGGGATATACATTTATGTCATAAAGTGATTAGGAATCTATCAAAATCGGGCTTAAAGAATAATAAGTGCAAGTGTGAAATTTCTCCCAGATCAAATACAATTGATACAATTGAAAGTCCAAAAGGTATTTCTCCTAAAACCCAAGAATTATTAAATAAAAGTTATTGGGAGTATTATAACAAATTAAGACACAAAATAGAAAATACAGACAGCATAGAGCAACAATACCTCTGTCAGCTGGCAATAGATACACAAGAAGGTAAAAAGGAAAATGCAGATGAAACATATGATAAAGAATTACAAAATCCAGAACTGAAAACATTGCAGCAATGCTCAACTCTTTCTAGTATGATTAATAAAGCATTGTAAGTAATATAAAGAATATTACTTGTTCTAAAAAAAGGAAACGTTTATTTCAGCCACTTTCAAAAACAAATAATTGCATTATAATGTTATGATTGTACAGGGATTCAAATCACCAGTCAAATATTGTGGAAACAGACCAATTACATTACAATGAAAATATAAAATCATTGTCAGCCCCCATGGCTGATATTCAAAATACTAATGCAAACAATATGGCTTTAAATTTTACTGATGGTGAACCTATGCATAATATAATGAGATATAAAAGAAATAAAGAGAAAGACAAACAATTTTTGGAACTTAAATCTATTAGTGAGTACCTGGTCTAATTAATGGTTTAAAATTTTTGTTCTTTACTATGTTCCATTAATATATTATACATGATAATTACTTTACATCATTTTTAGTTTTTTTTGGTGGTATGATGTACATTTTAGTAATATTTCTACCAATGTTGTATGAATATTTTTATCATGAAGAATATGATAATTATGAGAATTTGAATTATCTGGAATTTATTGTGGATTATGTATTGTCATCATTTCAAGAAGCATTTGGTGGTATTTTCAATGGTGTAAAACAAATTTTTTTCTATCCAGTAAGATTACAGACAAAGTCATGATATATGTATGTACATTTTCAATGAACCACACTAATCATATTAAATTTTATATAATTTTGTATGATTTCTAGCATGCATGTAAGAAATGCAACAATATTGCATAAATTAATGATGATCTGCATACAGTGTACAAACTTAAAATTATTTTACTATGGTTTATTCTTTGTCTATTAATTCATATTTGTTTTGTATCAGATAAGTATTTTTGTAATTGATTCTGCATGTGTATACTCCCATTTTGTATACATGTGTTTACAATTAAAATTTTATTCAAAGATTCTTTATCATTGGAAATTATTAATTTGGTTGTTATTAGAGAGAAATAAGTTAATTTATGGACAGTATGTTCAGATTAAAGGTCTAGATACGATTATTTATCTAAATATTAAAAATCCAATGAAATGCTTTATGACCTTGGAAATTTCTATAAAGGTCGTATTTAAATTTTTATATACAATCCAATATTTGCTATTACATATTTTATCGCTGAACACTTGCCGCTAATAACTGTCGGAAATTCAACAAGATTGCAGCGGTAGATTTAACATTACGACACCACGACAGATAATGCCAGATTTTTGCCGCCAATTTGCCACCTGTTAGCATATCATCTGTTGCGATGCCGCTTATGAATTCGCTATCAATTTGCTAACTTAATCTGATATAACAGTGTTTCGCATTGAATTTGCTGTTATTTTTTAATTAAGGTTTGGCTAACAAAATATTAATCATATCGTAAGTAATCTTTTTCTCGTAAGTACAACGATGCATCCGAAAAATGCAAACACACTTTTTTTTAAAGGAATTACATGTTACTTATTACTCGTATGAATTTTTCTAAACATTCTGTATAAAAAAACATTAAAGTTCAACGTTTAAACATCAGTATTTTTAATTTTTGCCAAAACGTTAATTTTGTTAAAAGATTCGATCGTTTTATCGCCATATTGTAAGTCAATACTTTATGCAAGTTTGAAAAAGCAATTAATCTACATTGTTCAAACAAAGAGTGACCACATTAGGTAATTCCGTTATGAAAAACGAACACCTTTAATAAATTAACTATATAACTTATATAGTTAGGCTTATAACAAATGTAAGAAAATAAAGTCGTATTCCTTACCAAATTCGAGATATCTAATCCGTCCCAATGATGTGCCGTATCCTGTACACAGATGTAACAAATTTTCAAATTAAATATTTGTTATATTCGATAATTTCCGTAACATATCGGTGTTACACACTTTCGAAACTCTCCACTAGGTGATCTACGAATAACAGTCAATTCTCGCAAGTTCTAAATAGTATCAAATTTTTCAAAAAGTGATATCTTTACATGCCAAATGTCCCGGAGTTTCAAGTAAATCCTATTCTTTTCATACAAATTTTCATTTACATCACAAATTTCACATCTATAAATTTACAGATTACCGTACTTGACCAAAAACTTTGTACTATTTGACCACTTGCGAAAATCAATTGTCGATCGAGGCCCTCTAGTGGTGAATTCTATGCAATGCCATGTCGTCAACGATGGTAGTGCCACCAGTGGAAGAATGGGGAAACGTGACTTACCCGCAGCTATAAAGGCATTGTGCGCATGATGATTTCGGTCATTTCGCCTGGTGATCACAGATCGGGTGTTGACGGGAGACTTCTGTTCGCAACACTAGAGCTGAAAGAACGTGATCAGCTATTTTTTTGTACACTAGTCGCGTTATTAAATACAATTAGGGCAGTATCATAGGAAAAGGGCTCGAATAATCGTTACATCTGACGAATAAGCCATGGCAGACTATGTGATCGGCAGTACAAAACCGGCAGATGTATCGCTACCGGATGACGGACTTTCGGCAACACAATTATTTTCTAACGGCGACGGTCTCACGTATAATGATTTCATCATTTTACCGGGTTACATCGATTTTACCGCCGACGAAGTTGATTTAATTTCACCGTTGACGAAGAGAATATTACTCAAGGCACCACTTGTATCATCTCCCATGGACACAGTTACGGAATCCGACATGGCTATTGCCATGGCCCTTTGCGGCGGAATCGGTATAATACACCATAATTGTACACCCGAATATCAAGCCAGTGAAGTGCATAAGGTATATTGCTTTCGATTCAAATTATCTCCGTTCCTCCGGTAACAACCGCGCAATTTTCGTGCGTTCGCGACGGTTCCGTGAAACACTTCCTCATTTCAATACGCGTGCAATACAAATATAGGTTTTATTATACTTTGCGCGCGATTTTTATTCATTTTCGTAATAAAATACAGTCGTGTAGTAACATTAAAACATAAGGTGTGTGACTAAACAATGATCAAGTGCAAATAGTTAACTTGTCGATAAACAACATCTCATTAGAGAATATGTACTTTGGCAGGAAATTCCTATTTTTTTAATGAATTATTTATTTTAATCTCATTCACGCTTGTATATCTGTACATGCGTATCGGAGAAAATGAGAATCATATTTGTGAATAGTATTCGAATTATTTGAAAAACAAGTTCCCTCTGATAATCGGTTTTTCGGATAATCGATCTAGAGAAACCAAAGTTGTGACTATAATAAAACAGCAGGAAATAAAATAATTTGAAATGTAGTGTTTATTGTATAAAATAACATGATAATCATAATATAAAAAGTAAATTAATAATTCTCGGATATAGCTAATTTTTTTATTTCTATAAAAATAAATATTTTGGTACATTCTCTATCTTTTGTTTGCTAATTTTTCGATCTTTTGGAGGTGATTATTGTCTTGATCACTCAGCTTGTTTCAAAATTCTAATAGTTTTTCTCTAAACTGGAGATAAACAATAAATCAACTATTTGTTATACTTCTTTTTGTCTCACTCATATTACATATAAAATATATAATTTTAATTATGTGTATAAATCTGACACTTGCAAGATATTAATAAAATACTGGAAGCATAGGTAAAATGTATTGCAGGGATCAATAAAATTGTTTACAAATGATAGATACATGTTTCAAAGTAAATAGTGTTAAATAGTCATTAATTGAAATTCAATATACCTGCAATTGATAAAAGATATTTATTTTTGTGTTTTTAGGTAAAGAAATATAAGCATGGATTCATTAGAGACCCAGTGGTTTTGTCACCCAATCATACATTAAGCGATGTATTAAATGTAAAGGCTGAGCATGGTTTCTGTGGTGTCCCTATCACAGACACAGGAAAAGTTGGGGGTAAATTATTAGGTATTGTTACATCCAGAGATATTGACTTTATGGACTGTTCAGTAAATCAACAGCATACAAAGTTGGAATCAATAATGACAAAATTAGATAGTTTAATCACAGCAACTGCTGGTGTAACATTGCAAGAAGCCAATACAATTCTCGAAAATTCTAAGAAAGGAAAACTTCCTATTGTTAATGATAAAGGAGAATTAGTGTCTTTAATGGCAAGAACAGATTTGAAAAAAAATCGTAGCTATCCAAGTGCCAGCAAAGATGATAATAAACAGTTGTTAGTCGGTGCAGCTATTGGCACACGTAATGTAGATAAGCAAAGACTGCAACTTCTTGCTGCAGCTGGTGTTGATGTTATTGTACTGGACTCGTCTCAGGGCAACTCTAAATATCAAGTTGATATAATCAAATACATTAAAGCAGAATATCCAGAATTAGAAGTAATTGCAGGAAATGTTGTAACAACTTTGCAAGCTAAAAATCTTATAGAAGCTGGTGCTGATGCTTTGCGCGTTGGAATGGGCTCTGGCTCTATTTGTATTACTCAAGAAGTGATGGCTGTGGGAAGACCCCAAGCAACCGCTGTGTATAAAGTTTCAGAATATGCAAAACGATTTGGTGTGCCTGTGATAGCCGATGGTGGTATTCAGTCCATTGGACATATTATTAAAGCTTTGAGTTTGGGTGCCAGTACGGTCATGATGGGATCTTTGTTGGCTGGCACTTCAGAAGCACCGGGCGAGTATTTTTTTAGCGACGGTGTACGCCTTAAGAAGTACAGAGGGATGGGTTCTTTGGAAGCCATGAATAGGAAAGATGCACAAGGTTCTGCAATGGATCGATACTTTCATAATGAAATGGACAAACTGAAAGTAGCTCAAGGTGTCAGTGGTTCGATAGTTGACAAAGGAACTGTATTAAAATTTTTACCATATTTGCAATGTGGTATTAAACATGGGTGTCAAGATATTGGAGCTAGATCTATTTCTGCTTTGAGATCCATGATGTACAGTGGAGAACTCAAATTTGAAAGAAGAACATATTCAGCCCAACAAGAAGGAAATGTTCATAGTCTTTTCTCATATGAAAAAAGACTTTATTAATTAGGTAAATATTAAATGAACGTCTCGTAAAATAGTACCTGCATTTAATTGCATATGACTTGTCAATTTTAACAATTTATGTACCGAATTGTATGAAGTTGTCTTCATCCTTAAAAGAAAGCATGCGACTCACGATATTACTTTATGAATACAACTGAAGTGATTTTTTAACAACAGACAAGTGAAATTTATTTCACGATTATCATGTATAACAAATCTAATTTTAAACTTCAACTTTTACTATATACAAATTATTTTATATGTACAGTCAGTTCTCAAGTTACACGGATTCATATATATGCCGTTGTGCCTGCACTTATGTCTCTATATGTATTTTGTACGTATTTATATGTAAATTAAATAAAATTTTCTTATTTTCAGTTTTATTTCTTATAAAAGAGTACATATAGATTTGTAATCATTAACTTTTGAAATTAAGTTCAAATAGCAAGTGTATTATAGAGAGAAAGAAAATTAGTCCTAGCAAGAATTGTGAGTTGTCTTAGATAACATTGCAAGACCTGCAACAAAGTAAATATTAATTAACACTAGTCACATTAATTTTACTTGTGGTATCGCGTCTTTCTTTTTCCCTGCAATACATCGCATTTATATAATTCGACTTATGCGGAAAGCTTTGAAACGAATTAATTACATAAGTAGGAGATTTACTGTATGTACTTACAAAATTTTTTTAGAAACGTAAATATGTGTTTGATACATATACATGCATAAAACATTATGTAAATTAATTTAAACATATCTACCTTTAACAAAATATTGAATTCTATGATAAAATTCCTGCAATACTACGATTTATTGCCGAATGTATCTATGTACATATATATCATTCTTTAGGTAGATCAATTGACATAATAATAACATGATACTATAGCTATAACTGATTCACGAAACAAATTATAATTGTATGTTATTACAACATTTTCTTTTTGCTGCATTCAGTATATCTGATTTCTATTGCTAAAATGTATAATGTTTAAGATTTCTTGAAAATCATCAAAATATCCACCGAAATCTCAAAGAAAGTATTAAATTATAGAAAGTTATCCTTGAATATATATAATGCAGCAAGAAAAAGATAACACTAGCATAAAATAAGTTTAATAACAAAATGCCAAACTGTGGGATCATTAAAAGATAGAAAATTAATCAGCATAATTAGTTGTCAGCTGATTGCTCATTCCTATTAGAGCGTGATAGAAACAAAAATAATTTACTAGACTTCTATGTTATTTTGTCATGTATTTTAATGTAATTTATCAAAATATATTTTTATGATCCTGGTTTAATATAAACTATCTCATGAGATAAAAGACTTAGTCGAGTTATTGAAACTAAGTCAAAAATTTTTGTAATCTTGGCTCTACAAAATTACAAAAAAATATTGCGCCATTCTATTATCTCCAGCTCACAAATTTTATACACATGTTACAATAAATTATATATTTGAAATAAACCTGTAGCCGATGTTGAAAGTATTTGTTGTATTGCATCATTATAATTACGTTACACGCCATACAAAAGTTTACCTTGAATAAAGTGTTAGAACAATTTGTATTACGTATTCTTAGAGTCGTAATAAGACTGTCGTATAGGCGGATCAAATGTCGCGCTCTTTTCAAATATAACCTAAAAGTTATTCACCGACCGATCCAAGAATAGTGAAGTACACAAAGAGTGTATGAAATTTGGAACAATGACTTTGTGTAATATTCAATGCCTAGAAAGGATTTCAAATTATTTGGATGTTTCGCCAGTGCACCTGGAAATGAACGAAAATGTAAAAAACAAATTTCTGTGAGAATAAATCATGTTTGAGATGATATGTAATTGACATGTGTGTTTTTTGTATCATTTCTTCAGGTAATCATTAGTACGGAACAAACAACGAATCAAAAAATCGAGGGCTTTAGCACCATAATTCAATCGTTAATTAAGAATTCAAAGTGCTCTGATATACTTGGTAGTAATAAAGAAACAGAAGCCTTGACACGCCAATGGCTCGAATATACCGTCGTTTGTGTCAATTATGCTGATATACCTTCTAACGGGAAAAGAGTTTTGCAGGTAATTTTAATCTATTTATATAACTATATGGTAAAAAGTAAGTTACATAAATGGTATTATAGTAAGTGTATATTGTGTCAGTTAACTAAGTAGTATATTCTTGTAGGAATTAAATACTGCACTGAAAGACAACACATATTTAACTGGCACAAAGAAAACCATTGCTGACATCACACTGTATTATGCTCTTCACTCAATAATGGTAATAAAAACGAACACAGTATAATAAGTGGAGCAGAGGAATCCTTAGTACATTCCATGGATCAATCTAATCTTTTTGACCTGTTTTTTGTTGCAGCGACAATTAACTTACCAAGAAAAAGCTCAATATGTACATGTATCAAGATGGTTTGATAATATGCAACAAGAAAAGAAATTAAGGCAACAATTAGATTTGGTTTCCTTTGATCTGATGCATTTATTTTTATGAATCAAATAAATTTACAATAATGATTCAACAGCTGTTGAATATCTTGCATATTTTAGTTGTGCAATAAATTCGCCTAATTTGTTATAAAAAGAATAACGAATCTCAATTCTTTTTTCTTTTTATTAATTCAAAAGTATTTTATGAAGCTTCTTGCTATTTTAACATGTTATGTTATAATTGCAATCAAACTTTAGTTACAGAAAACGCTCAAAGTGACGACCATGTATAATACATCATAACAGTTTCGAAATCGATCATGTAACGATTGTCTTACATTCCGTAATGCAGTAAAGGATATTTTAATTCCTATATACGCTAGCAACTTTTTAAAGTATTCCACATTCCAGCTGTTGTCGCATTTCTGAAATTTGTTACGTTCCTATACCACGTATACCTCGTCTGTCCTATACATTTGCTAACATTACCGATTTTGGTAGTTGAGTGTATTTCCCCGAACAACCGTTTTTTCAACGAACTGACTTTTTACTTCAGTTCGTGCGACACTAAATCTCATGAAATTAAATGTCAATAAAAAACATTGTTTATAATATTTATCCTATACTTCGGTTGTGGCTAAACTTTTAGCAGTTTATCAACAATCGAAAAGACGCGTTCAAAAAGAATGGTCGGCAATCGTTAATCGATCATGTCCTTACAGTTCTCGAAACAGTCGACAGATGATGCTCGACAGCCGCTTTATACCATAAAGAACCAAAGATGTCCGTCACGTATGATTCCAGTCCAAGATCTGTGTAGTCCTTGGGCCGACGCGACTAGGATAGCGATTTTCTTTTCGTTATGAGAGATGTTTGAGTGGATTTCACGGTCGCCTGTGCGCGCGTTCACAACGAAAAATGCGGATTTTTCGCGGCCACCGCATATAGCAACGCGTGCGCATTCAGAATATTCGCGTATCGAGAAATTATAGTCGTCGCCTAATAGTTACGGCCTAATCGCACCAGTTTCTCGGCGATATTTCCGTTGAAGTTCTGTCGCTGTCACTTCTCAAGGCGTTGCACAATATACGACGTTGCGATGGCCGATGACACGAGTGTACGCGTTGCTGTACGGTAAGTACGGCGGATATATAAAATAAAGAATCGTTAAAATGATTTTGAAGGACCGTAGACGGTCTTCCGTCGGTTATACTTCATTGCCGCAAACTAAAACTTCTTACGCGGTGACAGCTTTTAACGCTGGCAATACACGATTAATAATAATCTAAAGATTCCCGCGTAACAACGTTCGAATTCAAAGCGTCGAAGTTCAGTTTTTAACAGTACCATTATTTTTTGGAAATTTCCCCATGATTTACATACACTATGTATACACGAGGACACGTTTGTTCGGTGTATCTTATCTAATGTCTTGTTTTTCTGATTCTAAAAACTGTTATTGCAAGCTCAATGATTGGAATTGCGAAATGTATCGGCTCGTGTTACACTTTCACGATTTTAGAAAATTCCATTATGTGGGCCGTTTCGTATTTCGAAAGGATCGTGGAATTCTTTCGACGATTATAGAAAACAATTACACAGGTTGCAAATTGTATCTGTTAGAAAATTATTTAAAACGATGATGGCACACTATAATTTCGAAATATCAAAATTGAATTATCTGTTTAATTCTTCATATTTTTTGTTTAAAAAGTAAACGGTATTAAAGTACCTTTATTTTTTCGTTCGATTTCTAGTTGCACGGGTTTTATGTAGGTACATACTCGCATTTTAATGTTTAATATTGATTTCAGTATCGAGTTATTTCGCTGTTACAATGTCATCGGTACGTTTTTTCTACGCAGTACCGCGTTGCAAATTTTAATCACATAATATCTCCTTTTAAAGAGTCAAGTGCGTAGGTTTTATTACTGGTTGTATAACGAACGCATATCTCGATATCCGATGAATGAATTTTTTATCTCCCACCGCATTCCCTTTGTTTTCATATAATCTATTAAATTTACGTTTGTTTATGTTTCTTTTGTATATGTTTATTCTTGGTTTTGTTTATCTTTATCGTATTCTCGATCTTTTCAACGTTTCGCTTACACGCGCGTGTTTTCCATGAATGACACGAGAAAACAGCTGATACCCATGATACTGCCAACTCTTGTAATACTTTCGACGTAACAATGATATAATACGCTTGCACATAGGTATACCGATCGATCGTACTTCGTGCATAGTAAATAACAACGGATCGAATTTACAGAAATGTTTATTCTTTCAATCGATGAAAATATTATGTTTAAAAAATACAGTATAATTTAATAATTATAATATATATTAATTACACCGTAGCATATAAAATTAATAACATTGGAGAAATAAATTTTCAAAAAAATATTTGAAAAATTTTAATTATAAATATTTTGTTTTTAAAACCTTTTAGTTGCAATTGTTATAATTCTTCATTGTTAATTGCAGAATAAGGCCTCAAGTTGCACGTGAAGTAATCGACATGTGTAGAATTTGTACCCAAGTACCTCCAGGAGAACCCCAGGTCTTTCTTGGACCAGATAAGGCCTTCACTTATGATTACGTTTTTGATACTGCTATTGGACAATGCACAATTTATGACACGTGTGTTGCACATTTGGTGGAAGGAGCTCTAGATGGATACAATGCAACTGTACTTGCCTATGGTCAGACTGGTTCTGGCAAAACTTACACTATGGGTACCGGTTTTGATGTGGAAGTTGATGAAACTGTAATTGGAATCATTCCTAGAGCTATCATGCACCTTTTCAATGGAATTGCAGAGAAACAGCAACATGCTAGAGAACGTGCACAAATGCCTCCAGAATTTAAAGTGTGTAACATTTGATAAAAGATTTAATTTGAATAATATTAAATGCTTTTGTTGTTTGTACTCAAACACTATATAAACTATATTTTGTTCATCTTTGCTCTCAGGAATCTAATATTTCTATTACTGCTTGCTATCTGCATTTACCTTATCTGTGTATTATGTTACCTTAGTAAGATAAACTATTCTATATGAATGTGAAATTTAATATTTCATGAGATAAAATGTATCTTAGATGCAAAGTTAACTTTATAATTTGCATATATATATATATCATAACAGGTCACTGCACAATTTTTGGAACTGTATAACGAGGATTTGAAGGATCTATTGGAACCAGGTGGACCAAGAGGTGGTGCTCGTATTCACGAAGATACCGCGGGCAACATCCATTTAGCTGGCGTCGAACCACGAATCGTAGTTAGTCCGGAACAAGCGTTAGAATATTTACGATTAGGAGCACTGTCGCGCACAACTGGATCCACCCAAATGAATACTCAGTCGTCGAGATCACACGCGATATTCACATTGTACATAAGACAGCAAAAATGCATAAAAGTTGAAGATCCAGATGCTGATATTGATACAAGTGGCACAGAACCGGCGAGCGAATTTGAAACTTTAACTGCTAAATTCCATTTTGTGGATCTAGCTGGTTCAGAAAGATTAAAGAGAACTGGCGCTACAGGAGATAGAGCAAAAGAAGGAATATCTATAAATTGTGGATTGGTAAGATTTTAATTGTCCCATAAGTAAATTGCAAAAATAGTAACTAGCATTAAAGTATTCATTTTTTCGCGTTTATAGTTGGCCTTAGGTAATGTAATTTCAGCGCTTGGTGACAAAACAAAGAAAGCTTTACATGTTCCATATAGAGATTCAAAATTGACTAGGCTACTTCAAGACTCACTGGGAGGTAATGTAGTACTATATTCTTGAAAATGAGACATGTAATTACCAATCGTGGTTTCAATTATTTTTCAAGCACATATTCTGTTATATTTAATTAACTTTTCTAGGAAATAGTCAGACTGTTATGATAGCCTGTGTATCACCAAGTGATAGAGACTTTATGGAAACTCTAAGTACTCTAAAGTATGCAAACAGAGCAAGAAATATAAAGAACAAAGTTACAATTAACCAGGACAAGAGTTCAAGGACAATAGCTTCTCTTCGAAGAGAGATACAACAACTTCAGTTAGAATTAATGGAATATAGACAAGGTGAATAGATGGAATATAAATTAACATGGAAAATTGGTTATTGTGGTTCGTAGAGTTTGCATAAAACAATTAATTCAATTTACTATTTGTTACTTTAGGCAAGAGAGTTGTTGGCGAAGATGGGGTAAACGATGCTTGGCACGAGAATCAGATGTTAAATAGTGAATTGCAAAGTCTTCGTACTAGAGTTAAAGCTCTTTCAGAAACAGTTGAAGCATTGACAGCAAAAAATGTTCTTCTGCTGGCAGAAAAAGCTGCTGGTCAGTGGATGTCATCAACTGGTGGAAATGGCGAAGTAACGAGTTTAGTACAAGGATACGTTCAAGAGATAGAGGAACTAAGGGCTCGTCTTTTAGAGGCTGAGGCTATGTATCAGCAGCTTAAGAAACGACAGATGCAGGTATATGGAAATTCATAGACTGAAGTTTATCGTTGACGTAAAATAAACTCATTGTAATTTTAACTTACACAGGTTAATGCAGCAAATCCTTATGGTGACTCTGGATATATATTTCAGAGTGATTCTACATCAGTATTAAATGATGCCAAAAAAGAATTACAGAAGGAAATGGACGCATTAACTGCATTGAAGGAGCAACAAGCATATGGTACAAATACTGCCAGCAAAACCGGAGACGAAGGAGAAGGCGATGATACAGAAGTTGGCCAAGACACTGCAAGTGAAGATGATTCGGATGATGATTCTGATAGAAAAGGTAATTTTCAATTGGGGATGAGTAAGAAGTGTGGCGTCACCTCCCATGCTCGCCGCTAGAGGGCGAGCACTCTCACAAGTTCGACCAACCCCTCCGTTGCTATATATACACTCCTCGACCAACTTCCCAATGTTCAGTCCTCTAAGGCAGGGCCTGCTAGAAAGCCTTAGTGATGAGTCCACTAAGCAGGCCCCGGACGAAACACTTTCCCTCTCCTTTCCTTTTCTTTCTACCCTCCTACGATTTTTCTCGAGATCCTGCCACCAGAAGTATATTTAATGAATGATAGTTGCTGTGTGTTATATTCTTGACTTTAGAGTCATTTTGGCGTCTAGAATCACCCTTTAGATATACCTGTCCTTGTCTTCAATATCTATTAACAAAGGAGTATTTGCGATACTTAAAAGTGGACTATATTAGTATAATTATCACGTGTAATCTTTTATAGAAGAAGACGAAGAAGAAGCAGCTATGGGTCGAGAATTAGAAGCTTTAACGTCAGACATTGATGTAAAACAACGATTAATACAGGAGCTAGAATTTTCTCAGCGACGATTACAAACTATGAAACAGCACTACGAGGATAAACTTGCTCAATTGCAAGCTCGCATTAAGGACACCCAGGAAGAAAGGGACAAAGTATTGCATTCTTTGCAACAGCAGCCGACACCGCCGACAGAAAAAGTGAAGAAGCTGCGCGATGAATACGAGAAGAAACTTTCTGCTATGCAAAAAGAAATGCGACTTTTGCAGTCCGCGAAAAAAGAACACGCAAGATTGCTCAAGAATCAATCGCAGAATGAGAACAGATTAAGAGGACTTCGGAACGAACTGGCAGAGATGAAAAGAGCAAAGGTGAAGCTTTTGAATAAAATGCGAGAGGAAGCTCAGAGACACAAAGAAAACGAACTAAGACGCAACAGGGAGATAGCACAATTACGTAAGGAAAGTAGAAAAAATGCGAACATGATCAGAACGTTGGAGGCTGATAAAAGGATGAAAGAAGTAGTCCTTAGGCGCAAACAGGAAGAGGTTACAGCGCTAAGAAAACGTGACAGAGGCCTAAGTCAAAAAGTTGCGGGTAGAGCGCCGCCTAAATCGGCAAATCCAAAAGCATTGAAACAACGATGGCACACATTTGAAAGGACTATTGCGAAACAGGCATTGGCCAAGCAAGCAGCTGCGGAAACGGAGAGAGAAATGGAAAGACTTCTTCAAGAACGTGAGGAATTAGGCAGAGAACTCGAGAAGCTTCAAAAACACAGGAACGCTGTAACAAATTCGAGGGGAGATACGACTGATGTCGATGAAGAAATTGATAATGTGAAAAGCAAAATTAGTTATTTACAGGTATGTCTTTTTTCTTACGTTAACCAAGTGTTCCTCAATCTATGGTTCGCGGATATATTTCCGATGTGTTTTTTCAAATTCTTTTCTACAGGATAGCATTGCCGAATGTCAACGCGATATGGTTGAAATGGGCGACGGAGATGCAGAGGGTGAACCAGGTGTTGAAGCTCTGGTATCAACAATTCGAACTGTGGACGAAGCTCAGTACTTGTTGCAAAGAATGTTGGCATTTACCGTGGAACAGAGCTGCGTAGCCGCTCAAAAGCAAATCGAAGTTAGGGATATGGAATCTCGGTTGAACCAAGTGGCACAAGAAAGCGACGTACAGCATCAATTACTAGAGCACGTATTACGAGACAGGGATCTCTTGTCTCTTACAAACAATCATCACAATACATTGAATTATAGTCCTCCAAGTTCGAGGAGCTCATCGCCAGACAAGTAAGTCGACTAACATTTTTCTTTTTCGATGTAAAATATGTTTTATGTTAATTTTCTGTTTAACTTGAAATATTAGTGAAACTTATAGCCAAGTTATAATTGGAGAGGAAAGACAGCGTAATAATAAAGTAAGGCGAAGAACAACGCAACCTCAGGAACTTCTTTACGGGGTACAACCCAATTCAGATAATTTAAAGACAGAGGAGCAAGGACAAAATCATAACCATCCACTTACAAGGGTACCCAGCGCGCCAGGTAGTTTAAAGTACGTGTCAATTTTTAAGGAATGTGTATATATAATACTTACTATATGTTTTAAATAAAGATAATATTCTATTCGACTATTCTGAATAAACGTATGCTTGTTAGGGGATTGGTATTGACGAGAAGTCAATATGGTAATATAAGCGGTGGATCTCCGACCTTAAGTCGACGCGATAGCACATCACCAAGGCCACTGCGACGACCACTGCATCCTGGTGGAGGCTCCATGTGAGTGATAATCCTACAGCACATCCTTATTTTTATATTCTTTCTGTATCTTTGTCTTGATGCTCTATTCTATGCACTATTGGCTAGATTTTTTTCTTGAGAAAAAGATCTGCATCATTTCAAACAAGTCCATTAATTGGTGCCTTCGTCAAAAATAATCTCTCGAATCACAGCCAAAAAGAGGTAAATTAGCGTGATACAAATTTTCTATCGCAAACACTACAATACAAAGAATCTATTGTTGATGCTTCAGAAGATAATAAGAAAATTAATATATCTTTTTATTTAATGAAATTACGCAAAGAAAACATAAGCCATTAGGTTTTGTTTAAGTTAACGAATTGTTAAGATTACTAACTTACACGAACTGTTACATTAGGAAGGAAGATATAATATGTATAAAGTTGTTTGTCGCGTTTAAAATCTAATTCAAAATTTTTTAATTTTCGGGCAAGTTGCTGATAATAACACATTCTATACAATTATTATTACAGGTATTTCGATAAGCTTGTTTTAACATAGTACAACTTATATAATGTATTATATTTATATATATTTCGATGCCTTTGCAATATAAATATGTATAAACGATACGAAAATTTCTATTTGTACGAAACATGTCGCTTTGTGCAAAGACCATAAATTTGTATATATGTAAGCAGTTACTTTGTATACATGTCAGTTAATAAATAAAAGCACAAACATTAAACGTGCACTGTCCTATGACAATACTTCTGGGAAGGTCCTTCAGTGGATCATTGTTTTTCTATAAAAATTATTTTATTACCTTATATAATATAGTGTAACATGCCTTTTTACAATTAATTGTTTCGTGTATCAGTTACTAAATTGTTTAATTTTTGAATATTAACATTCAATGCTCTTTTATATTAATGTATTAATTGCAATATACTTGAAGCAGAAAACATGTTTGCATATACGTATAAAAAATTTAATGTTACAAAAATTAATATACTTACAATTGAACAGTGTTGTTACTAATGAAATTTATATCAATTGTAACTCTGTTTCGCAATGCACTTGCATGATCCATGGTTGTGTCTGAAACCAACATAACTTAGCCTGGATTAGGACTGACAAGAACCCGGCTAACTAACACGCTAACATAACAAACCTCAACTAGGGAACAGGTAGCACATACAGATGTGTCATCGCCTCCTGGATCGCCAACCACGTATCGACGTTTCAACAGTCGAGAAGAAAACGTTTTCTCCAGGTTGACTGCGAGTAGGCAACCAGCGTCAACAGATCCTCAGCCTATGAAAGGAATCATTTCTCAATATCAAGGCAAGGTAAAAGTAATGCGAACCAAGAAATATGTTGGATGCTTACAACACGCGTAACACATTTCAGACGCCACCAAGAGCCGTTTTGCAATGTTCTCACGTAGCAGAGGGTCACAGTAAAGCCGTTCTGACTATATGTGCGACTGCAGACTTACTGTTCAGTGGTTCAAAAGGTACAAATCGTAAAATAATCAATATTAATACTTGAACGCGAATCCCGGCTTTGAACTAGTTACACAGGTCGATTGTTTCGTTATGTAGGAGGTCTTTCAAAGATCGAGAGAGGTTATTTATTTTTTTATGCAAATTTGAGACCTCTGTAAGCGTAAGGTCCGGGGCCAAATGGTCCGACTGGTCTATCCTGTGATAGGGCTTGATTGCATGCAATATTTTTTTAGATCGAACTGTGAAAGTATGGGATCTAAGAACAGGAATTGAAAATCTTACGTTAAGCGGCCATCCCAATAACGTAGTAGCAGTGAAATACTCGCAAGTGCAGAATTTATTGTTCAGCGTTTCTGCAGCCTACGTAAAGGTTTGGGACTTGAGAATAGGCAATAGTTGCGTGAAAACTTTATTCTCATCTGGGCAGGCCCAAAGCGGACCAATTGCGTTATCGACTCCGTCTAGGATGCTTCAAGTTCCTGTCGGCGAGACAACTATCAACGATCTAGTACTGAGCATGGACGAGCAAGAGTTATACACTGCGTCCAGCGATAAAGTCAGAGTATGGGATCTTCGCAAGTTGACGTACATTGGAAAATTAAGCACACCGCATACAGCAGCGGTAATGTGCCTGGCTGTCGCAGATGATGGTAGAGTAATAGCAGGCAGCAAAGATCATTTGATATCGCTCGTCGAACCAAACACATCAGGACAGTCCGTCAGTTTAGCGCCGCCCCATTACGATGGAGTTCAATGTTTAACTACTTGTGATTCGACATTATTTTCTGGTAAATATTACCCAGATCAAATTTTTATCTTTGATTACAAACTATTGATTAGTTCTGCAATATTCCAAATATCATTAGGTTTTTATTTGTGAGACAGTGTAATTTCTTTAGAAAAGAATTTTACAGTTTAAGTTGTTTATATTATAGGCTCAAGAGACATGTGCATCAAAAGATGGGACCTGAGTAAGATGGAATTAGTCCAGTCGCTGAATAATGCACATAAGGATTGGATTTTGGGTTTGTGCATGATCAATAGTGGATCCGTTATGGTGTCTGGATGTCGAGGAGGAGTTTTGAAAGCATGGTCTGTACCAAAGGAACAAGGAGGGGAATGTGCTCCAATAGGAGAAGTTCGAGCACATGGCTCCGCAATTAATGCTGTAATAACTAATCAACAGCATGTTTTTACCGCGAGCAAGTAAGTATATTTCTTTATATTATTATTTATGAACTGATCCAAAGCATACTTGAACTTTCATAACTTGAAAATATGTAAATATTCCCTGATACCGAACATTTGATTACGTGTGCTTGGGTTCAGTGTTTGTAATTATTTTCTTGGATAGAATAACATCTTGAATGTTGATTGCAGCTCTGGAGAGGTGAAGCTGTGGCGTATCCCCGATTCCTCATTATCCATGTCTATTTCCACAGTATCCCTTTAACTTATTTTTCTATATTGCTGCTTATTATTGTTTTGCATTTATAGGTTGTTGATGTGGTAATGCGCATGCTTGTCGAAACACACTTTGTTGTTATCGAAAAGTGTGTGGACATGTCTATCATAAAAACCTGCCATAATTGTAATGGGAAATGTTTTAAACTATTTAATCGATAAATGTTGGTGAAAACGGTCAACATTATTTCGATTACTCGACCTTTTCTCTATTCGATATCCAGCTTTCCGATCTAAGCAACTTTTGTAGATTCGAAAATTTGTTTAAAAACTATATTTATACATTTAACTATTCCTAATATCTTACTTGCAAAATTGTCCTCTAATATAATGGAGAAGGCAATATAAGCCACGAAATAATAAGTAACTTTTGTCCTGTTACTTATGCTTTAAATATTATACAACATGCGATTACTAAACTTACGCGGGCATAATAACAACGATCGAAAATGTACTTTTTATTTCTGTAATTTTATGTTGAATGTATACATTTTTTTATAGTTCAAAAATTAATCCATTTTTAATTTTAACTTTTTCCATTATCATTTTTGTTTACTAATATAACATACTAGATTAGTATGCAGATTTCTTTTTAAAATAGCATCAGTCCTAGACTTTTATGACAATATCTACTTTTCCTACTCAACTGTTGTTCATTTCTACCAAAGCTGTGTGTATGAAATATTGCTTTTTGAAAGTACTCGCGTGATTTTGTAGTAAAATTTGGCCAGTAATAGTGTGATTGCAATCGTAACTGTATTGTATGTAAAAAAATTTATGTTTATTCGAATGAATTTATAGTAGGAAATAATATTGTTGCGATAATCATAAATTTGTGTCTGGTGAATATGAAGATTTAATTTAACTTTTTTTTATTACTTTGCTTCTATGTTGTTTACACTCCAATTTGGTGCTTTGCATGGTCACCGTATCGACGTGAAGTGACGGAACAGTGAGGCTATGGAGCTACTATAAGAGAGATGCAAGAACTTTCCAGAGAAGCAACTCATTGAAAAGTTAATATATGCACCTATTGAAATATTGTATTTATTTCGTAACTATAATTTTTTTATTTATTTATTAGTTTGTATTAATTTATGACACAACAGAAGATTAATACCAGAACTTGTAATGATAATGCACCTGACTTATTGCTTGTTGGGATATGTTTATATTTTATGTTCCTGAATGTAAATGGATGTGTTGTTTTTGCCTTTAAATTTCAATTGCGCCATTACTGCCTTTGTGCTAATAGGCATTTGAACACGAATAGAATTTATAAGTAATACATTTTAAACAATAAACAGAACTCTTTTCTATATTATATAGAAATATTATAGTCCAAACATATAATGTTACAAAATTAATTCAGAAAAAATTGAGTGCATTATCGTGAGACCCCTAGGTGTAGGATTTAAACAAAGTTACTTAATAAGAATAACTTTGGTATTATCTAGCATTTATTTTATTATGAACATGAAGGTGGTAATAATTATATTTACTCTTAGTACAAACAATAATTGTTGATTAATACTGTACAGTCTGAGGTCTCTGTAGGTCCCAAATGCTTGATATTGTCAGGGTTGGCTGTTATTTAGTTTTCTTCTAAAAATTTAAAAACAGTATTATGTCTAATTATGTTCATAATTATAAAAAAATAAATGGACTAATAATATTAAATATAGTCTTTTTTCAATAAGTTACTTTTATTTAAAATGCGTAATACGTATAACGCAAGTATAAAATATGTATAATACCTCTTCTTCTTTTTGTGCGCCGTCAATGATTCTTGACCACTATCGTCTGCGCTTTCGTCTTCTGATTGGCTACTACTACTACTGCTCGAAGAGCTACTTGACGAACCACTAGAAGAATCACTGGCAACGCCTGTATCTTCTTTTACGTCTATTGTTTCAGCTAGTGCTGCCAGTTCTGGTTCTTTATCCCTGAGTACTTTTAACCATTTACGTGATAATTTCGGCCTTCCTCGTACCTACAAGAAAATTATTAAAATGCGTTTAAAATTTACGAACTATAGACGCCATAAATCTCTGCGAAATATTCATTAATATGTTTCATTAAGCTCGGATTTTATCGTATAAATTCTTACCGTTTTATGCCAAACTACTGGAAAATTAGTACGTGAACAAAAATTTTGTGTGACTGCTATAGTTTCGTCAAGGTTTAAAACAACATGCCACCAACCACCAGGAACAAAGACAGTTTCACCAGGATTTTGCAAAATCTCTATTGGCAAACAATCTTGTGGCCAGGTAGGTAATTTTGTGCGAGGATATATCATGGAAAACCATGTGATAGCTTCATCCCTTTGTTTGCCACCTTCTGCTGCAGATACCTTAAGAAGTTCTCGAGGTGTGTGAGTAGGAAATAGACACCATCGTTTGTGTCCAGATATCAAAGCATTCCAGGCACTGGTCCCTAATGGATCTATATGTATACCTGTACCTGCATATACAGTAATTATTTATAACATATTTTAATATGATTTTTTTTAAACAACCATTTATTAAAAATAAATTCTTAAATATAACAGAAGAACTCACCAGACCTAGCAGGTCCCATAACAAACCAGCGATATGGTGGTCTTCGATGCTCACCGGCAAATTGAAAAAGGTCGTCGCGGAAATATTTCGGAATAACATAATCCTCTAATAACTTCTTTCGTCTAGGATGTTCACCAAAGGAACTATCAAAGATGTATAAAGGCGAATCGTCGTCATTATTCAGCATATAACGTACATAGTACTTCATCTTCATTTTAACACTATATCCTTCATTGTCTTCTCCGCATTTAAATTTTTGATTCCTGTACTTCTTTACTAACCTCTGTGGTTCAATAGAAAATTATTATCAAAACTACATGAACAATGTGTCTTGTGTTTTAATAATATAAGATGTGCTTTACTAATTATGAACCTCTATAGTCCACTTGTATTGGGCTTTCCAGCTATTTTGAACACCTTGTATTATCACAGGCTTGTAGGGTTTCTCATACTTCTCTATAAATCCTTCTGGAGATACTTTGGATTCCTCGATACGGTCCACATTGTCCGCAACATTCCAAAAGGGCTCAAACTTTTTACTGTAGCCATGTTGAACCCATGTTGCTTTATCTCCAAGTTCTAAAAAAACATTTATTTTTCAAATAAGTTACGCGTTATTTTTAGAAATAGAACAGGACACCTTAAAACACAAATATATAAATTGTATAGTATAAACACAGAAGGCTTTACTGACATCCAAATTTGTTATATGTTACTGATACTACATGATAAAGAATATTTTATGCTTATACGAGAATTGAAACGGTAAACTATTTACTTGTAAGTACATCATAATACAGTGTTATATTATCATAATACTTTCAGTAAATTTGGAGTTACATCATCCAAGGTCGGCAAAGACAGTTCGGTTTTGTATCGCATTTCCAAATTCTGTTTATAACGACGAGCGTCACAAGAAGACAAACGGTGTCTCAATTACTTCTAGTCATACTATTAATATAAAATAAACAGTGAAGAACAATTGTTTGTTACAATTAATTTAAGCCCATATCACGTCAACGTATAGGTTACAAATTAGGTTATGACATGTTTACCTGGCCTGGCCTTCCTTTTAACCTCTTTGATTCTTTTTTTTGCACGGTGATCTAATTTCAATTCATCCGTCATGGCTACACTTTTATTATATTATCTAATTAACCTACTTTTGGTATATTTACAATTTACAAACAAGAAATATGCGCAACACGTCATTCAATGGTAACTGTACTTCTTAGTTCGCATAAATCCCGTGAGGAGTATCAAAACATTGTTCAATAGTTTGACATGTCGAAGAACACTTTTTGTTAATAGTCGAAGGAAGGGCGTGAATTTTTATTTTTATTTCGTATTACGAAATCTCGTCAGCCGTACTTCCGGTGTTCCATGCACTTATGCTTGTCATTATATTGATACAGCTACCTTAAGTACTTGTGTAAAGTTCTGTGCATTATCTACAGAGGCGCTGATTCTTGTATGTGACTGCCTACGTGACAAATACCATGTTCTACCAATAGGTCACCCCTTGCGTTAGAAGCACATAATTGCGCTTTTAGAATGATCAAAATCGAAACTTTTTCTGTCACGTGTATAAATATACGACATGCGCGCAATATATTTTTGTTTAAAATAGACAAAATCTACGGTGAATAACGAAAAAAGCGATTATAAACAATTTATGCACTTGGTAATCTAAGTTTTTTCCATATAGAAAATTCTTCTAATCCCAAGGTATGTTATCAAATTTCTTTATCGTATTTTGCAAGATATTAAAAGATATTGTTTAAAATGATTCTATCAATATGTTAAATCGACTGTAATGTTTCGAATGTGTCCATTTATGTAAGAAATCAACGTACGTAATGTTGTTTAAACAATACGAAACAACATTAACATACCAAGAAAGTTGTATCCGCGGTCGAAAGTTCAACGATTCACGTGGCGATATAGATTCGTGCCGTATGAGGAGAAAGTCAGTAGCTTTAGTTTCCCCTTCTTCTTTGTAGTACACACTTCTGACTTGCGCGCCAAAGTTCTTGAAGGCTGTACAACTTAGAAATGCATAAAAATTATACCGTTAAACGCATGGCGGTGTACATAAATAGTTATGTACGAATAGTAATACAGTGAAAACTCGATAAATGTCGCTACTCCGGGTCCGGTCAGCAACACTTACGGAATAGGAGAATCGTCTTTCGAATTTGATTGTAGTTTGCCGACGCTTCGAACGTAGAAAGAGTCAGTAGCTAAAAAAGAAAGAGGGACTGAAACTCGGATTTATCGCCCCAGTTTAAATATCCGCGTCAGTGTGACCACACTACTGCACAGAAGAAAATTTTTTATTTTTTACTTTTTGTTAATAAAAATTTCACTATCATGTTGGGGAGATTTCTCTAATTAAAATGAGGCTAAACACGATATACATCGGTCAATATTTGGTAGCATAATATTGAATTAAATATTGTACTTGCGAGTCTTTCTCTCTTTATTTATCCTTCTTGTGCTGCCCTTTTCTATGTTCGGAAATATCAAAGAACGACGCATCGAGGTGCTGGCTACATTTATCGAACGGGAGGTAGCTATTTTCAAACGGAACGGTTCCACCGTTTCGTAAGTGATCAAAAACTGCAACACTTATGAAATAGGGGGTTTCGTTAGCTACCACTGTTCGATAAATGTACCAATCCACTGACCTTGCAAAGATACGAGTACACAATATTTAATTCAATATTATGGTAACAAATATTGGCCGATTTATATCGTGTTTAGTCTCATTTTAATTAGAAAAATCTTCCCCACATGATAGTAAAATTTTTATTAAAAAAAAGTAAAAAATAAAAAACTTTCTTCTTGTACAGTAGTGTGGTCACACTGACAGGGACATTTAAACTAAGTGACGAAGGCAATAAAGATTTTTAAAGAAAGCCGCTACGTCTCCGGTTACACTTCGCCTCACTGGTTCAAGGGGGATCCCCCTAGTGGTGGGGATAAAAATGTATCATTTATGGAACAGCTCTTGAGGACATTTATCGAGTTTTCACTGTATACATATAATTTTGTATAGGCAATCTGTGGCCATCGTTTCATCCCCCATAAGTTTAATACATGTTTTCATAAGAGCGTAAGTATATTTACAGGAAGAGAATACGATTAGTACACGATAAGGATAATAGATTACGTGAACAAACATCATACTATATGATAATATATGAATTAAATTAAATTTTTATAATTATCTGTAACAGTTATTCCGACTAACGGTTCTCCATAATTACTTCAAGAACCGGAATGGATATTATAACTATTTTCGATTTCTTATTAAAAAATTCGGGCTTTAAGCTTGAAATTGCATTTTTTCTAAATAAGTGTACGGATATTTTTAACAAAAATTACGTAGCCTTAAAATTTGCTGTTTGGAATTGACTCCAAAAAATACAACGAAATAAGTATTTAATAAATAAAAGTATCATCTGTCTATTGATAACCTTTTTTTAGTCTACAAGTCATAAACTATTGACAGAATATTATTATTTTATAGCGATTTATGTAACTTATCCTAGATAGGTACATTAGTCGCATCATCGTTAGATTTTTCATATGGTGAAAGTTGCTCGGTCATACGATCACCGATAGACGTTTCTGCGCATCGATGTTACGCAGTCACGAAGCGCCTTGGCGCGCGAGACCGAGTTGCATGCTACGAAGGAGAAGGGTTTGCCGAAGCTGGTGATATTCCCCTCATATGGCAGAAATCCGTGTCACCGGGTGTTCCCAAAACGCATGCGCAATAAGATAAGTTGGCGCGGAACACCCGGATGTGCTGCCGCACAAGCACGATACGGTAGAAGGAAGAGGCATGACGCCATGTTTTGATGTCGTCATCCCCCCCCAAACCGCTGTTTCCCGAGCAGCACAATAGTCTGTCAGTGTTTTTCTGTTGTGCGCCTCGTGTTCCGTGTTCCTGGTGGCCGTTTTGGCGTGCCCCTTTGGCCAGCCCCATCGTCGCGTCGAAGTTGGATGCTCTCCTTCACGGCTGCGACGTTCATCCTCGTGAGTTGACGGTCGCTGGAGGTGGCCCCCTTCGTGTCTTTTTCATGTCCGGGCAGGTAACCGAGGAGCGGGGGGGTCCACGAGCGTCGTCTACGTGGTGGTAGTGTCCTAGTGACGGGAGGACGAGCAGACCACGATCCTCCACCGAACAGTTGATCTGAGTGGTTACGTCACACGACCCTGAGCTGGGCTTACAGAGAAAACGCTTGGCCAAAGAAGTGGACGGCGACGACGACGGGGACGAGGACGACGGCCCTGTTAAAATGGAGCTGCGCCTGCACTCGCCAGCCGGAGCAGAACCAATCGTCTATCAATGGCCCCTCACCTCTGGATCCGGATCTGTGAGTACATTATTTTCGTTAATTGCGCCCGACCCGCGGTTATTGTGTCCGCGACATGTATACGATATATGTATATACATATGTATATTCAACTCGAAGGTCTGGCGTGTACGACCCTGTCGTTTATCCCGATTCTCACAGCTGATCGTACATCCGTCGTGAAACGCAAATTTTTTCCTCCGTCACTTTGTCACGCTGTCACGTTTTTTTTTTTTACTTAGAAACGACAATATATCTCAGATTCTCGTATCCTTGTTGCCGTATTTATCGTTAACGAGTATCTATGTAGGCGAATATTAATTGTGTGTTCTATACAATGCGTGTGTGTACGTATATATAAGAGTGGGATCAGAAGGCAACAGAATCGGACAAAAATATGCCTCTGAAATAGTAAATAGGTTATTATATTTTCAATTTTAATTTGTTATAAATAAAATAAAATACTATTAAATCATTTTTTTTTTTAATTTTACTTTTTTTATTACACGAATATGTCCTAAAAAATAACTCCCTATTGTCATAATATTATTATCCAAATTAAAGTACACTTCTTTATATAAATGAATTAATTTATTATTATGTATTTCTCATAAAATAAATAATTGATTGTATGTTTAAAAATATTTTCTTTTATGAATTTGAGAATCCAAATGACTACTAAGTAAGTCTGTATTGTAAAGAAGTTCAGGAAGAGTGATTTATAACAGTGAGAAATGTCAGGAAAGCAGAGGTACATTTTATAGCATGTTATAAATTTTGAACAGTATATAACTTGACCTTCATTTATAGCTCCTTCCTGTGAAGCATCTTCTTCAAACTGTACACAAGAGAAAAGTTTCATTTCTGGTATAAAAATATTGAATGTCATTAAATTAAATTAATTTAAATTAAACAGAATTTAACTTTTTGTTTATAAAAATGTTTTTACTTTTACAAGTGAAATAATCATACTTTGAGAATAGTTTTATAAATACTACCATTATATTACATTTGGTAGTTAAAGCTTTATTTATTTATTAATTATAGGATCGTCATGATGGTGCACTCGATGTTGTCGAAACAATGCGATGGGTTTGCGAAGATTTACCAGATTTAAAATTACCATTAGAAAATAACATACTTTGCGAATATGACACAAGGGACTTTGAAAGTATGAAAGGTTTATGCGATAAATTTAATAGAGCAATTGATAGTTTAGTTCAGTTGGTGAGTACAATATATGTAATGTAAGAAACTAATGTCCTGGCAATAACTCGATGTTATTTTAATATAATTAATTGTTTTAACATTCTCAAATTAATTGAATGCAGGAAAAGGGCACTAGTTTACCATCACAGAGGCTAAATAAACGTCCTAGCAGAGGTTTATTACGACATATACTTCAGCAGACGTATAATCAAGCTGTAGTTGAACCAGATAAATTAAATCAATATGAACCATTTTCGCCAGAAGTGTATGGAGAGACCAGTTATGAGCTTGTGTGTCAAATGATCGATCAGATCGATGTAACAGAGGATGATGTATTTGTTGATTTGGGATCTGGTGTTGGTCAAGTGGTTCTTCAAATGGCGGCGGCAACATTATGTAAAATTTGTATCGGGGTTGAAAGAGCTGATGTACCATCAAAATATGCACAAGTATGACATTCTTTTAACGTGATTCCAATTGTGTAATTCAATCAATTACAAGACTTTTATATTTACAATTCTCTTATTTTTGTCAAACATTAGAGTATGGAAATAAACTTTCGTAAATGGTTGAATTGGTACGGAAAAAGATGCGGCGACTATCGTTTGGTAAAAGGTGATTTTTTAGCTGACGAACACCGTGAAAGTATTACCGGAGCTACAATTGTGTTTGTTAATAATTTCGCGTTTGGTCCAACGGTGGATCATCAACTGAAAGAACGATTCGCTGATTTACGGGATGGAGCACGCATAGTATCGTCAAAATCATTTTGCCCCCTTAATTTTCGCATAACAGACAGAAATCTTAGTGGTAATGTATTTCGTTTTTTAAAGTAAATAAAAGTATTTGTGAAAAGTTCGTAGGTGTAATTTTAGCTTTTCAATTGCAGATATCGGTACGATAATGCATGTTTCAGAAATGTCACCTCTGAAAGGTTCTGTCTCTTGGACTGGTAAACCAGTGTCTTATTATTTGCATGTAATCGACCGTACCAAGTTGGAACGTTATTTCCATCGTTTAAAGAATAATAAACAGGGCGGCGATGAAAACTCTGATTCTGTGATAAGTAACACTGCCAGCAGTAATAATAAGATTACAAATAGAGGAGAAAGAGGTGATAGAGCCAAACGAGACCTTTCGAGGCAGTTAGATAGTCCAAATCATTCGGAACAGCAAGGGACAAATAGCGATTCAGACGTAGATGAAAATAATATTAAAAATCGTCGACAACCAAACAAAATTCGTAGAAAATTAAATCGAAAGACCAACAGTATTACAAGACCTCCAGCTAGAGGCGGGAAACAGAGAGGAAGAGGTGTGAAAAAGTCTAAGCCCAAGAAAGTAATTAATATTTCTGGCCTGGACTTGCTGCATAGTCAAACACTACTTAGTACATCTCCACAGGCTCTGGGGAAAAAACCACCGCCAGCGCCTGGTTGCGTGGATCAACAGCTATCGTCATTATCGCTCTCTTTGCAGTCACATTCCACCTCTGTACACGAAGAACTTAGTATACCACCTGCTCCGTCCGCTACTCCATATGCTTTACAAATACTTTTGGATTTGTACAGGTACGTTTGTTTTTCTAATATGGCATGTATATGTAGAAAAATTTGTTATACAATAAGTATTTTTTTACAGGGACCAATTTATGCTCATGTTAGAATCAATGAGAACTCCTCAATATAGAGTATCGGTCAATACAGATATTGCAAAAGAAAGAGAAAGAAATTCGAAACTACAATCAAGAGCAGCGCAATTAGAAAAACAGATAAAAGTATTAATTGACGACAGTGTAGCTCTTTTGAAAGCAAGAATGACGGAATTAGGTATAAATGCTACATCACCTGGAGATTTACTTGCAAAAGCTAAGGAAATAGTTCTTAGACATAAACAATTGCAAGCAAAGGCAAGTAAATTACAGGCACAAGTTGCATCCATGGAAAGTGAGCAATCAAGGTTGACTGCACTTAGACATCAAGAATTGCAAGAGAAATATAGCAATCTCTCAAGTGCAAACGGCATATCAAATCCACCGCAACCGCTCCAGGATTACATATTGAAAGAAATATCCGCAACTCTATCTCATCGTAAAAGATTACATTGTCAGGTTAGTATTTGTACAAGGTAATTCTAGAAATTGCAATAAATTACATTTATATAAAAAAAAAAAATTATATCAAAAGACAGCCTTATATTATGGGTTTCAACTCTTTCCTATATCAGTTTGTTATATTATCGCGAAATCCCAGTTCCTAGTATCGCCCTGTATAAAATTCTTATATAATGAAGCGTGTGTTTAGATACATAATTTAAATATCGATTTTACAGGTGTCCAAACTGGAACACGAGTTGAATGTTTTAGAAAGGGCAAGCAGCGAGAAACAAGTTGCTGCTATTGCTCAACAGCAAAGAGAAGTAATAGGCTCTAAACATTCGCAAAATCAACATCATCATCAACAGCAAAATGGAAAAAGTGGATCGACGCGAAAGAGTAGAGAAGGACGATCTAGATCACAAGAATGGCCCGATGTTCCTGACATCGGGAAGATACAAGAGAACAATCCAGAAATACTGGCGCAGAAAATTTTGGAAACAGGCAGACAAATAGAAGCTGGTCGTATGTTAAGTAGACAAAATACTAGTACAAGTAGCAATTCTAGGACCAGACTGCCGCAAGCATCTCTTAGCTTTTCTACTACTTCGTCGTCTATTTCATCCTCGCAACCACAGACGAATAATAAAGAAACGGCAAATAGAACTCAGGAACCGCCCAGGGTCGCAAACTTCGAAGATAGATTAAAAAGTATAATTACAAGTGTCTTGAACGAAGATCAACAAAATAGAAATAAGCAACAACAAATGCAGTTACAGGTGCAATTACAAAATCAGACTGAACCAGATAGAAAACGTATTGCATTACCACAAAACGTTGCTACACCTGATTATACACAGGTAATGTTGGCGATATCAGGAATTTAATATTTTTCTTTTTTATTTCTATAATATTATCATTATTCGAAACCCAAAATCATGTTTCGATTAACCTTTGGAAATCATGCTCTCGACGATTAATTTAACGATAACATACGAATAAACATCATTTATACTTACATTGTAGGTTTCACCTGCAAAGTTAGCACTTCGCCGTCATCTCTCTCAAGAACGTCTTTCATCTCACTTAACACCCTCTGATAGGCCAACAATCGACTCCAGGCAATCGAGTCATGACAATCGTATTGTAGCAGGAGGAAATGGATTGCTCGGCACTAGGACGATCGGCGATTTGGTCAGCGGGGAGATAGAAAGGACTTTAGAGATATCCAATCAATCGATAATAAATGCAGCCGTTGATATGAGTGCGATGATAAGACCGGAAACTGTGTATTCTCCTATTAGCAGACCAGCTAGCGCAGAAGGTGATGCTGGTTTATCAACCCTCGCGCATGTCGCAAGTTACGCGCCAACATCTTCTGCGGTTTCAACATGCACAACCGCTACTTCAAGATCGTCTGTATTGTTCACTCCAGTAACGCAACCGCAAAGGTATTATATGCTATGCTTATGCAACGATAATTATTTTTATATACAGTCTAATATGGTATTATAATGCAAGTATCTTTTTCTATCTAGATATACGCCGGTTCAGTTACCTCGTGCAGACATTAAACCTTATCATGAATCGTACTTTTCTGACAATCCTTCCCAGTCTATTGCACAGACCCATCCCCCGCCGTCATTGCACACATCGCAGGCTGCATCGAATGGTGAACTTTTGCCAGTAGAAGGACTAGCAGCGTCTTTACATGCCCGTATACTGAATAATCACAACACGAAACCCGAATCGATACTTTCTACAAGTAGAAGGTATGTAATTTTTTTTTTTTTTTTATATATATATACATTTTGGAATTGATATTTATTTTTACACGCGTGTATTTTGTAATAGATTTCAACCATATCCTCGATACGCAACCAGTAGCAACAGTAATGGCAGTACAACAACAAATGGTATTGTAACCGCCATTTGTCAATCTCAGCCTTCGATGTCGGTGAAAACAGAAGCAGTCGTGTCATCGATAAGCACAAGCGGAGCGCCATTGAGTCCTCTTGTAGAACCACACTCTAATACATCTACTCCATTAGTCGATGAACCCCAAATGACAACACAAAGGCAGCGAAATGGTATTGGCGACGATGGTAAGCAGGACAATCCCATATTTGTATTTTATACCTCCTATCACACGTTCTGTCAGAGTATTATATTAGGAAATGCTTTGGAATGTACTCGTTCAAGTTGTCAAATATGCTTCCTGTATTGGCTAAGAAAAAACAAAATGTAAATGTTAAAGATCGTTAAAAATACATAAATATAGCATATTTATATCTTCGATGTTGCATTCATGAATAAAGATTTGGATAGTACTCAACTTGGCAATGCACATTACCAATCTAATAATAGATTAGACATCTTCATATTTATGAAGCGAGTTGAAATATAATATTGTACATTTCACGTTTACCTTGTTAATAGTAGTTTGATCCTACCATACACCAAAAATATGATTTTATTGATTCTACCGATAAACACTCTTTTATACCTTTTACTAAACACTTTGCTTTATCTTCATAAACACTGTTGTATTAGTTTCTGCTATGCATCTTTCATTATTTTTTATGCACTAATGGTTTAAGATTGTTATCTATGGTTTACCTTATCTTATGGAGCTGGTACCTGATCTTTATTTATATTTATTTTTGTTGTTGTTTGCTGTATTTGTTAGATGCACTGTAGCTGTTTGTTGGTTAGCTCTGTCTGTCACATACTCAATCTCACTCACAACCCTTGAAGCTTGTTTTATTAGAGATTGAGACACAAATCAGAGGGAGAAATCAAAAAGTACGGCTGCCTGTGGGTTGGTTCGTGGTTGCTGGTGAGTTGTCCCACAGGGGTTGTTCAAAATTTTTTTTTCCTTTTTTTTTTATTATCGTTACTACAACCATTCAACAAACGATGATCTAAATTTTCTTAGTATATTTTAGCCAAAGATACAGTTAATGTGCACAAAAAAAGTATAAAATGTTAGTTAAAGTATTTCCATGAAAATAAGCCAGACTCGAATAAAGTTGTTTAACATTTACAGCATACTCGTCCATATATAAAACCTGAAAACAAGTGAAGCATGAAATATTTAAATAAAAACATTGTATTTTAGTTAATGGGTTTTTGTAATTTTGGTGCATGCTTTTTTGCATGAAATTATATTGTATCAAATGCGATTAACATAGTATTCATTTCATTGAGTATTTGTACATGGCTGTGCAATAAACAATGAAGTGAATATTAAAATACACTTTACACGGACACATACACGTATTTATTAGTTGTTATATAATCATAGTTCGTTAATCACATTTACTAACTACATAGCCAAATTTTGTAACTTTCCCTCTTCTTCCGACGTGGTTCCTCATTATATAATATTTATACTTTAACACTAATACCTTAACACGTACACGTAAACATGTACAGACATATTCGAATATATTTATACAAAATTACACGTACTATAATTTAAAAGGGTTTTTGGCTTATTTTTATGAAAATTCCTTATGCAGTCTAACGACGCATAAGCGGTATAGTGGTTAAGTGAACCCCTTTTTTTGCAGATGGAGAGGCAGATTGGCAAGACCGTATTAGTTCTGGATTTGATAGGCTGGTTGCATTCGCTTCTACCGAACTAGACAAGCGAAGAAGATCCACAGAGGGAGTGAATACAAGTCCGGACAGTGGTTTAGGATCAGATAGTACTGTAACGGGACCACCACCAGTGATCCCATCGCCCGATGAAGCGCTGGGACCTCCTCGCACACCTTCACCGACCAGTCCCCGCCCACCGAATCCCTCCAACAGTAACACAAGCAGCGCCGCGTCTTCAGTGCCTCTAAAATATCAACGGCAACCAGATCCTGAACGGCACCATTTTAAGAAAAAGTTTTTTCACAGAGATTGGAATAACTCTGGAGGCACCAGTAAGTTTCGTCCTAAAGGCAAGGATTGGGATTGGAATCATTCAGGACAGTGGCCTTCGAATGACGAACAATCTTAATCTACTTTTTATACTGTAACTTTGAATCTGAAGCTTTTAACGATTTCTCTAGCGATTGTTAGGTTTGCAGAATTGAAAATGCCGGTTGCAGATGATATATCGTTTCTTTTGATAATAGAAATGTTATTGCCCCTCTCCGTGCTCCTTATAGCATGGTTGAAATAATTTTTAATCATTGATCATGTACAATGTTGCAGTACATTGCACGCTTGATTCAAACGCGTTTAGTGTTTGAGTTGATTCTTCCTATTTTGCGATGGCAAAATATGATGCAACTATTTTAGCTGAATCTGAGAGCTCGATAATTTTTTGTTTTCTTCTCGTATATCATTGTCGAAAAATATATTTATTTAATGGGAAACGTTATGAGGCTAAATGTACTGCGAAATTGAAGTTGATATTTCAATGGTAAAGAATCTATTTAATATTTAGCCGTATACACGCGTATATTGAAAAGTGGATGGTCAAGGGAATGTAAAACGCATTGTTATACATTACTCACTGATAAGTAATTTAACTTAATATTATTAGCTACTACATTTTTTGGTGAGAAAAAAAAAAACAATTTAGAGGATAATCATTATTGATTCGATATATGGCATACGGTGAGAATGTGTTTGCCTTCATAAATATTTGCTATATATCATAGAGATTATATTCCCTGAAAAAGTGAACGGCTTGTAATGCGCGTCTGTAATTATGGTACATGACTGTTACATGTGTAATGTAGTAGGCGTTAAAGGTGTGCTGTGTAAAGAGTGTGCCATATATTATGGATGTTGCAGCTGATATTAGTTGGTAAACAAACAAAAAGAAAAAAAAAAAAAAAAAAAGTGGAAAGAAGCTACCAAAACCTACGTGTGTTCGTAGCAAATATTCGCTGCAAATTTTATACGCGATTCTGTAATCTTCCGTCGTTTCTGGAAGATTGTATATCGAAGTGTTCACTGTTGCTCATAGAAAGTTATGGCGACAGACGGCAAAGAATAGTCATTTCATCGGAAGTTAAATCTAATTCGTTTCTCGGGGCACAAATTTACCCACTTTGTTTGTGAGATTGTGCAGAATATCCAAAGAATGATCTCTGCGAGTATCGATTAGATTTTTCCAGCGGTTTGGATCGGACTCGCGTATCCCGCTGGTAAATTCGAAACAAATTTGTAAATAGATGCAACGCGTCATCGAACACGCGCGTCTATGTATAAAAGATTTTTTAGTCATTGTGTCGTACATAGGGTATCGGAAAATTGTAAAGAAACCACCGAGCAACCGTCAGCAATGACCTTGTAAAAAAAAATGAACTCGATCGGCGCGCCGTATATAATTGTAATTAATTATCAAATTATTTAATAATCCCCCGTATACATTAATGCATATAATTAATCACGATGTAGGCACCTGCCAAGTTTAGCGTGTTATATACACTGCCGAATCTTCTATTAATTTTATTATTGATCATGATTATTATTTATTGTTTTTATTGAAATATTTTAATACTAAGGTTTTTGTAATAAGCATATTTTCTCTTTCATTCTTACCTTCCATTTACAATAATACATTATTTTCGATTTCAAATCTTAATCACCTGTATGTTGAGAATCATTGATTGTATTGTAACAAGATTTTTTTAATCAAATTGTTTCAGCACTTTGTAGGTATTCAAATTCAGCATAGAACAATAGGATACATTTTTAAGCGTATATCATCGGGGGAAAGAAGTTTATTATGATGTTACACAATTGTGTTAATCTTCATCCATATACACTAACACCTTTCTTGTAAAAAAGCTAGTTTCGTTTAGGTATTTATTCATTTACGGCGTGAGAGAATAATGTTGAGAATTGCTAGTAATTATCGTACAATACGATTTTATAGAAATGAAAAAAAAAGAAACAGATGTAAACAGTATCTAACAAAGTACAAAGTTCTACCTGAACAGATTATATTTCATACGATATCTGTTTTGTACATCGAGTAACTAATGCATTAAAATATACTACATTTTTATCTTAATTTATTATATTTTTAACCGTTCCATGACAATATTATGCATTATATACAGGGTGTTCGGCCATACCTGGGAAAAATTTTAATGGGTGATTCTAGAGGCCAAAATAAGACGAAAATCGAGAATACCAATTTGTTGATGGAGGCTTCGTTAAAAAGTTATTAACAATTAAATTCAAAAATTTCAAATCGTTCTGGAAAAATTATTTTCGGTTGCGGGGAACAATTACAATAATTTTTGGTGAATACACATATCTCCAAAATCCTATCCAATTTCGAGAAAAAAATTCGAGAAGGTGTGAAATTTTTCGACGGAAAAAAAAAATTTCAAATCTTTCTGGAAAAATTATTTTCGGTTGCGGGGGTCAATTACAATCATTTTTGGTCAATAGACATGCCCCCGAAATCCTGCGCATTTTCAAGAAAAAAATTCAATACGGGCGGAACTTTAAACGTTAATAACTTTTTAACAAAGCCTCCATCAACAAATTGGTGTTCTTGATTTTCGTCTTATTTTGACCTCTAGAATCCCCCATTAAAATTTTTCCCTGGGTTGGCCGAACACCCTGTATAGTTAAAAAATATCGTCTATAGTAGCTAATGTATGTGTACGTAATCAACAAAAATTTATATCTTTCTGTGAACTGCATTTCCTCTATACACATTATACATTGAACGTAAAATATTGTTAATTCATAGAAACCTTGGTGTCAACGACATTTGTAATACAGGTGCCAGCATGCACCGTATATTGTGTACGTTTTTGCAAAAGATAAACGACATACGGGTTATGCAATGCGTATGCACCGACACGCATATATAAGAAACAAGTTTGTCATTCCTTTGAGCACTTGAACTTGAAATTCAAAGCGCGAAATATGGCCTTCATGTTTGAAATTATATTATTAGTTTTACTGCGCGCGGTATACGGACAAGACGCACAGAACACCGAAATCGTTTTGTTGCCGTTGTGGAATACAGAAGACAGTACAGAGGTAGACGTATATTGCAGTCCATTAATAAAACATTAATATTGTAATCGTTAGATTGAACATACAAGGGTATTCGTGCTTTATTGCTTTATTTCAATACTTATATCAAACAAATTTACAGGTACCTCTAAGTTTTAAGGCTTTCGATCGATTTGTCGAGTTAACGTTACATAGGAACGACAAAATCACAGCGCCTCGGTTTCAAGTTTGGAAGCACATCGATGGAGACTACGTGGAGGAATTACCGGGACTCAACGAACCCGCGCCTTGTCATTATCTTCACAGGAATGACTTCAGTTCAGCGGCCATAAGTCTCTGCAAAGAAGGTGGCATGGTCAGTATCTTGATCCAACAGTAAATAAGATCGTTACAAAGAAAGATGTCTCGTAAAACGATACTCTTACTCGTCGCAGCATGGCCTCGTCTTCTTGGACAACGTCACGTTAGAAATTACGCCGCTTCAAGACCAGGAGATCTCGTTTTTTAACGATCATCGTGTCAGACAACGTTCGGAATCCTTTGGGGAGCCACATATTGTCAAGAGAGCACACGCTCCTTCCATATCTTGGGGTAACGAACCTAGCTGGTACAAACACAATGAAATAAACACGGACCTGAATGGAGAGCTATTCAAAGAGCCAAGACCGAAGAAATCGAGCGATGCTCTGACATTGGAGTTGGCAGTTTTCTTCGACGAGCCTGGCTACAATCTCTTCTCGCCTTTCTTCGACAGAAACGACGAACAAATACGCGACATGCTGCTAGCTTATATAAACGGCGTGCAAGCGATTTATCATCATCCAACGTTAGGGGTTATAATTGACATTTCTCTCGTGAGACTGGAGATTATGGTGAAGCAACCACGGGATCTACCACATTTTGATGGAGACAGGAGCAGCTTGTTGAACTCGTTCTGTAATTATGCCAAGAAACAAAATCCTCCGAGCGAGTATTATCCCAATCACTGGGATATGGGTTTGTACATTTCCGGTTTGGATTTCTACGTTATGGAGGCTGGACGAAAAAACAATGCCACTATGGGGCTTGCAACGGTAGGCGGGATCTGCATCGATCAATATTCTTGCGTTATTGCTGAATTGGGTGTTACAAATCAGTTTAAAAAACCATACCCGTCGGCGGGTTTTACATCCGTCTACATAGCCGCTCATGAAATTGGTCATAAGTAAGTGAATAAGTACCGTGTGTATATTTTCTGTCGATATCAATTTCATGTAATTTCTGTACAAACTACCGCGTTGAAATGAAATTCACAAATGTGTTTGTTTTTTTTCTTGAAAAGCTTAGGAATGCATCACGATTCGACGGGCAATCCGTGCCCCAAGGATGGTTATATAATGTCACCCAGCAGAGGTACGAACGATGAGACAGTTTGGTCAGAATGTAGTCGCGACGTAGCGCAAACGCTTTCTTACAAGAAGCCGTGTCTCACGAACAGGCCATATTCTCAAACGAGTAACCGGCTCGATCATACACGGTTTTTCAATCTACCGGGTAGAGAATGGACCGCGAAGAAACAGTGCGAAGTACTCCTGCGTGATAAGGATGCTACAGTCGTGACCTTATACAGAGCTTGCGAGTCGTTGCAGTGCAAGACACCGCATAGGAGCGGTTATTACTTTGCTGGACCAGCGTTAGATGGAACCTTATGCGCCCCAGGGAAGGAGTGCCGCGGCGGTGAGTGTAAGAACGCTTTACAGATTTCTTCGGGAACAAACGGGCCCCTTGTTCGACCGGGAGGCTGGAGCGATTGGAAATTAGGACCCTGTAGCAGTGCATGTCTCCTAAAATCCACCGGTGCACAGGTCAGACGACGATTTTGCGATAGTCCGATTCCCAAAAATACGGACACCGGTTGTCGAGGATTGCATTACGACGTGGTGCTCTGCAAAGACGACAGGCTTTGCAAAAAGAAACGTAAGAGCATCGACGAATTTGCGACGTTGAGATGCACCGAGTTCAGCGAAAGATTGCCAGAATTGGACGTCAATGGTGGCGGGCTCCAGGCGCCACACGAGCCCGAAAGACTGTGGATGGCTTGCGCTATATTCTGTCGTCGAAAAGACATAGCGTCTTATTACACACCGCGTGTGGAATTAAACGACCTTGGCCTTGACCCATACTTTCCAGATGGGACATGGTGTCACACCGAGGAGGGACAAAATTATTTTTGTCAGCAGCATCATTGTCTGCCGGAGAACTTTCGTTCGGAGAAAACGCTACTGAAAAACCATCAGCACGACGATATCGAATTCGGGCCCCAGAACGCCCATCCCAATGGACTCGGTTTCGACGATCAGGTGATTAAATATCACAGTTTGGGGCTGGACGGTTTGCCGCTCTTGACATCTCTGTCGCACGCTATTGGATTTCCAACGGACGAGGATGAGTGGATCGATAAAGATTACATAGAGTTAACGAAGCCACCGCAGGAGATCGTCTTCGATGCACAATATCAATTGAGAAAGTAACGTCGATGATATGTACCAATTTTAGCGCGAATTTCTTTTCTAATTTCCATGCAAAATATTCGCTCGTTTCCTTTATGTACTCCCTACTGCACGAAATCGTTTGGCCTCGTTAGAAACTCTCCTATCGCGTGACGTTCAACCTTTTTCGATCATGAACCAGAGATGCCAGACGAAGCCCCGGGTGCACCGATGACGCCTCATTCCACTTTCTCACACTATGCCAGATCACGCGTACGTGAGCTCGTAGAGTTTCGGAGAGTCGACAAAGGCAAACTGACACATGCCCTTTTCTTCGATTCTCCGAAGCTGCCCGAAGTAATTTCGGACTGTCTCGTGGGAGTCGAGAGAGGATGGATCACATTTGCCTTTTCGCTCTTGAACAACTGACATGCGACTTCACGTCAACGGCATACGATTTGGAATCTCGACTGCCGAGGCATTTTTACTTTCTGACCTATGTAGGCTTTTTGCTCGAAAATTTCGCTGATTTCCCGATTCTGTTTTAAAATTTTTTTTTTCTGTAACCGTCACTCTCGTACCTGCTGGCAAAATCGAGAATTCATTTTTTTCGTCGAAAAATTTTTCCTCGAAAATTTCGCCGATTCCCCCAATTTTGATTTAAATTTTTTTTTCTGTAACCGTCACCCTCGTACCTGCTGGCAAAATCGAGAATGGCTGGCGGTTTTTTAGTTTCATTTTAGACTTTGTTATCAGGAGGACATGATATGGGAAGAGGTGGCACGTATCTTATAACTATGGGAATTATTTCGAGAGGAAAAGAAAGGTAAAAGTTATGAGAACACATAGAATTCTTTGAAATTATATCATTTATTGCCATAGATTTACATTATACAAAGCCTTAATACATATAAATATATTATATTATATTATATCTTGTCAGAAGTTGTTAGCAACGGTCAGCAGTGGTCAGCTGACGTCGGGGGATGCTTGCAGAGGCCAGCAGAGGCTGCCAGTAGCCACGATTATGCATATGTACGCTGATACATAGGAATAATAACTAAAATTTCGTTTTTTTCAGTAGTAAAAATATGATCAAGGGGTCTTAAAACACGTATTTCCGTAAAAGAAATTTCACAAAATTTGTTTTTCCTTATTGTACTTTGCTTATGTGAGCCTACATAGGTCAGAAAGTAAAAATGCCTGGGCAATCGAGATTCTAAATCGTATGCCATTGACGTGAGGTCGCATTTCAGTTGTTCAAGAGCGAGAAGGCAAATATGAGCCTTCCTCTCTCGACTCCCACGAGACAGTCCGAAATTACTCCGGGTAGCTTCGGAGAATCGAAAAAGAGGGCATGTGTCAGTTTGCGTTTGTCGACTCTCCGAAACTCTACGAGCTCACGTACGCGTGATCTGTTATAGTGTGAGAAAGTGGAATGAGGTGTCCCCGGTGCAACCAGGGCTCTGTTTGGCATCTCTATCAGGAACAAAGAGCACAAGCCGAGAATTGATGAGATCATAATATAAAACCGTATCTGTTGTTTGAAATTAAAAAGAAAACTTCGACAGTATTCGCTTTTATTGTTCATATGCCCGTACGAGTTCCAATTTATTTTAGATTCAATTATAATTTTACAAATGGTTGCAACGTATATAATTATTTACACGTGTTTCTATTAAACAATTTTTGGAATTGAAATCGATGTTACGGAGTCGATACATACATATGATTTTTGTAATTTTCACCTATTTCTGTTTGCTCCGAGTTATTATGTAATCTCTTATTCGCTTTGTACGGTACAATATAGATCTAGATGTCGTAATTCCAGTGAGTTGTATGGATACAAGACGTATAAAAATGGAGAGTACATAATTTTATATAAATATGCGCCCATGTATTTGCACTGAAATTCTACTGTTTCGCCATGCAGTAGTGTGTGAAAGTATCTCGGGAGATAGGATGATGACGTCACCTACTTCGGTGTCTATTTTAGGAGTGTCCCGATGTTATATCCAGCGTAGGAGCGAATCGAGAGACAAAAGGATCAAATAAAAATACAGATCATATGACTTAATTGTATCGATATTATTTTAACGTACAAATAATTAACCAACCGTTAAAATTAAGAAGACGCGTGACATAAGAAAACAATCAGCTCGATATTACAAATAATTACTTGTTTATACGCACGTCTGCGTCCATGTAACAAACTGTGCCACTATCCATTGTAAATATGAACAATAATGAGATTTATGAGCTCTTTTTGAATGCTTAAATACTATTCCTCTAAATTTGTTACTGCGCATATTTATTTACGTTATTAAACAATTGAGTGACGATATATGGATGAAAAAAGAAATAATGTGTAATGATTTGAACACAATGACGGTGGCTCAATTTGTCATATTTCAGCAGAAATTATCACTCGTACAAATCGGACATACGTATCGCATTTACACTATCAACGTAATACTTATATACCACGTATACGTTCACAGGCATAAACTCGTTTACTCAAGATGCATACAGAATACATACTCTGAATGTACATAATAAACAAATTAATTAAACCGTGATCACGGAGTTGTACGGTAACAGACTCTTACTGTTAAATCGCATAACTTAATGTAATATATTTAATCTTAATCAGTATTTAGGATCATTTTTCCCGCATGTAGAGGCAAAGTAGATTTCCATTGTACTACAAAAGCAACTTTTCTTTCCTTTATTTTTCGTTTTATATTCCAACGAAAACAAGCCTTGCCAAAATTCAAATCAAAAAATTGATTTTTACATCTTACTAATGTGTAAATCACATTTTCCCTAACTATGAGATAAAATTATTTTCTTTGCCTCGACAATTATTATTCACAGCTCTCTAACCACATATTATGTACTAGAACGTACACGAGTGTTTACTCTCGTCAATTGGGACGATTAGAGAACTGTCGTTGTGATGACAATTATCCATATACTTTCCTTTCAATTTCATGTTCAATTTGGCAGAGTATCATACAATATGTCCTTAGCACTTTGCGATAATGATTCGGGAAATTTGATGTCGAATGAAACTAGAAGGTCGCCTTTTCTTGATGGTTCTTTTGGGAATGGTAGGCCATGCCCTTGAATCCTCTTGACCAAATTAGGTTTAACAATCTCCCTTGTCAGATTTAAAGTGATTTTTTCGCCAGTAAGCGTAGGAACTTCAATGACAGTACCACAAAGAGCTTGTTTTAAACTCATCTTGCAAGGGTATCTTATATCGCTGCCTTCTCTTCTAAATAGAGGATGTGGCTTGTCTCTGATGATAAAAACAATATCTGCTGGAACTTTTCCACGGCCCTGGTCACCTTCTCTTTGGAAAGTGATCTTGGTACCAGCCTTCCATCCTGGTTTTACATTGATTGTAAGAACTTTGTCTTCTTTCCTTGTAGTGCCATCAGGTTGTACAACCCTCCTAGAGATTTTCATTTTCTTTGTACAACCACGTAGAATCTCCTCCAAAGTGATACATAAATCATGTTCTATAGCAGGATCTTGAGCACGATCTTTGCCACCTCCTTTGGTCGAGGTAGGTCCCACGAAATTGAATGAATGCGATCTGAAGGCACCACCTTGAGAACTTTGATGCTGGGGCCCTACTCCCAAACCAAGTGGATCATCTATGTCCATTTCATCATCATGGAAACAGAATACCCTGTTTCCTATAGGGTTACCAAACTCGAAGAAGTTTTGGAAGGGACTAGCAGAACCAAAGAATTGAGCAAACGTTGCTTTTGGATCGCCGTGGAAGCTGTATGTTGGGCCACCTCCATGTCTTGTAGATCCAGCTTCGCCTTTCAGGCCTTCTTCTCCATATTTATCATAAACATCTCTCTTCTTAGCATCGGAAAGTACTTCGTAAGCCTCTGCTATTTCTTTAAACTTTTCTTCTGCATCTGCACTTCTGTTCTTATCAGGATGATATTTTAAAGCGAGCTTTCTGTATGCTTTCTTGATCTCATCGTCTGTGGCAGTTTTGGTTATGCCTAATATCTTATAATAATCTTTCCCCATTGGTGATTAATCTACAACAGAACAAACAAAATATAAAATCAATACAATACTTTTTGTATAAATTTACATATCTAAATGAAAACAAATAACAAAGTATAGGAAAGATTTTCAATGGTCCAAGTATATTTTGTTATTTCTAAATATTTCAAGTACATGGAATTTACATTATTGTATAAAAATTATTTTCAGTTTTCCTTATGATTGTTAAATTACGTTTGATTAATCTCTTTTTATAGTATCCCTTCAAATTATCATGTTGGTTCAATGATGTGCACTTATTTCAATCTACATAAATTGTTTCCTATTAAACCGCGGCCAGTTCTGTCAGATATACATATAAGGCGCTTCGCTGCCGTATTTTTTTCCCAGAAAATCACTAGCCATAAAATTCATCGATTTTATTCGAAACTATTCGGTACATATCGCGATCGTGTCGCTATTACGTGTCCTAACCGGAATGTTATTACATCATTACAGGAACATTTTTCGAGGATCTATGTAGTGTTCTACATCGACGGTTTGGGAAACATCGTTTAACGCAACGTGGCCATAGAAGTATAGCTCTTTCAGAAGTTTCAAGTACGACTTCGACGTCACGGCATAAAGAACCTTTTTTCATTTTGCACGGACTACCTTTACACGATCACGCGGAAATATCTTTTTATCTACGCACATGACTCGAAATCACAGGATATTTAATCGTCGGTACTGTTTTACATTCTACGAAGTGCACGATTGTCGTGCAGTACAATTAGCACAGAAACGAAGTTTACCAACTCTTAATACAGGAAATTTCCAAAAGAGATCGTTTCAACAAATCTAATCTGTTACAGAAATCTATTCGAGCGATACGGAAACTTTGCCATGAAGCGATTACTCGTAACGTTGTTATTAGACGACGTACGCCTTTTGCAAAAATAATTACTTGCGGGACGACGTGATTCTATGCACTCGGGAAGATTTGGGAATCGCCGTTTTCGAATGCCAACGTTAACGGGTAATTTTCGGGAATAAATTAAACTCGTTAAAGGCAACGGAATACGTGACGATAATCGAGGTACAGGTGGAGTAATGGCACGGGGGATACCGAACGCGATAATGCCAACGATCTGCCATTTTTTTTTTTCGCATATTCTTGAGAAAAGAGGCATGGATATCTCTCTAACGCACACCTACGTATGAATCTCACCGATATCTATTTCTGGCAATGATGAGTGTCCGTTCCTACAGGCGTACAACGATATCGAGCAGCGTAAAAATAAATTCAACCGTGTCCACGATGGCTGTGCTGATCTCCACCTTGAAAATTTCTCTCTCGTAAAATAACGCGACGAATGTACGAGAACAACTCCTCACAACGAGCCGCCCATTTTTTCCCCCCTGTGAACATCTGACAGAATCCGAGTTCGTGTAGAGCTATAGTACACAATTTTCATTCGATACTTACTGCTGTATTTTCAGCGATACCTTGACAATTAAAAAAATCCAATTGGCACTGAATTCACTAAGCTCTTTCGAGATATTATGAAAAATCAACGATATGTTCGCTTCTGACAGATAGGTCGAAACAACATTTAACACTTCTCGTCACGTACTAAAGTGTCGCACAAGCTGCGCAGTCCATATATACAAACTTTCCTTCTAGTGGCTTCCGGAACTTTCGAGAATGGGTCGACGGCAGTTCCGTAGCGCTTATTCGATGACGTCAGGAGGCCAACTCTTGATTATAGATCGAAAACATAACCGGCAATCATGCGCGCGTTATACGAAACGCAACATCGATACACCATAAAGGAATATTACGTTAAAATTATACTTATGGGACAGATTAATATTTTGATATTAAAGAATGATAATTTTGAATAAACATTGCTGGAACGTAGAAGAAAGGAACAGAAGTATTGTTTTTGTTACAACCTGAACATAGCCGAATGTTGTATTGATATATACTGGGTGAACATATATTGTAGGCATTAAGAATTCTGCGCATGCATATATGTGTACACTGTGACTGAGCAATTTGAAGATGCTGAAAAGCGTGAAGTAATTAAATGTTGAGATATAAAATATATTTTGCGGGCTAATGATTACATCTTATCATTACTAAAGGAGAAGTTGCGTATTTTCAATACCTTCTTTCACATCGATAAACGGTACTTCTTCTCTTTTCTTTTTTATCTTGGCAATTGTAATGAAATTAATTTCGTAGAAACGTATTATTATAGAAAGGTGATGAAAGTTAATTCCATTTCTAATTAATATCACATATATTTCACGTGTACGTAATAAACAATAGTACTCGAAGTTGATTCGAGTTCATCTGCTCAATCGTAAAAATAATGCGTGCCTGCACTCCCGTGAATTCGGAGGCATATATTTGTCGTAGAAGTCTTGAACGAATTCCTCTACTTTAAAACCGAACTTCTGGTACAAAATTAATGCGGGATTGGTGGCCGAAACGTGCAACGTAACGTCTTTGCCCATGCACGTTTGAATTAGGTGATAAAGCATAAATGTTCCTATGCCAGATTTACGCCACTCGGGGCGAGTTAAAAAGAATGATATGTACGCTTCGTTGTAACCGACGTCAGGAACTAAAATTGCAAATCCTACGACTAATTTTTTGTACAGAACGACACAGCTGAAATCGGGATACTGTAAACATTCTGTTACTGAAAGAAACACAACGTCATTATTTTTTTTTCTAAATGCAAACTTATACGTGCTATTTACGTTCGTGTACATTAATTAAGACGCAAAAATAACTGACGAATATAATGCAGAATAGAATTGTTACGTAATTGCCATGTTTACTTACAATCAATGCCAGGCCAGAAAAATTGGCTACATAGACTGTTAATCGCGGGAATGTGTTGTGGCCTGATATAGGAATAATCGATTGGTGCTATTGGCGGTGATATCCATTTTGGATTTAATTTATTGGCTTTGATGAGAAGTTCATCCATTACTCTTAACCACAATGGACGGCATGAAGTATCTCTTCTTATAAACGGCTTCAAAAGTCTATTTGTATACGGGCTATGTACGGACGTAGGTTCATTATATCCCTGCAATCTTTGTTCAAACGAACTTAAATCGTCGCCAAAAAATCTGTCCAACACCCTCCCAAATTCTTTCAAGGGCCTATCGGGTATTTCTGTTTTAAATCCAAAATGATCAATATCCAGTACAGGTAAACCGTATTCTCGTTTCAGTTTTCGTACAGTTAATTTTCGATAAAATCGTCTAATTTCCGGAGGAGCTGAATTCAAAGCGGATTTGTTAACTTGTTGCAATAAATATGCTTCCTCCTGATGCGTCATACGTGGAACCTTCTCTTCTGTAAAACAGAATTTTTGAAGATTGTAGTACAAGCATAAATTGTGTAATAAACGCGTAAAACAAATATATTTACCAACAATGTTATTTCTTTGCCAGGGCCATGGACGCCGTTTCGTCACATTAAATAAAGAACTAGGCGGTTGTTCCTGAACAGAACTTAGACTATCGCTACTGTCTTCTTCGTATTGGTCTTCTTCGTCGTCATCGTCTTCTTCTTCATCTTCTTCTTCCTTTATCTGATCTGAATTAATATTAGTAATAGCTTCGGATGCAGCATCTGTATTGGATGTCCAATCAGATGTAAAGTCATCGAGTAACTGAGAAAAATGGAAGTTGTTAGTTTGATACTGACAATCCCTTATTAAATCAGATAAGGATGGAGTGTCACTTTGCTCATTAAGAATTGTATCATCCTCGATTTCCATATCTAAAATTAAAGAATACCTTTTTAATTTGCCAACTTCCTACATTTCTATTCATTGTTCATGTACATACTACTTAATTCATCCTCCTCAAGTAAGAAATCTAACAACGTTTTATTAGGTTGTACATAGGCTTGTGAATATGCAGAACACCCTTGACTTTTTATCAATTCATTCCCACAGATGCTATCATCTCCGACTGAAATACTTGATTCCGACGGAGTCGGACTATGGTGCAATCTGCTAGTCGATTTCACTTGGTTACCGACTTGTTTTTTACGGTCCAATATCATCTTTTCGTCTGAAGGCAAAAGATGCGATCGGAATTACATCTTTTATAAGGATCGTATAAAAAAGTTTTATAAATATTATTATTACTTTTAGCGATAAGGACCTCGGGTGGATCGTTATCTATCAATCTCCACCAACCAGACTCTCCTAATTCTGCTGTTCCTGATTTAAAAAAAATTCCGCTATAATGAGAAAGGGTTCCAGATATAGTTCCGATCCAGTTCTTTTTCTTTTTACTGAAAACAAAGAGAAGTAATGTTAATGATAATTATATATAATTCTTGACGAACTTATTTTATCAACATGTATAGTAACTTACACAGATTTTTTAAACAAGCAATCCCAATTTCGATCGACAAAAGTGCTAATATCAGATTTCCAATGAAAGTATCCTCTTTTACTGATACCGCTTGATTTCTCGCGTAAATTATACAGAGTCAATACAATTACATTAAGCCAAGGCATTCTGTTACGGGCCACTGTTTCTTTGCCGAAAGGACTGCAATGATGGCAGTTCAATTCGAAGAATACATCTCCCACAAAAGATACCGGGACGCTTCCACGTTTTAAGCATTCTATATGAATTTTTCTTGAACATCCGTTACAGCGTAAGGCTGGTTTATTGTAGGGATCACTGGGACAATTACAACTCTTACAAATATCTGTTTCAGAAAAATCTACAGGTTCAACTTTCATATCTTCTCTGTCAACTGTATCTGACATTGTTCATTTATATAATAAATTACAAAATTATATATTGCTACAATATTCAAATGTGGTTTTCAAATTCAGGTTAGATAGTGTAAATAAAAGATTCCGTTTCATGCATGTTCCTATTTAAACGTCATTAATTATTCAAAAACAATGTATAGTAAAACTACAAAATTACATTGTTAAAAGTTTCCATCTGAGCATTATGTATGTTTTAGAGAAGACTTTATGTATATATATGTTTCTCGTTTATATTGTCTTTTGTTGCTATTTAAGTCAATGTTACAAGATGGCAGACCGGCACCCGGAAGAAACTTGCCATGAAAGTTCATAAGGTGTAAGATCACATGTATACCTCGTTTGTGGTGGTATAAATATAAAGAGAAGTTGGGGCAAACACTAAAATGATTAAATGTAATCAAAGAAATAAATGGATAAATATCTATGTACATTAAACAATTAAAGATATCAGAATGAATATATCCGTGAAAAATCTGAGATTCAAATTACGTAAAATGTATCATCGTTTCGTACATGTCGAGGTTGAACAAAAGAAACCGATACAGTGGTTAAAACCTATCGGTCACGAAACAAATATTACAATATATAATCCTCTAACAAAGTGTAATGTACCGTTAATTATAAAAAATAAAAATATTTTGACTTGGTACGTTTGCGGTCCAACAGTTTATGATTCTGCACACATTGGTCATGCAGCGTAAGAATGTTTTTCATTGCTTAAAATTAATCCCAATAATAAAATTGTCATTCATAGCAACGTGAAAATACCTTCCTTTATTTTATTTATTATTATACAGGACTTATGTGAAGTCTGACATCATTAGAAGAATATTATCGGATCGCTTTAATATAAACGTTATAATGGCCATGTGCATAACAGATATAGATGACAAGATAATAAAACGATCAAAGAAAACCAAACAGAATTACATAGATCTAGCGCAACATTACGAAAATGAATTCATCGAAGATATGAAAATGTTAAATGTTGTTAAACCCCATTTATATTGTAAAGTTACCAATTTTATACCAAAAATTATTCAATTTGTCAGTGACATTGTAGATAAAGGCAATGCTTATGTTATGCAAGATGGTAATGAAATTCAATATAAAAAATAATGATTTAATAATCGTTCTTTACCATAATTTTACGAATGATTATTTCCTATTTGTAGGGTCTGTATATTTTGATACAAGCAAATGCAACATGTATGGCAAGTTCTCTATGCCAGTATCTGATGATAGTCATCCTTATAAAAAGTCTGCATTGGACTTTAGTTTATGGAAAGCAGCTAAAAAAGATGAACCATTTTGGGAATCTCCATGGGGGAATGGAAGGCCAGGATGGCATATAGAATGTAGCACAATTGCAAGGTATGTGCATCTTGAAACGATCAAAATCTTATTTTTATGGAACTACTAAAAACAATATTAAATTGATTTTAATACAAATAAATATATTATATTTATTCCAATTAGTACAGTTTTTGGGAATTCTGTGGATATTCATAGCGGTGGTATAGATCTTGCTTTCCCGCATCATGAAAATGAAGAAGCCCAATCGTGCTCTTACCATGAAGTAGATCAATGGGTGAACTATTGGCTACATTGTGGGCATCTGTACTTAGAAGATGAAAAAATGTCAAAGAGTCTGAACAATACAATTAGTATAAGAGAATTTCTTAAGAAGTATACAGCGAATCAGTTCAGGATGCTTTGTTTACTTTCCAATTTTAGAAATGGTATAAGTTATAAATGACATCTAAAATAATGTATGACCAGCTTAAATTCTACGCAAATACGATAAACTGCTTTATTATGTGATTTTCAGGAATTAAATATTCCGATAACATAATGCATAATCCGATAAATATACTAAATAAAGTTGAACATTTCATTAATGATTGTGATAATTATGTTACCGGACGATGTAGTTTTGGCAATATAGATGAAGCTACATTATTTCGGGTCAGTTGCTTTATCGTATTTTATTTTTTGTATGTATGCGCGCGCGCATATTTGCATCCATAAATCAAATTTTTGTTTTAGTGTTTAGAGGAAACGAAGAATAGCGTTAACACAGCTCTAGAAAATAATTTTAATACCGCACAGGTAATAAAATCAATTTTGAATTTAATTGATACAGGAAATAAAATGCTACACGACGATCCCCATGTAAGTATAAACATACCCATGTACAACTATTGATTAATATTTTTTTCCTAATATATTTGTGTATAAATATAGGGTTCTCTTACGACTAGATGTATACCTCCTGTAATCGCGGTAGCAAATTATATATCAACAATATTTTCAATGCTTGGCATTTCGTACTCTGAAGAATCAAATGAATGTAAAATAAATAGCCTCATTGAACATTTGGTACAATTCAGAAGAACAGTTCGAAACAGAGTTATTGAACAAGATGTGAAAGATAAAATTTTACTTACCGCGTGCGACGAAATACGATCAAATCTGTCTACGTTTGGGGTAATCATAAAGGTACAAATATACTTTGATAATGTGACTTTGAAATTATGCACATTACGAAACAATTAATTACGACTTCAATTTTATTTTTAGGATTACAAAACAGAAACTTCTTGGAGTATCAAGAAATATTGAATCGAAGTATTTAAAAACATTTTATATCATAGATTAATGTGATAAAAGAAATAATTATATTTACATTTAATTTCACACTTATTTTAATTAATCGGTTGAATCAGCAACATGTCTTATTTTGTCTGAACTGCTATCATTATTCTTGTCAACATTTTTCCTTTTAATACCAGTCTTCTTTTCTGCCATTGACTTTTTCAAACCTTTCATCTTTCTTGTTTGAATACTATTAATATTTTGTGCTCCAATATGTATACGTCCAAAGGTAGCTCCAAAATTATCCTTGGAAACATTCTTCTTCTTTTTTACCTATAATTGATATTAAATAAACAGATTAAATTAAATTAAATTAATAAATCATCATATTATCTTCTATAATAAAAAAAAAGTATACCTTGAGCTCTTTTGGTTTTTTACACGCTCGTTTAAAGAGATCTTCGGAAGCAAGCTTTGTGCGCCTACATAATAAATCTGCTCTTGGACCTATTTCTTCCAGTTCTATTCTGGGTGTCCTACAGTTAGACTTTTTCAAAAGTATCCTGAAGCACATTTCCACTAAGTAAATAATCGTTAAACGTAAGAATACTAGCGAGTTTATCAGAAAATCGACTCACCTATAACTACGTAAAAGTATTTTATTTTCAACAGCAGTGAAACTCAAAACATGCTCAAGACCTTGTAGCCTAATGTTTTCGACCACTTCCCTTTGAAACATATCCACGAATAAATTCTTAATTCTAACAAGCTCAGAATTGTTTTCAAAAAGTTCACCGTTAAAAACCAGCAGAGGTTTTATCCCTTCAGAAATTTGTGGAACTTTAAAACTCTTTAGACCTCTGTAATTTTCTACACCAAATTCAATCATATCTAACAATGTATGTTCGTACATTCTTCCCATTACAAAATTATGAGGTCGCTTTTTATTATGTAAAGCTATCATAAAAAGAGATGCATTATATTTAGAAGAAAATTTTTCGACAAACGTTATATCTTCGAACGGCAATATATCGTTTTTTTTCTGCATTAATATTGCGTCAGGTTTTTTAAAATTATACTGCAAAAAAAGAAACATAAATCTTATTGTTAAATATTATCGTCAAAACATAATTTATAGTTAATGATTTGTAGAAAAAAAAATTACCAAATCTTTCATGAAATCTACTACAATTTGAGATGTGTTCTTCCCTTTGAAACACAAAGTCTGTTTGGCATCCTCTATTAATTTCGGCTCCTTTTTTAAAATAGCCCGTTTACCTCTATGAGTGGTAGGCTTCCTGCGAAAAGAAACTTTCACACTTACAAACAGAAACTTCCAAAGAACATTTCAATTTCAAGAACGAAGTAGCAGATATATATAATTGTTTCGCTGTGTAGATCGTAGGACAAAAATATAATATTGACCTATAGATCCTGCCTTTTAACATCTATTGTACGAGAAGTACTTAATAATTACGCAAAAAACGATCGAAAAAATATATACAAAATATGTTTCATTGGACTGTTTATAACAAGTGCATACATAAACATGCATACACATTTCAAGCATAACCAAAAACTATCATAACTGTATACAAATTGCAAATACTTACACTACTCTATTTATTACAGGCATTGTAACTTCAACGATAAAAACTGATTTTCTTCGATGTATTTAGAATATTAAAATCTACGAACACGTATCGTTTTGAAAACACCACACAACACACGTGTTCGGCATAGGTATTGTAACTACAAATCCGTTACTAATAAACCCGTAGGAGGTTACAGCGTAATAAATAAATAAATAATTACGCAACCAGTGTTACAAGAAATTGAAAAATCTCTTCGAGCCCTAAAAACAAATATTTTCAATCATAAAAGGACCATAAAAACATATTACTCGTCAATTACATTTATTTATAAAACGTGCTATCAAGATTTTGAGGCACGTTTTTATTTAATAGAGTCAGAAATGTGTAAAACACTCCTTGTGTGTATATCAATAAAAAATTCAAATTATAATACATATTTTTTATTTACGTTCCACCCTACATTTTCAATTAATTTCCTAATTTCCATCAATTCTGAAATACCTTATAACTGGTGCAAATATTATTCGAATCTGGTTAATATTTTATCAAGTTCTTCGATCATTTCTCTGTACATTTTCTCAATTAATTAATTATAAACGATTACTGGAAGCGATAGTTATTTCTATATTTACGCTAAAAAGTGCAAAAGTATAGTATCGCCATCTAATATCAGGGATTCGTACTACTAAAATCGTGCCAGGATCACAGAATGTTAGAGGAGGTATCCGGAGTACAGGTTCCCCCACTCCTGCTACTCCTGATACACATTATCTTAATTATTCGCTAATTACTCCTTTCCTGGGAATAAAATATGAACTTTTAGAATTGAAGAATATAGTATAGACCCTTGGCTACATCCAAGGATACTTTTTATAACCATTTCGCCAGTAATTAAGACGTTATTAATCAATATCGGAAGTCGGCACACTGTTTCTAATGAACTGTTAATAACGTCTTAATTACTGGCGGAATGGTTATAAAAAGTATCCTTGAATATAGCCAAGGGTCTATACTATATTCTTCAATTCTAAAAGTTCATATTTTATTCCCAGGAAAGGAGTAATTAGCGAATAATTAAGGTAATGTATATCAGGAGTAGCAGGAGTGGGGGAACCTGTACTCCGGATACCTCCTCTAACATTCTGTGATCCTGGCACGATTTTAGCAGTACGAATCCCTGATATTAGATGGCGATACTATACTTTTGCACTTTTTAGCGGAATATTGAAACACCTATCGCTTCCAGTAATCGTTTATAACTTATCAATTACATTAAATAATGTATAGAGAAATGGTTAAGAGAATAGTTAAGGAGAATAATATTTAGACTAGTTATAAGGTATTTTCGAATATATGAAAATTAGGAAATTAATGGGAAAGGTAAAGGGGAACGTAAATAAAAAATATGTATTATAATTTTGATTTTTTATTGATATACACATTAGGAATGTTTTACACATTTTTGACTTTATTAAATAAACACATTCCTCGAAATAAAAAAATACATATTAGGAATCGTCTTAATATAACATCACTTATTTATAGGATCATTTTTAGTTTATCCCTTCCATGTACGCTTTTGTAACAATACACTTTGTCATATAACAATGACAAGGGACCTCATGTTCAACTTCTAATGCATCCAACCATACTAATTCCATATTATATTGTCTAGATTTAGAAGAGTTTCTTTTCAATTCTAATTTAAATGCAACAGGTTCACCTTCTTCTATTTCCGTGTCTATGGGTAAAACAATAACAGTCTGTTTCCAATGTGTGGGTTCGTCAAAGGGGCTTGTGGATAATTCTGATCCATCTGGAAACTCAACAGTGAACCAAATACAAATTCCTTGATACTGCCCATTTTTATTACAGACAGAAATATATTCTTCTCCTCCAAGACGACTTAATTCTTCGACATTAATACATTGTAAATCTAACCATGCCAATAATTTATTTTCTCCCAAAAGGTTCTTTTTATCTACAAGTAATACCTCCGGTTTCATTGATTTTATTTTTCTGTATTCCTCTCCAATACATCTATAACACAGAAAATATAAAGATATTAAACGTTACAGTGAAACGAAATTTAAAAATTACTATAATATAATGTCATTACTTCATAGTGACTCCGTAAACATCATCCCAAAAGTTATACATAGACGGTAATTGACACGGCGATGCATATAATTTAGCAATAGCTGGGAACAGTATGCCACTCTCCTTCAAAAAATTATCTCTCGCAAAAAGAACGCTGTCTAACATTCCTTCGTGCACTAGATAAAAACCCATCCACTCTGATACTATTATATCAACTTTCTCGAAGTTATTTGGATCGATATCCTCCACTTTACTGTGTATCACTGTAATCTTGTGATTTAGTTTATTTTCCACCAGAACTTTTTCCGTAAGATTCACTAAATCGCTTGCTTCTATCGCATAAACTTTTTCTGCGCCTGCTTGTGCACAGAAAATTGATAATATTCCTACAAATAAACGGTACCTTTAATCTTATTTCCACTTAATTTTACTAATTTGTGTAAATTATAAAATCATACCTGTTCCAGCACCAACATCCATAACAATTTTTTTGTCAAACATGTGTTTGGAATTCAATATAGCATTTTTGTACGCAAGAGTTCGAACCTTATCACTTAACATTAATTGATGAACCTATAAAAGCCGTTATGAATAGTTAAGTAATTTTATATATAATTAATTTATATAAAAAAAATAATAGTAAATATTTACTTACATCCAGTTCTTCATAACTTTTAAAATACTTATCCATATCATCCATTTTTTCGATACTACAAAATTATTATTAAACTTGCTTATTTATATTGTTATTTTATAACAAATAAATGTATAATTATCAAAATTAAATATTTTACATTTGGATAAAATATTCACGTTCGAAACATTCTCCCCCTATTTCATGGAGTTCCTAACCTCAATCTATAGTAAACATTTCGCACGTGCTCGACTTGATACAGAAAGTTACATATTTCTGTCTAAATTAGATGTACATTAGTACAAACTATTTAAAAAAATTTACTTAATTAATACGACTATGATCTTAAACAATGATTTAACATTAAAATATATTTATAATCATAACTTAAATTCTATAAATGTATAAAATGTACTTTTCTTTTTTTTATAGATTAATATTTAATATTAAATTTTTTAGGTTCATTAATCTTTTGCTGTTCTTTCATTTTCATGAGTCTTTTAAACTCTTCTTTCTTCTCCATCTGTTTCCTTTTTCGCTCCAGTCGCGAATGTTCTTCTTCAGTTAACACTAAAATTGTTTACAATTTAGTTTAACATTAGCATTTACATTAATGCTCTTTTATGTCATATACCTTTCTTCTGATCTTCCTTGTTTTGAACATTATTTTGTACTTTCTGAATACTTCTGCCATTAGACTTCAACGATTCTTTTTTGTCATCCAAGTCTTTTGAAAGCATGCAGCTACCATTTTCCTCAATTTTTGTATTCAATTCTTTTTTCTTATCACAGAGGATTTCAGGACACAATATGTTTTCTAAAAAATATCTAACATAAAAAATTTGGCTAAAATCTTAGCAATCAAATATTTTGCAAGAACCTGGAATATCTATTTCTTCGTTATATTTATGACTTAATAGCGGAGTTGATTGAGCACATGGTTTAGGCATATCACGTAGAGAACATTGCAAATTATCTTTCAAAATATTATGTGTCTTTGAATTAGATGGTATTTTTATCAATTCTTCAATTTCAGTTTCTATTGTTTTGCCAAAACATGATAATACTTTTTTATAAGCATCTGTAAGAGAACCCTAAACACAAAAGTAAAAGAATCATTTTTATGCCCATACGGAGATATGAAACATTGAAACAATGAACATACAATTCTGGCAAAATGTATTGATAATCCTTTTGTATTTCCCTCCGCATAACAATATCCTATATCTTCATGAAATGTTCCATCTTGTAATTGAATCTTAACAAACGTTACACACCCACAAACATATTTACCCATAAAAGCTTCAACAAAATCTAAAATCAGTTTAATTATTCAAGATAAAAAAATAAGATACTCCAAATAAGAAAGTTAAATGAACAATACAGAAAATACAAGAATCTATACCAATTGTCTGATTAGTTACAGTATGATTCCATTTTCCTTCTCCAAATACTTTATTCGCTAATGATATTAAATTATTATTAAACGTTAACGTTTCTTTTATGTCAATTTTTTGTGCAAACGTTGCGTTTATCGTGCTTTGTGTTGTATTTGTTGGTGGCTAAAAAAATTAACCTTTTTTTGGAATTAAGTCCTGCAAAACTGCGTTCGTCTGTAAAATACTTACAATTTTTATGCAAGAAGGAATATTGGTCATATTACTCATGGTAATTTTATTAATACCAATGATGTTCAACAAATTTTTATGTTTTTTTCAGACCTTTCCACATTAGGTCTTCTGTTTACTTTTATCTAATCTAACGTTACTGGATTTACCGCCTTTTTCTGGCCGGTATTTTGATCCATGCGAGTATTGCCGCCTTTTCAAATACGCGCATTTGCAAATCATTTCAGAATAATGTTAAAATCGAGTGAAAAAGGGTACTTTTATGGTTCCCTGTTTGTAATAAAGAAGTTCTGTTGAAACAGATTATCAGTTTTAAATAACTCTAAATAAAAGTTTTATAACTAAACACTAAAATAAGACGAAAATTAAGAATAAAGAAATTGCGTTCGAGCCTTTGTTTCGTAATTATAATCATTTAAAGTAGAGGTTGAAAAGTTGTCGAAAATAATTGTTTGAAACAGTTATGACCACTATTCACATTGTTTAAGATTATTTGAAATAGTTTGGATTAGGCCACTATCCGTTGCGCAATTTAGTAGCGACGAAAACCAAACGGAGAGACATGCATACATACTTACTTAAATTCGGGTCTGATTATGGTGATCAGACGACGATGACCACTAACTAGCCATAAAACAAAAACGAAATTTTACTTTGTATGCTACTTCGTGAGATATCATTTCTCTACTGGTTGTTCACGATACATGAAACTCTTTGATCGAAACTATCGAAGAAAATGTTCGAAACTTCAAAGCTATACAGGATGTTGAAAACTAAATGCCATAAATTTGGGTGATAAAAGAGGGGGCCGAAGCAAGCGTTTTAAAGTAAAAGAACCATGAATTGGTAACTCTTGGTTACGTATTGGATGGACTGTAATGTAAAGTCAAATTTAATGCCTCTCAATTTCCTCTTCTAGAATGCAACGACAAATCTAATTTGGTCCGAACAAGTCGGATCCAAGATAGGATCTCATCGTTTGCGTCGGTGAAATGTTTGAAACCATTTGATTTTTTGCATATAACATGCGCTTTTAATTTTGTTACGATTAAATTGCAGACGTTACGACGATTCAGTTAAACGTCCATTACGTCTATACCCAAGCGTCGTTGATCCATCGTATTTAAAAAGCTTGCATCTATCTCTTTTTTCGTTGCCCAAAATGGCATTTAATTTTGTCACCCTTGCACTCCTGTGTTTGTACACCCAGTATGATTCATAACTCGGAAGAGAAATTATTCACTATTCTATATTTCCAAATTACAATTTTTACAAATTATACATCTTACACTTCTTATAGGTATGATAATAATGACGGTAGTGTAATTTATTTTGTATATTTATTTATACAATAATCATTATAATAAATTATATATATAATATATATTTATATTATGCGTGTGTAGTGATAATATTTATTGCATAGAAATAATGTTTGACACGATTTTGGCGAATAGATTGGCTAGGTTATGCCTTGTGACTCACACAATTAATTGCAACTGATACTCACCACACTCTTGCTATCTTTTGATTAAAATCACCACAGAGCCTCTATATTTTAATTTTGGACTTTGCTTTCTTGCACTCATACATAAGAATATGTGCCTTATTAAAAAGTAGCAAATTTTTTATTATTAACTTCGTCAATAGGTAGATTTCATAAATTATCTGTATAAAAGCAGCAGTGAGCATATAACTAATAATAAAATACTTGTAAGTACAATTTTAAATCATTTTAATAGGATTATATTTAATATTTTATTAGGATATACACGTAAATTTTTCTTATAAACATTGGATAATATTTGCTAAATCATACATTCTTTTGCAAGAAAAATGATTTCCTCATAAGCAATTTTAATATTTTACAATTCGAAAATTTTCTAAATTAAAGTTATAAACGTATATTTTTGCTACTTGTTAATATACACAACTCTTAGCTCGTCCTAATATTATTATACTTCTTAATAATCTTATCTAGAAGAACGTCTGTCTCACATTTAATTATTTAATACAGTAATCATAAAGTACATAATAAGTAAAACTCTTAAGCCAGAGGCAATAGTTCTATACATATACACTGATCTTCTTTTTAGTGAGTGAAATACCTAAACAACAGTTTTACTTTAACAGACACACAGTCACACTTAGTGTCATTGAGCTGATCTTATTACATCTAATTGGTTTTCAAACTATTTCATTACATTTATAACATCAACAGAATAACTGTGAGAAAAGTGATTTTACTATGATATGAGCCGACTGTGTAAACACAGGCAGCTATTAAAAGATTCTGCAACCGTGATAAAAGCACTCTGCTTGCTTGAATCGCATTAGCGACATAAAAGGAGAAATCTACTTTCATGTACAAAAATGAGTTACACATTTACATGCTCAAACGCCGTTCTTTGAACTATTACTGGATTTGAATTTGAAGTATCGGCACTCTTAAATCTACACGACATTAGAAAAAAAGTTTACAATGATTCAGGAAAAAAATATTTGATTGTTATTAATACCAGTAAATTCAAAAATTTCTGGAACATTCTTTTGGCACTATAAAATATTTTATGATACACGTTAAAATGTATAAATAATGTAGCAAATTCATAAAGAAGTATGCAAATTCTTCGACAATTCAATAGTGTTACTAATGATTTTTAAAAATTATTTCTATGATATATTCTGGATTTGTGTGTTATATACATGTGATTTTAATAATGTAACAGTATTTAAGTAACTAACTGAAAATTATATTTAAAGAAGTATATCCTTAAAGAATAAATATTGCAACAATAACAAATTAAAGATCTTACATATCGATAAAAATATTCTATATAGTATATATAACTTTATATATAACTTTAAACATAGATGCGACGTGACCCCACGTTAACATGATAAATAGTACTATATTACATGTTACGCATGTAAACTGAAGATAGAACATTATAAAGTAGGAATTGTGATACCTTATTTAACTACTTGAAAACTGACGTTTAAACGCTTATTTGGCAACAATTATAGTTTACCTAGACATTTCTCCCTTTATGTCTTGGAACAAATCTAAATGTTGCACGTATGTATAATATAGTTGAATGACAAGATGCATAAATTTATAAACAAATAGGCACAGTATAAAAAAAAAAAAAAAAAAGAAAAAAAAACATAAACATAATCACAGCTGAGTTGGCAGGCAGGCGGGCAAATGCAGATGTACTATTGGACAGGCTCGCTCGACGTTGATGCGCTTCATCGTTTTTTATATGATTTTTTTTTTACTTGGTCGATATTATTTCAATAGCCTGCTAAGCCCGATTCATTGACAGATTGAGTATTAAACGTAATCGTTAGTTCCAGGACTCGTTAAGGGTTCCTGAGCCTATTAAAAATTGAAGCATTGAAATTTCATAGATCATTATAAATAACTGTATAAGTGATAAATATATAATGCGGCGAATAGAGCAGTTACCTCTTCTCCAACTGTAGCAGTGGGGAGTGGAAACCTGTTCTTTTCCAAACTGAACTGATCTTCTGTGGTTTTCCTATACACAGGATTATCGAAATTCATACTCGTAACGTTACGATGGAGATAATGCCTGTAGCCTAACACTGCTCCTAATGCAAAGAATAACAGTCCTAAGGACGCCACGCCTATCACTATACCAGCGACTAAACCATCGTCTGTCGATTCGGTTGCGAGACTAACTTTCTCATCCCCGCCTGTCGAGGGTGATGGATCTAAAAAAAAAATATTATTTTGTAAGAAAAAAGAAAAAAATTGAATTGGACAGAATTATTAAATACTGTTATACTGAAAAGCTATAGATTTCTCGAATTTAGGAGAAAACGAAATATGGTGTATTTGAAATTGTAGGAAACACCTTCGACATTTCTGAAAACATGAATTGTACAAAAATAACATGTTATGGAACATGTTATTAACATAAGTATACGCGCGCGCGTATACAAAATGTCAGGCAGAAACTTTGTCCACCTAAAATATTTCCATTGTTTTTAAACGTGTATTCTCATTTGTTAAGTAAAGTAAAGAGATAAATATGGTTTGGATACGTTTAGTATCGATACTGAACGATAAGAAGTTAAAAAATTATGAAGGAATTTACTATTTACTGTTTTTATAATTTATCTGTTTACACGCGTGCCATAGACCAGACCGACAACACAGGAAAATATGAGACATTGTATTAACGCTTATCATATAACCCAGACCTAACCCAGACTCTACCATCTTCTATGACCTGCTGTGATCTTGAACGATCATCTATCGTTGAAATTGTCTAAATATCCGTTATCACATTGAAGATAAAAAAGTACGAGATTCCATTAAATAAAAAGAAAAATTGACCTTGAGATTCCCTCTATGTTTCGAATTAAACTAACGCTATCGTCATATGCCCCCCTCTTGCGCCGTACATCTTTTGTGTACAATATCATTTCTATGTTTAAAAATAACGGAAATATTTCTGGCGGGCAAAGTTTCTGCCCATCCCCATATCAGGGTGTTTTAACCACAGGTGGACAGTCTTCAGGGAATGATTCTGTATTCATTTACTCTCTATTCATACTCTCCAGTATGAAGAAGTATTAAAGAGACACCGAATGAATATAAAAAAATGCAATTTTGTCTTATTGTAATACGTAGAAGCCTCTTTTAAAATATTATCCACTTGTAGGTACACACCCTGTATATATATAAGCCAAAGCCAAACGTTTATGATCCATAAATATGGACAATATACTATATGATCCAAATAAAGTGTTGCAAGTTATTTTCTTAGAAACCAATGAAAATATCGACTTTATTACTTTTTTTTTAAGTCAAGTAGCTTGGAAGTGCTAATCTTTTCTCCTCCTCTTAGATTTGTTTAAATGAAAGATGGTATTATTCTTTTGTTATTTGGATAGTTCTTATCAAACTAAACAAAGTTTATTTTAACTACATTTTTGTATTGTCCGTAGTTGGAAAGTTGTGACGAAAAATTGAAATCGGTTCTACAAATACGTTTACTGGATTAATGCACTGGTAGCTGTGTGCTTAACTTTGTAAAAATAATCTATACAATTGACTGGTTTCCGAAAAACAGCGTTGCAACGCTTTATTCAAATCACATGGCACGTAACTATAATAATAATCGTGCAAATAAACTTACTGATAGTTGTAGTAGTAACATTGAAGGATTCAAGTCTCTTGAATGGGTTACTAATTCCTTGCGTTGTAGGTGCTACAGTTGTAGTTACTGGAATATCCCATATTCATGCAACACCGATGCAAAATAATATAATAATTAAGAAAGTCGTAAACGTAACACATCGAGGCAATAATTGTATAAAAAAAAAAAGAAATATAATTAACGCTTAATGCAAATTAATAATGGTACAACGACACGAAACGAAATTAAAATCTCGAACATGCCCCGTTTTAAAATGTCTCATGAATTTGTATGAACCGTAAGCATTAATTTATTGTAATAGCATGCAATACGTTCATTTTCACGTCATTCCTTCGAATTTTCGTCGAGACGTGCATAGTAAACCAATGCATGTGGCTCGTTTAGAATTCTAAATACCAATGCGTAAATTTAGCTTACCCTTTTCTACACACATTAAACCATCAGGTAATAGTCTTAGGCCATCCGGGCAAGCGCAACTAAGAAGAGGTGACTTTGAATTAATTCTTGGCGCAGGTAAGCACAAGTGGCTACAGTGACCATTCACGGCTTGACACTGATTCATTCCGTCTGGTTGCCTGTACGGATGATACACGTGAACGACTGTCGGGTGTTCGAGTGTTTGGACGGACGTGACAGCTTCGACCTCTTTCCCGGTAAATTTATTCGCCGTGAATATCGTTTTCTTGTCCCAATCGGTCCAATACACATAATCCTCGAAGGTTGTAATACTGTACGGATGCCTCAACGAATCGGGAGAATAAAGAACCGTCCGTCTACCCGTGCCATCGTAATTACACGATCCTATTATATTCAATTTAGCATCCACCCAATAAATCTTCTTCCCTATTAAATCCAAAGTCAAGCCATTCGGCCATTTCACGTCGTTATCAACTATAATCTGCGCAAATATAAATATGTCAGCGATCTCGTTATTATTTTATTAATTCAAAGACGCTTAATTAGTTTTGAAAATCTACCGTTCGATGAGAACCGTCCATCCCAGCTTTTTCAATACGAGCCTCGTTGCTCCAATCCGTCCAAAACATCCAACCATCCAATGGATTCAAAGCGATCGCTCTCGGTTTCTGTATACGGTCTTGTATAAGAGTTTTTCTCATATTGCCCTCGAAGTTTGCCAATTCGATGGTACTTTTGCCAGAATCGGTCCAATAAATATGATTGTATATCCAATCGACAGCAAGTCCATCCGACGTTGTCAGACCGTCATCGATGACAACCGAACGTTCGTTACCCTCGTCTATCGGAGCTCTAAACAACGATAATTTTACAACATTTTAAAAAAAAAGAACGAATAAAAATAATCAAAAAACAATCAGTAAATCCTCACTTGTAGATCTTTTGCTCGCTTATGTCGCTCCAAAAAATCATACCCGTACGGAACACAAAATCTAAAGCTGTTGCTTTTTTTGTATTGTTCACTATCTCTGTCATCTCTTGACGGTCCAGAGCTACTTTTCTTATGTCGTGCCTTCTGGTGAAGAGAAGACTCGCGTGACCTTCTGCTGCTTTGCAACGAGAGTGATTCCTAGGGTCTTTAAGGTAGCCCGCAGCGCAGCTGCATTTAAAGCTACCCTTTTCGTTCAAACAGAACTGGGAACAACTGCCTGGTTCCAGGCATTCGTCTATGTCTAAAACAACAAGGACAATATGATCTCGTTTGTCATAGAAATTTGTTACATTCGGCGAGACGAGGGTGCACAATTTTAATCCTAATCCAATCGTCGACCACTTTCAATTTATGCAATTAATAAATGATAGATAGAATTTAAAAATGAAGACTTTTATGACGATACTTGGGACGCTTGGTTCAATGCATTAATTATGTCTTACCATCGCACGTTCGATTGTCAACTAATCTGTACCCTGCGCTGCACTCGCACCGGAAGCCAATGGGCAAATCGATGCAAATTTGCGAACATCCGCCGTTGTTTTTCTGACACTCGTTCACGCCGCATAGCTCGGCACTTTCGTCTTCCCAACCGAGGCAGTCGCGATTTTTATTGCACACGTTGTTTATGGGAATACACGAGCCCTCGCTGCATTCGAACTGAGTCGAGGGATCACAGGCGACCGCCTTGCTCGTACAATTTTTCTCGTCGCTACCATCCGCGCATTCCGCTTTACCGTTGCAATACAGGTGACCTGACGCATTTAAACAATTGCACTGCATTAGACCTGCGTAGGGGTGAGCTGGTCAAAACGGGAACGCGAAGTAAAATGGGGAGTTATTTCACTAACACGTTGCGTACGTTAATGGAACCAGTCGTTAAATATGGAACAAAAGCTCGAATAAAATTGGGTACCTTAATTTTTTTATCAACGATCGATCGCTGGCAATTAAACCATAACGTAAAACTTTATCTATACAGGGTGTTCGGCCACCCCTGGGAAAATAGGACGAAAATCAAGAATACCAATTTATTGATGGAGGTTTCGTTAAAAAGTTGTTAACGTTTAAAGTTCCGCCCGTACTGAATTTTTTTCTAGAAAATACGTAGGATTTTGGGGGAATGTGTAATGACCAAAAATGATTGTAATCGATCCCTGAAATCAAAAATAATTTTTTCAGAATGATTTGAAATTTTTTAATTTTGTCAAAAAATTTCACATCTCGAATTTTTTTCTCGAAAGTGAGTAGGATTTCGAGAGTAGGTGTAATGACCGAAAATGATTGTAATTGATCCCTGTAATTAAATATAATTTTTTTAGTATGATTTGAAATTTTTTAATTTCATCCGAAAATTTCAGTACCTACTCGAATTTTTTTCTCGAAAGTGGGTAGAATTTCGGGTGTATGTGTGATGACCAAAAATGATTATAATCGATCCCTGAAACCAAAAATAATTTTTTCAGAATGATTTGAAATTTTTTAATTTTGTCGAAAAATTTCACACCTTCTCGAATTTTTTTCTCGAAAGTGAGTAAGATTTCAGGGGTATGTATATTTACCAAAAATGATTGTAATCGAGCCCCGCAACCAAAAATAATTTTTTCAGAATGATTTGAAATTTTTTAATTTCATCCGAAAATTTCAGTACCTACTGGAATTTTTTTCTCGAAAGTGGGTAAAATTTCGGGTGTATGTGTAATGACCAAAAATTATTGAAATCGACCCCTGCAACTAAAAATAATTTTTTCAGAATGATTTGAAATTTTTTAATTTTGTCGAAAAATTTCACACCTTCTCGAATTTTTTTCTCGAAAGTGAGTAAGATTTCAGGGGTATGTATATTTACCAAAAATGATTGTAATCGAGCCCCGCAACCAAAAATAATTTTTTCAGAATGATTTGAAATTTTTTAATTTCATCCGAAAATTTCAGTACCTACTGGAATTTTTTTCTCGAAAGTGGGTAAAATTTCGGGTGTATGTGTAATGACCAAAAATTATTGAAATCGACCCCTGCAACTAAAAATAATTTTTTCAGAATGATTTGAAATTTTTTAATTTTGTCGAAAACACACCTTCTCGAATTTTTTTCTCGAAAGTGAGTAAGATTTCAGGGGTATGTGTATTTACCAAAAATGATTGTAATTGAGCCCCGCAACCAAAAATAATTTTTTCAAAATGATTTGAAATTTTTTAATTTCATCCGAAAATTTCAGTACCTACTGGAATTTTTTTCTCGAAAGTGGGTAGAATTTCGGGTGTATGTGTAATGACCAAAAATGATTGAAATCGAACCCTGCAACTAAAAATAATTTTTTCAGAATGATTTGAAATTTTTTAATAACTTTTTAACAAAGCCTCAGTCAAGAAATTATTTTTGATTTTCGTCTTATTTTGGCCTCTAGAATCTCCCATTAGAATATTTCTAATTATCATCAGACACGATTCGTGTCTTTCAGAATAAGTCGGATCGTCCGACGAGGACCTGCGACGAATCGAAACGTTATGTAGTGATTTTATCACCCGCAACCAATACATCGCCGATAGAAAGTGCCAAGTCGCTAAGTTTTGTTCGTATTTTCGAAAAGTTTGAAGTATTAAGATTGCGTTCGTAAAGTTTCAAGTCAGAATTCGGAAAACCGGGACCTGTGGAGCTATTTCAAGTGAGGGACACGAAAGTGAATTCGTGGTGCAAGCGGAGACGCACGGAAGCCGAGGAGAAATTGGATAAATTACCATCACCCTGGTTTGCTTTTAAGCAAAGTTCAAGAAGTTTTACGCTCTACCTACGAAATTCTCGATTCGCCCGAAAGTATTTGCACGTAAATGTGTATACAAAACTTAAAATTTATGTATTTAATACATTTTTCTGAATTAATATGCTAAGGAATTCGAAATTTGCACTCCTTAGATGGCTTTCTACCTTGTAATCAATAGTTCCTATTCAATCGCTTATAGTAATAATAATTCTTTTAAAAATAATTGAAATCATTCTTATTTTTTGTTTTCTTGCTTTTCTTATAACGAGGATGGAGGTCATGGTACTTAGAATTGATTTAGCTAACTAACATCACTGAGAATCTTCCAAGAAAATAACTGCTCACAAAAACGAGAAAGTAGATTAAAGGGAGGTTTTCGAGGAAAGAGAGGATCAACTAGATAACCCTGGAACAGCTGATTACCTGTGCGTCCATACATTTTCATTTTGTATACCTGGTAACCTAACTGGAAACTCTCTAAAGCTGCTTTTCTTAAAACAGCAGTTTGCGAAATAGCATGCCCTGTATCTTGGAAAATAATGCAGCAGTCGACATAAAATTTTACAAACGTACTTAGAAAAATACGCTTGGTAAGGTAATTCATTCTAGGCATAATGAACCAACATATCAAAGAGATTATTGTGTAGAACGTAAAATAAGGAAAATTCATGAAAGGGTATAGCCGAATAGGGGGGTCAAATGTGCCCTTGAAGCAAATTTGATCAGAATTAAACATTTTGTGCCAAATTTCAACCCTCTATCTTGTTTGGAAGGTTAATTATAGGGAAAATTCGGATTATCCAATTCGTGCCTATTTTCCGTATTTAATCGAGTACGAAAATTACGTTAAAAAATCTGGTGCATCGTGGTTATCGAGATACGTGTTCGAGAATTTTTTTTGATTTCTCGATCTAAAATTGTAGGTGTGAAAAATTAAAAACATTTGGCCCCCTTACTTGTCTACACCCTTTCGATACATTGAAGAAAAGATTTAGCGAAACAAAATTTTTCCAGATATCGAGACTATTTTTATTCGGTTTATTTTTATTTCGTTAAAGACCTCCGTGCAAAGAACGCCCCATCCTTGTCGCGCTAAGGGTTAAATGAAATATTGATTCTGTGGTTATCGGAATACCTGATATGCAACCGCGACGATCTCCGCATTGAAACTGATCGAGCCTGCACGTGACATTATGGCACCGTTCGGGTGATTCGTCCGCACCGTTTGGGCAATCTTTCCCACCGTCGCAGACCCAGCTTTGGTGGATGCACGTGAAATCGTTCCCGCAATCGAATTCCTTTTTGCTGCAATGACTCGATCCCTTGTCGTTGAAGTCCTGAACCATTCAAAAAACATTTCACATTATCGTTCGTTGCGATCTTGTATATCGTGTTACGTATCATTCATGTATGGGACCGAATGGTAGCTTGGGCGTTGGCCCGATGATCTAACGCACAACCCCTCCGGACGGGGTTGACTCATGCCGTATGTGAGCACCCGGCCCAATTTTCATTCCCTTATAAGCCAATACGCCATCATTGAACAGAGCAATTTCGAGTATATAGGGGCCGCGTTTTCTCACTCGAGAAGCTCAGTTTTTCTAAAACTCTCGACGCAACGTTACTTTGACACTCGAGGCAAGATCGGGCTATAATCCCCATCAAGCAACGTAACTTAGCGGTTTTATTAGTGAGCGTTCATTAGACTAATCGAGAAGTACAACCTAGCAATAGTACTAGTTCTGTTAATTTACCATTGTACTTGAGCATCGACTAAAATATATTCAAGTAGTTATCCTTGCTTGCATTATTCATTTAATACAACCCTGAACCCTATTAACAGTAAGACTAGGGGTATCTCACCGGTACACCTTTACCGCTCGAGGTGTACCATTCCGACAGAGCAAGATCCTAAAACATCCTAAAAACCTACGTGGCTCCCAGGGTATAAAACCCCTGGTTCGTCCACTCCTTCGTCCGTGAAACTATACATTTTCCTTATAAATCTAACCCCGTGGCTCCCAGGGTATAGAGCCCCTGGTTCGTCCGGAAATCCTTTCTCTTTTCTAACCATACCTAAAACCATCCAGGATCTCGCGCTCACAACAATCGTTTCTTAACGCCATGACTCTGACATCGTCAAGAAGACGACACTGTACAGAATAACATCCCGGTGTTTATTTCGGTATTCGGTATGTATATCGGTTTCTGTATTACAAAGCTATTGATATTTCTGTATTACATCTGCTTCGATGAAATAAAATCCCCGAACGAAACAGAACAAGAGTACCCCGCGCATTGTCGAGCGTAACCGTTACCTTGCATCCGATTTCGTCGGACTTATTTGGACAATCGATGTCGCCGTCGCACCTCCAGCGGGACGTTATGCAAACATTTTCCGAGCAAGCGAACTCCGTATCGGGCTGACAAGTGGTTGGCTTGCAATCCTTTTCGTCGCTGCCGTCTCCGCAGTCGTCGTCGTTATCGCATACCCAAGATTGCTGGATGCAGTCTGCGTTCGCGCACGTGAACTCGTCGGACCGACAAGTGTCGTCTGAAGGGAACACGTTCGAGGGAACGAAGAAACAAACATAGCATTAGCAATAATTTACGTCCACGGCGCGATTCTAACGATTCGTTGCGCTAATCGCAGCACGAAAACGCGCGACAAACGATTACGAAGTAGTGCAAACAAGAATGGCGAAACGTGGACATTGAAAAATATTGGATAATGAGAACGAATGTTATTTCTTATTTTTTGCAAGAAATTTGTTCTTTGTTAAAAGAATTGAAATATATTATATTTAGAATTTTTTAAATTATACTAATCATTGTGTGTCACTCTCTCGTACGCAAAAGACGACTAAGACAACCTGTTTCTTCTTTTGCCAGTCCAACGTTATCAAATATGTTAGAAGAATACGTAAAAGATATTGAAGAATAAAACAATAAATATAGCAATATAGACATATTACACGGACAGACATACATTTATCGTGTGTTCTCTGGCATAGGTTACAACGTTTGTGTAGACAGAATATTGAATTCAGGAACGTATAGTGAACAAATATATTTATATATCGAATTTATACAATACACGATACTATAATTTTTATACAAAAACAAGCCAATAATTGTTTGCAGCGTGCAAAAACAAAAAATGGGCATGCAATATGCGTGCTGCAAGCCGACAATATATCCATTTTGGTTATCACGAACGTTGATACTATGTTAAATCCTAGTAAAGTTAAGCTTATATACAGAGGAAAAATCTATCTTCTTTAGATATATTTGAAACAGGATCTGTAAATATATTTAAATTAATTCATTTTTACTTTTATTCCGTTCATCGAGATCTATAAATTAAAAAGAGGAACTTTTACAAATTGTGATGCTCAAAGTCGTTTCTTATAAAAATTCACCAAAGATCGTTTACATTCTTCTGAATATTGCTCGTCCTGATCGTACACACCCTTTGTAACTGTCGATTTTTAATTGAATGCGCTACTCTGCTGAGCTGCGAGCGAAAGGTCGCTCCAAAAATCGTCACGTTAATTACCGATAAATTAAATTTAAGTTTTGGAAGTTTATAAGACGTTCGAAGCTGCACTCGACGAAAGCAACGTTTAAATTATGCGATGAACTATTTGCACTGGCAAGACGATACGCCGGAAGAAATAAGTTTCTTAGCATGGTCCTATAATTAAGCGAGGTAATTAACCGCTCCTTGATCAACGACAGACGTGGTGCAACGTACTCCTGCCACGACACCGTTCAACATTAAATCTAACATAGAGTCAAAAGCTATTTTGTTCATCTACGAGCTATACAAGGCCAATACTCACGTAACACACACATCATTCGTTACAAATCAATGAAAGTATACAACCACGTAAAGATATTTATTGTACAATGGGAAATTTTCGGGAACATTCTGATTGCTTGCACAGCGTATATTGATTTTATATTTTCTGACCTCTTGCGGTTCTATTCAATTTTATATCGAATCGAACGAAACACGGAAGACAATTACGATTCTTCCGAGTAATAAAATATACAATTTACTTTTCTCTTCTTTGTTGAAAAAGAAAAGAAAGCAAACGCCACGTCGAACAGCAAAAGGTCAATGTCGAAAACCGGGAAAGAAGTAAAGAAAGAAAGGACAGAAACACTACGGAAACAACATCGATATATAAACAAGTGGAATCGCCACGGCGAACAAATCATAAGTCACTTTATTAAAAAATTAGATGTAGCTTGTGCGATCCATTCGTGAAATGTTAAACTTTCCCAGAGAAGCTTGCTGGATTATTTTATGGAAAATCCCAATACCGATTTTATCGAGGAATGAAATTATATTACTCTACGCGAAGGAAATTAATATTTCTAGAAAAATATACACAGCTTAAATTCTGATAGAAAAGGCGCGTATCTCGTTAAAAAAATGACAAAACTCTTCTTTAAGCAAGAATATCAAATTACTTTTAAATTTTATAATGGTTATTGAACTATTAAAACTAAAGAATAAAAAGATCAGAGTAATACAACACATCTTCTGAACAAATATTAGTAGGTACAAAATATGATAGAAAGAATTTTAATACAGTGAGTGTCACTTAAAATTGTGTACATTATGATTGAATTAATTTCTGAAATAGAATTTATAATTACGCATAGAACTGTAAAACAAGGTTGAAATAAGGGTAGGTCGCAGAGCTCCATTACTCTGAACCTCGTTTTTTCAATTTGCATTTTCCATTCATTTACTCATTATGGCGAATAAAGCATAATTAAAAGAGGTGAAACCTTATTGTTAGTAAAAATTGTACAAATAAAATTGAGGTATATTTTTTGTATGAACATTCTATACGTTAGCCACTATTTGTTTAAATACATTTCATTGAAGTTTTGCAACATTCTGTTGTTATTTTTAACCGTTCGTCGTGTAAAGCACTCTCGAGGCCTTTCATTTGTTTGTAACATTGTGGTTGTTAATAAACAAAAATCGTACGATTTTACGTGACACACATCGTATAAATATCTCCGAAACAATAGATATTACCTATATTAGCGCAATCATGCGGTTGCTTGGAAAATACTAATTAGGAGAGAATGAAAACGTTCTCGTAATTATGATGATTATATTTAAAGCGCAATGAAAAGAACAACGAGGGTTCCGCAATATCCCGAGCGGTGGTGGTAGTCCCGTACGTGCAACAATTATTAATTAGGGAGAAGCATGCGGCATGCAACGATTACGGAGCACACGATGTTACATATTAATCCTTAAAATACGAAGGGAAGGCGGTGTGTTTCACTTGTTTCGCCCGTGCTTTACAACGCAGCCTCCGCGATGTTAACTTTTAATATCCACCCTAATAAGCACCCTATGGGCACCACCTAACAATGTTAACAGTCCATCGCATCTTCCTTTGTTTAATAATTTTCGACCAACGTCGGGCCGAAATCGATAACAATTCTGAACTCGAAACGATTGATTCTAAACACGTTCCTGATTTAAAGTTTCAAAAGAGGTTGTATCCAAACGCCACAGTCATGCAGTTACGAAAAAGTATATCTAATGATTAATCTTATTGCAAATTGATGCTCGACTGACAGTGTGAAATACTTACCACGCAATTTGCAGAGTGTAATTCACTATTAAGTTCAATAACATATCAAAGATTAAGTGTGATCTATTTTCAGTCTGTCAGTCAAGGGTTAAAACTTTAACACATTGACCACCAAGGTTCAATTCAATATAATAAACAATGAACCATTTCCAAGCAAAATGTACGACACAGTGTCCATGATTAACACTAAACCTACCACGACTGGTCACTTGACCGGTTGAACGATTTATATTTTTCTGTAAAAAGGCGCATAAAATATAGTATCAAATTCTGGTTAGCTTAAAATAGGTATAGCAACGATGAAAAGAGAGAATCTTCAGTTTCCACTGTCTTAGAACAGTCTAACAACGCGTGTTAAGAATACTAAAACTTTAGACGCGTGTAGTTCCGAAACTACTAGTGTTTTATTGATAATTGAACCACTGTTGGCAGCGGTGAAACTTCCCCTTTGAAATGGTTTTTGGTTTTTGTCGATCCGACTTTCCGTTTTGGAGATATCGTAATTTATGTGGAAGGTAATTTTTTTAATTCGACTATCTCTGTCTTTGGCTAACGCATCGAACCTCTCTCTCTCTCTCGCACGTGCATCGTGAGCACGTGAGGTCAGTGACCTCGCGCCGACGTCAACAATGAAATGTAAACAAACTTCGAAGCCTTATATCCCCGGAACTAGCCACCGCATCGACTTGAAACTAAAATCGCTATATCTCCGGAACTAATTATGCTATCGACTTGAATGAATACTCATTTTAAAGGGCTTTTCATTCTCTATCCGATGAATATATCAACTATTATTATTTATGCTTTCTTCTATGTTTATTTTTTAGATTTATTTTAACGTTATGCACCCAAAGAAGTTTAAAATTAGATTATAAATTGTTTATTTAATTGAAAATGAATTTAAATTTGGATACAGAATATTTGCGTAATTATTAACTAACATATTTTCGTAAGTAATTGTTTTCTCCGGAATTAACTACGGTATTGACTTGAAACAAATCTCGTTTTCAATGGCGTTTTATCTTCTATACGATGAAAATTGTAAAATTTCGTAGGTCTTGGTAGGAATGGGTATACACGAAGTGTCGATAGGTTTAGTGTTAAAATTCGCTGTTCGTTCTACATAATCTGTGGTAGAATCGAGTAGAGAACGATTCCTTGTACAAAAAAAAGTCAAACTTGGTGATAGCAAGCACGGAAAAAACGAGATCATGGTAGTAATTAATAAAAAGTCATCGTGAATTTAATTTATACATATTCCAATGCAATCGCTCACTGTTATAACAAGCAAGTTTTGGAAAACATGAAAAATATTGAAATGAAATTATTGATACAAATATCAATTTTACGATTTTAAAAAAACTAATTAAAATCGTGTTTACAAGTATTGTTCTTGATTGCGAAAAAATAAACTTTATCAAATGGTTGAGAACTAAAAAAATGGTAGCTAAATTTAATTCATCGGTGATGTTTGTGATTGCATTATTTACTTTTTTAAATTATTCTTTCCTTGCTCAGTATTCCCGTGAAATTATTCGAAAATAAAATAAATAGGAGGTAGATTTAACGCATAGCTATTAGTGCTCGTTATGACCAAGTTTAATTGCGCGTAAAAAATGTGGTATAATATTTTCCCGGTTTTATTGTTCGTTACCAAGAAAAAAGTCAATTTCCTGGAAAGTAGAATCTCGTTCGTTACGAAGAAAATTTATTCCAGAGGTTTTGCTTATTTTTAGATGACGAATTGTCTGCTTGAGAATGGTTCATTGCAAGTCAGAGGAGAAGCTGAAAAACCAAAAAAAGTCGACGATGAATCGCTCGGGTTGGAAAATAAACGTACAATGCTCGTTGCTTGGCGGCCAACATGTTTAGACAGGGATGGAAAACCTTTTAGCATTAGGAGGACTGCGTATTGCTTCACAGATTCCTCATCAAACTGAATACTTCCTGCACAGTCGATTTTTACAAAAATTACACAGAGATACTTACGTAAACATAGTTAATATCTGTTTAAACATCAGAGGATTCTGCTTACTCTTTAGTTCGTATTTCAAGAAACTTAATAATACGTCCAGGTTATTTAAAAAACATATTACTACAATTTGAATAAACGTCGAGTTGTTGAATCACTCTTAAACAAGAATTTTTACAGAGAAATACAATTCCGGGCAAAGATTAGGTATTACATGAAAACTAAAACTGCTAGAAAGCTCCAGTTGGTCTTAAAAAATAGAGGAAAGCCTTCTGAATATGTCAGTACAGGCAGCAATTAAATTTTTTCGAAAACTAAACGCGTTCGAGACGAGCGACTCTGCTAAAAACTCCGAAAGAAAATTCGCGTTGGACGATGCAATTTATAAACGAAGAGGATACGCGTTTGACAAAATGTTTAGAAAGCCCGCTGGGTTCTCCATCCTTGTGTTTAGAGAATAGAAAGCAAATCTACATGAGAAAGCACAAGCGTAAAGGAGAGCCCCCGTGAAAAAGCTTACTGCACTCAGCCTCGTCTGAAGCGTCCGAACAGTCTGGGTTGCTGTCGCACATCCATGTAAGTGCCACGCATTCGCCATTTCCCGAGTGACACGTGAACTGTTCCGCCGTGCAATTCTTCGTCCCTACAAGATGACAAATTGATTGAACTGATTTTCATTTCAAAGCGCGACGAGACGCCAGGCACACGGTGCCGAGGCCCCGTTAGCGCGTACAATGGCGACAGCGTCGTGCCCTATTTTCCTCGAGAAAGACGAGAAACGTCTCGAAACCCGCGAATTGCATCCCCAGAGTCAATTGTATTCGAAAGCAATTTTTGTATTTCTTTATTTTATCACCGTGAACGCCACCTTTCACGTACGCGAAAGAAAAGGGAACGGACAAGAAAGAAACACATAAAACAATAAAAGAAGTTTCGATCGCCAACAAGAGTTTTTTCTTTTTAATATCTGATCGTTTCTTTTTTGTTGTAAGACGACTACAGTTTTGATAGATTATATCTGGACACGTCTAAAATTACACGGAAACGAGCACGTGAAATAAAGATAGCTTTCTAACGGAACGAAGGTAACCCCGTCGCAAATTAGTAAGCAGCAAAGAACAGCCGGACAAGCGTCCAATTTCCTGTCGATGCTTACGCAAGACACCCGGTAGATCTTTTCTCGCGTATTATCTGTCGCGTTGCGCTTGTTCGTTTGACCTTTTACGACGTGTTCATAAAATCTGCAGAGTACTTTTAATTCTCGTTGGACATTCTAGTTGCGCAAATTGCTATAATAGCGCAAGCCTCGAATTACCGGCGACAGATACGGCGCTACCGGTTAACGATTAAAGAATGACGAGATCGGTGTAACGCGTCGGATAAGGTGTAATTATACTTTGTCGGGGCGCGCGTTAGTCGACGATTTCGTAAGCACGTAGAAATTCGTAATAATAACAGAGAAAGTGCTCCAAAGTGTCCGACTTGTATCCGCCGGTGCAATAATTATTTCAGAATAACGCCACGAAACGACGAAATGACAGTCATCCGATCGTAATTGACGAATAGGCGAGCCACGAGTCGATCTCTATTTTCTCGATCGGCGAAATTCTTTCAACGTTCCCTCTCTTCGCTATGACTTGGATTCCAAATTGATAAGTGCTCTTATCTCGTTACTATTTTACAAAAGCAGAACAGAAGCAACAATCTTCCTCGTTACCTTCGATAATAAGAAAATTATAGATGAAAAACGGGGGTCCGGACTTCGGCTTTCTCCGATAACAAGATAATAATAGAAAAAAGGATAAATAAAAACGTCAGTCAAAACCACGTCTACGTATATTTCAAAGCTATTTACCGGATCGATAATTTATTTTCTTCCGGTGGAGACGCAATTCCGTTTCGATGGGAAACGAGTTCAACGGTTAAGGGATGCAATTTGCGATTTCAAGACTCTGACATCTCTCCCCCCTAATAATCTCGTTCGTCGCCTGTTCCGTAGTTTTCAGCCTTTGGACTCTCTCGTTCCTCCTTGGTCCCTTTGCCGGTTCGTCCAACGATCGACCTAGGACTTATCGATAACTTACTGCGGCAATTTTTCTCGTCCAGACCGTCCGTGCAGTCGAGCTGATGGTCGCACATCCAGATTTTCGGTATGCACTCCCCCGGGCTGCACTCGAACTCCGTTGAGCTGCACGGTTTCGCCCCTTTTGATCGCAATTGTTCTATCATTCCCGTTTCTCCCCCCCCCCCTCTCTCTCCCACGCCTTTCTTCACCCCTTCCCCCAATCCCTGTTTTTCTTTTTTTATTTCGTTTTATCCCCGTTCAGCGATTCTATTTTATCGCGCTAATGGGCCGCTAACGCGAACGCGTGCATTATGAACGTTTCATCGGTCGCGCGATTTATTATCGTCGGACGCGATTTATCGGGACAGGCAAATTGGCGTTTCTCTCGTGTCGCTAGTTTCGGGAAGAGGATCTCGAGCCAAGACAGTGGTTGCGCCCGGGGAGACGCGAGCGTGCAATTGCACCCCCAGGCCACAAATATCCATTTTTCAATCGTTGGAATTTTGTCTACACAATTTCCTTCGGACACGAGGAAAAAGATATTCCGAAATATCTCGTACGACTTTCTTGATTGCTTGCGATCGATGAACTGAATTTTGCAGAACCTCGTTTGCGAACATTCTGCAAAATTGCTAATACAAGAGGCGAAGTTTATGGGTTTCTGATTTCCCTTATGATCGACACCAGAGTTGAGAAATAATCTCCATTCTTGACGTTAAATAGCACTACCATTTTGTGTACACCATGTATGTTTGTTTTTCATCTACAACTCCTACTATTTTTATTGCATTGAAAAGTATGGGCCATTCAATTCACACGTGGAAGTTTCAAAAAACTTAATCAATACAGGGTCTCTATTACTCTATTACTCAATATGTAGTTCACAAGAAAATTCTATAAATAAATACAAGTACGAAAATATTAATTAGATAATGTAGGTTTTCGATCCTGGCTTTAACGAGTTATCAAAACAATTTATTGGTAAAGTAAACCCAGGTTCCCACTAATTAAAATCACCGTTACCTGAGTCGTTGTTCTGCTTCAATTTGTGTTACTATTAAAATTGATGCATGTGCTAATGAATCTGTGGCATGTTGTGCACCGAATCCTCTCATTGATGGATTGTAAGCTATTCCCAAGGATATCGCACGGAATGTTTGCTCGAAGCACCGCGAGACAAAACGTCGTATTGTGAAATGCTATCGAGCCGTTCATTAGCCTTTGACACCTCGCATTTGCACACCGATGTCATCGGTTCTGATTTTAAGCAGCGACCGCAGAAAACAACGCTCGCACTGATTGGCCACGGTCCGGTTTTAGTCTCGATATTCTGAATAATTAAGGAAAAATTACGGTCCTCGGCGCTCAGCGTGATTTCTAGCGCGTATTTCTCAAAGCAATCGAGTAATTACTTAGGAAACTCAAGTATTCGAAGGAATAAAGCTACGTTTTTGTAGACATTAAAAAACTGCATCGAAAAGGATGCATTTGAATTTTTAGATACATAAAAATGAGGAAAATTACGTGTCGTTTAATTGCGTGTGATTTTACGAATAATTTAATGAGACAGTAGAAATGTATTGACATTTTTGTACGGTATTTTATCTGTATGAACGCTGATCATTGTTTTGTTTCATATGCCAGTAATGGTTTATCAAAAAAACCACATTTGGTGTGGTGACATTTATGCATAATATTGGTTTCGTTGCCATTAAACTTTTGGAAACATTTAACGTTCTCTTTGTTAAAAGTTCAATTGTCAAAAACGAGAAAATTTGATATGCTCTCAATTAATATAGAGACAGTTCTGCCAATTTCTGCCACGTGCCATGTGACGTTGTTGTCTACCGAATTTCACCTTTTATCGGTCTCCGTGGCTTAATTGGCACTGCAATATTGAAACCGTTGAATGATTAAACCAATCGAAAGGGTTCTGCGTCACGAGTCCGAGCAATTAATATTAAAAGCGTAACCTCGGACGTAGCGCGATCTTCCCGAACGAACTCGAACACGATTCGTGATCAATGATTTCCTCAAAGAGGAATCGATACCACTCGACTCGTTCAAGACAGCACAATGAGGAGTTATGTAAATTAAACGCTATTCGATATCGCTAAGGTAAATGCAACCGTATCGGCGCTGCTATTTGGAAATGCGACCGATGAAGAGGTCAGGTAACAAGCTACAGAATATTACATTGTATCGTTCCTCGATTAATGAAAATGTACGTTATTAAACGGCTGTTTCATGTGGTATTTACGATCGTTTTATTCCGTGCATTATTTACACTAGAATATCAAGCTCAAAGAGGAGAGTTAATAAAAAATCACGAAAACAATTCAAGATTTAACCCTTAAATACAATTTTAAATAGCTAGCTAAAAACACCATGTGATTTAGCAGTCAAAAAAATAATTCTTTATTAGTTATATCATTTGTAACGTGTTCGGTGAGATTTGTGATCGAAATAAATCAAATGTCGTGCAGGAAAAGCTGTCGTTCCATTATCTGAAAATTCTATTATTGGAACACACATGTCTCCGTATTAGTTCCAATAATTAAGATTCTATTGTGGTCTCACTGTATAAAAGTTCTTTTTATATTATACTACGATTTATAGGACCTTCTACGTGGCAGATTAAAAACACTCTGTTCTGATTTGACAAATGAGATTCGACTTCCATCAACACGCGACAATATGTCTCTTTTGTCAGTGCCCGGTATCTCGCTTTAAAACTTTACGCTTTGTTCTGGAATTTACTGCGCGGGAAAATTGATGTCGTTGAAATAAAATAAATTGCGTCGATGAACAGGGACGATGTCATTTTCCAAATATTCCGTTCTTCTGAAAATGAGTGAATTGGACATTGAATGTTCACGCTGCTCGTCGTATGCGCCCGAGCTATTATTTTTTACGTGTGAGAATCGTTAATACGCTGCAACGTCGATTATCGAGAATAATGGGGAAACAAAAACATTTTCGATAAACGAATTTTCGCATGATCGAGCGATAAGGACGAAAATAAAGTGACTGCACATTATTAAGAAAGATATAATTCGCGTTACCGCGCACAATTATTAAGTGAACGCATATGAAATTGCCAATTTCACGAACATGTGACGGGTTCTCAGAATTTGATAACTGAAATGTATTGCCAAACGGTATTGATCAAATATATCAATTAACACCTTGAACCTAGCTACAAACGATACGATCAATATTTCGTCAATTGTTTCGATACAAAATGACAAATTACGAAGCAACACGAACAGCGAACCAAAGTTAAATTCGAAGGGGGTACGTTTTTTGTACGAATTTCAATTTGATTGAAACACATGATTGTTGTTTGTACTATTAATATGATAATTTTATTACAGTATTATTTATTAATGAAAAATGATAGCTTAATTAAAAGTCTGGTTATCTCATTTGCAATTATTTAACATAGTATCGTGCAGATGTTCAAAGAAAACTGATTTTAATCAAATTTGAATATTTTAAGAATGGATTATGCAGAAGGATTTACCTAATCTGCTCTGGTAATAGGCTTACTTGAGATTAACATTATAATTGATCAACGTTCCACCGTAATAAATTGTAATATTTCTGAGGAAGCTAATTTTTGTTCAACTTTTATACCACATTTCCGAAAGTATAGACGAATGACACTTCTCTATTTCGACAGACATTGTGTTTTATTCAAATCCAAAATCGATAGAACGTACTCAACAACACGATAATACGAGCTCTTGTGAAAATACAATTCGCTAAATTGCAAATTTTTAAAAATAAATATACATTTCTATGGTATAAAAATTAAAATATCAAAAATACAATTCAAACGTATCATAAATAAACTGGCAACATTGAGGTAGAATTTTCTGTTATTATTTTTGAACAAATCAAATTTTCTCGCTTCGAATGGTTAAAACTTGTAACAAAAAGTATTAAAACTAAGATAGAAAATTAATTTAATTTATAATATTTAGTATAAATAAATAACTGCGGTAGCGTTTGAGAGTAATGTTTTTTAAGGGCTCGACCCAGCGTTACACGAGTCTTTGTCGCCAGAAAAAAATGTTTAAAAGGGTCAACGAAACTTCATGGGATTCTGACTGAAGTCGAACAAGAGAAGAACAGCCGGAAGTGGTCCAGATCGTCGCAAAACTAACGGTAGCTTTCGTTCGTGCATCAATCTGTCTCGCCTGCATGAAACCGGTCCGAAAAGTTGCACTTTCACATACCTGTGTCTGCAAGAGAATCGCTTTTGCACAGGTCGATCGTGGATCGCTTCGAGTCGCGCGATCGTCTTCCCAAAATCAACACGAGATATTTCGTTTGCCTGTTTGTCCCCACGCGCGCGACATAAATTTTATACGAGATATGCACACGTTATCAACCGACCAACGCTCGCTTTATTATTAATTGGCACATTTAATATCCATTGGTCGATATTCGCATGGCACGACATTAATTCAAGATCAAAGCATTGCAGTTCCATAAGCAAACATTAATTTATTTATACGTTTCGATTTCAAGATTCGAGTCTTTATATTAAAATTACATTTAGCTCCGTCGATATTTTCTAATTTCGTGAATCTTAAGAAAAGAAATGTAATTGTAGCATTTGTATAAATAAATCAATGCTTATACGAAATAATAAGAGACTAGATAGAATGAATGGAAGATGTAGTAGTTCGAGAAATTAATGTTTCATCACATTTACTTCGTGACACGTTCGAATAATTTTAGGCAGAAACTGTGACGAGAGGTAAACACCAGTTACATTACAATTTTCAAAATATTGTTGGCTGGGGATAAAGTTGTCAAAGTTACTTCGGCAGAATTTGCAGAAAATACGTCATCCCATGAAGCAATTATGAAGTTATTAATTATAAACACGAGTGTACATGAATATTACAAAAGTAATTAAACGACTGATTGCTAATACAATATTGACCGATAATATGTAACTGTAAATATGATCAAAAAACATATTTAAAAAATCTCTTATTTGTAAGCGTTAAAATACTTTCACGATTCGCTGTACACCATCGTAACAAACTATAATAATAAATTTAATCAATATATTCTTCCGCACGTCTTGTTGTTCAACAATTTATGGCATTCTTTCTAGTAATATCTCTGTAGAAACTATACACATGGGTTCTAATAAATATTCAATTATATCTTACTATGTGATTGTTCCTTGTTTACTCGTTAATCCGATTCCCATAAACGTTCGACACAAGAGGAAATCCAGAGTTTACGACGGCCATTTATTATAGGAACCCCTTCGCGTCCATTTATATCCTTTACGCAACCCTTGGCAAAAAGTTTCCGATGGTGTACAGTAATACAAAATTTATAAAAAAATATTCGAATTTTCGAACGACTAAACAAAGTAAACAAGTATAAAACCGATATAAGTTTGAACGTTAAGTTTTTCACAAGTTATTCAAAACAAAAGTTCTTCATATTTTCAACCAGAACTTATACAACGGTTTGAAACAAATATTTTCACAACTTTTCCAAGCGCTACATACAACGCCTAAGTAAACTGCGAACGATGATGAAACATTAATTACAAATAACTGAAAACGTATTGAGTTCCTTACGCAGCCATCTTGATAAATGGATTCTCAAAAAACGCGTTCTTGCGTTCTCCTCGTAACAAGTATAATACGATTCCAAATGTTTGATACGAACTATTGCATTTTCGAGCCGATTATTCGAGGACCGGCCAATCGAAAGAAGTACCGTTTCCAAAGTTTCGGTCGTCGATGAACGTCGCGAAACCAGTTTCGAGGGGCCTAATTGGCCGGAAAGTTGTAAATAATCGTTACCGAGCGACGATCGTACCGAACAATTAGCAAAACGCGAAAGCAATCAGCGGCGGAGCGCTGCTCCCCGTATTTACATGCGAGCCCATTATAATTGAATATTAATTACCGAACGTGTGCCCGCCCGCGCGACCGAAACACGCGCGCATGAATATTAATTCTGGATTTCGCGTCGAAATCGAAATGACGCACGGCGCATCGTTAGTTATTAACGCGATATCGCGTTACAATTTACCTCTGAAAAATAACAATGCGTATCGCGATAAGAATTATATCATGCTCGCTGGATCACGATCACGATCACGATCGCGCCGGGGGTTTGTTCGTTCGCGCGCGCGAAACCGGAGCAGTTACAGAGAAAGGCGTCGATTAACGTTTCGCGCGGCCGTTTTAAATAAAATACGCGCGAACGGTCCCGAAACGAAATAATTCTGTTTGCTGCCTGCGATTTACCCTGCCCCCCTCCCCTCCCACCCCACACCTCCCCCACGAGCAAATAATTTAGTCGTTAAACGTAACAAACGAACCGTTTACGAGATATCGTTTCTTCCTTGCGCGCGCAAGGCTTCGAATCGGTTTACGACATGCTTTATGAAAAATAAAACGACGCTATTGTTGCAGTAACTCTTGGCGCTCGTGCGTTTTATTCGGTTACGATATTGAGAATTAAATCTCCTCGCCCGCTCGGCGGATGAAATTATGGCAACTTCGAGCGCGAAGAGTTGCTGAACTTTTACCTCTGTTGTTCTCTTTCGGTTTCGTTTATTCTTTTCCAGCGGGGGCGTTTCAAAATTCTAAACGCGCGCGTTAACGTTCTTTGGAAAAAACGAGCATAATTTGATTCCGAACGATCGCTCAAGAATGGATAAATATAGTCGTGAGATTATTCGAAAAATCGTGAGACAAACTTGCTCGAATTTGCATAGAAATGAACGCGAACCAGTTTCAATAGCTATCGTTACGATAAGTTGCAAGACTGATGAGTAAGAACACATTGTGCGATCAGTCATTTTGATAAAGAAAGTATAATCAACGACTTTCAACTAGCGTTAATGTTTTAGGGGGAGCGATTCCTCGTGGAAAAACAAATTTTTATAATTTAAAATATTTGAAAATTTCCCGTGTACGTGTACGATCGAATACGATTTGGCTGGCGCGTCTGTTCATTACTCACTTTTTCTACTTATACCGAACACTGTAAGTACACGTGATCCCGTATATTTTCCAACTCGATTTTCTTGAAAACGAAGCTTCGGTATGAAGAAACTTCATTCCTTCTTTTCGACTTGTTTTTCTACGAAGAATCACCCCCTCGTCGGTTGTACTAGAAATAACGAACCAAAAGCTTTGTTTCGGATCGTAGACTCCCTTCGTTAGAAGAAAATCCGATTATACCTTTAAAGCAAATCCTGGTAAATAATTCCGTTTGAGGCTTCCGAATTTGCAGCCTTTCCTTGCCAATATTACAACTTGTTTAATCAAGGCTCTGAACAGATCTGAGCTTGTTTTCAAACTTCTTGCAAGTGTCAGAGCGCAGTATGATGGATTGTTAATCTAGCTGGGCAAAAGTTACGTCGACGACTGTTACAGAATCTTTTAATCTTTATTGCAAGTTATTGAAAATGATAACTTAGTTCTACTTAGGGCACCATGAGAAATCTATTTGTAAGATGTATTTGCGTCACGTGCATTTATTTTATAATTTTAGTTTTTAATGTCAATAGGATACGAAGTGCAAAACTTGTATAGACGTTAGACAGTAACAGATAAGCGTACAGTAAACGTGTTGGTATTCCAGCCAACTAGTAACGCCATATTAAGTTAAAGTATGACGAGATGAAGCGAAAGAACCTCTTTTCCACTGTGCAAGATCGCACACACTGGCTCAGATCCGGAAGCCTCGAGAACCAGTATCAACTGTTCACTCTGTATAAGTAAGTGAAAATCATTCGGGATCAGTAAACGACTGTAAAGCAACGCATCGATTCTCATAAACCGTGCAGATCGTGATTTGCACTGATGGAAGTTGACTGTCCCGAAAGGAATCCAAGTCCTATTAGTCAGAATTATTAATCCCCTGCCCCTTCGAATGTAATTAACTATGCCCAAATAAAGTCTGATTTCCACGAAACATCGTAGAAAGAGAACAACAGTATTAGAGGCTATTGCGTTGGACAAAAGCTCCTTTCATTTCTTCGAAAGGAATTTAAACTATCTTTAGAAATAATGGGGATACTCAAGGTGAACAACGTTATTGGTCCACCCTGTACATACGTGCTCACATAATTGCTGCTTCCGTAAAAGGCCTGTACACTGATCATGTTGGGTATTAGGCAACGTTCTATATCTCAGCAGCTTATGTTTACACTATCAACAAAACGTATTGTTTCTTTTCTCAACGATACGTTTGTTAGCAGAGTGTACACTAGACTGCGGTTCTTTGTGCAAATTCATATTCTTATTAATAGAATTAACGAATAGGAGCTTTGTAGAGGGTTGTCTCACTTAATATAATAATTCGTATCTTACTTCAAGTATTTCTTATATTTTCCCACGTTAAGTGCATTCTGTAGCTTTTTGTTAGAATTAATATGCATATACATCCGCAGTCTAATTATTACATTCCAAATACTTAAAAGATAACAAAAGAAAATGAATAGAAGACATTTTGCCCAAGTAAATAGCTACTGAAAGAGAACCATCGTTTAAACGCGAAAAAGGTACTAAATAAAATGGAACTTACTGCAAACTGTTGGATCCTCGTCCGACCTGTCAGGACAGTCCGGGTCGCCGTCGCAATGCCACCTTCCGGGTATACACTTGCCGTTCGTGCACTTGAACTCCGTCTCGGTGCACTTGTGTATACCTGTAAACCCAGCGTGGTGATGATCGAATCCACCGAATACGAGTACCGCGATGGAAGCCAGTTGCAGCAACGTGCACACGCATCCCGACGCGGTGAAAAGGCGCGTCGGTCTCTCGACGAGCCGCATATTCGCGTGAAAAGACTTTCCGCGTGTCCCTTGAACCTCACGCGAAACCCGCGTATCCGTTTCTTCGGCGTCGTGTGAGCTCGACGATCCGCTATTAGAAGCTTTCCGCGCAGAAAATTGCCCGTCGATCGTTTTACTGCTAGCTCCGCGGAGTCTCGAGCGTTTACGTAGCACCGGAACCGATAAAACGTCTTGTACACGATTACCGTCGCGGAACTGTACCAGGTCGAGTCAACGAGGCAACAGTACGGAGATAGCACGAAACAACACCGACAGCATCTATTCAGAGCATCTTTCGAGCTTCATTGGTCTCGTATATCTTCGAATAAAATCCTCGCCTCGGATCTTCGAACCGCCAGTCCCTGTTCGAGTCACAGATACTCTGGTCCTTTTCTTCTGGGTCTCCTGGCGGATTGCTCGGACCACTTTCAAGACCAAACGATTATTCGCGAACGAACGATTCTGCAATAAATCGGCTCGCTTCTCGCCGAACGACAGAATCCTACGCGAAACTCCGACTTATCCTGTCCCTTCCTGCTGTATCTCTCGTGGAATCACTGGTCGAAGGCGACGAGCATGTTTTCCCTCGAAACTTTACCTCCTCGGGGAGCAAAACCCTTCTCGAATGGTAATTCTCCGCCACTCGCGACGCGAACGGATCAGAAATCGCTATCGGGGTTCCCCGAATCGAGTGTTGCTCCGGAGACGACGATGCACTCACGATGGCGGCTGCGAATGGTTTAAGCCAGAAGCCGAGTAAACGGGCCCCTATATATGGGCCCCAAGACGGACACGCGATACTGCCGAGTGCACCAACCACCAACGTCGGGAGGGGAGAGAACGAATCGAACGCAATTGTTATATTCCTTTTTGCGTGTCTAACAGAAAGCAACCGCCATTTCGCTGAATCAGGAAATACGAGCGTGGCTCGTACGATCAAGAACCGCGATGAGCCCGATTAAGTGGCAATGAAACAGATTCGCGTCCCACGCAATCCGTGGCTATTACAGCGTCAGAATGCTTTTGCTGGGAGAAAGGGGGGAATAAAGAGAGGGGAGGGGGAAGAGAACGCGTCCACTTTGGAGCGCTTTGTTTCCATCGACGGAAATTAAACGGAGGACTCTCGTTCGACCATCATTCGGCGTCGATGGATCTCGTTTTTTATGTATATTAGTATTGTTCGATTTTTGGTTGCTTTCCGTCCAAGCTCCGTGCCATTGCATTTGATAGGTTTGCTTCCGACGTACGGCAAAAAGCAAAATTGAACAATTTTTCTAAAAAATTTTATTTCCGTTACAACAGCTCGACAGAACAAATTTGTGGAGAAATTTGATTTGTGGAAAGGTGAGTATGATCTAGAAGAGGGTTAATTTGGAGAGTAAAACCTGTATCGGTGCAAATGAGTTAAAATGTATGTTTTTTTTATCGGTGTTTCTATTCCGAACGCTCGAGTCTGGTTTACAGCATCGCGACATCCGAGCATGTATGGAAGTCGAATCGCCTGTTTAGGCTGAACCCAGATACTCTAACCCAACTTCTCGGTTAACCAGATATGTCGATGGAACGCACGCGGCAACACAAACAACGACGGCTCGTATGGCCTCGAACTAGGTTTCGCGAAACGTAACCGAGCTTGAATGGAAAATATTCCGATGTTAAAATCTGATATTAAGCCCGAGCCGAGCCCTCGAGAGTTCGAAACAAAACTTTCGTACGGAACAAAGGGGGAACGAAGTCATTTAGGGATCTCGAAAGGATCGTTTCGCTTCGTTCCATTGAATTTTAATAGAGCGATACGCGACGCGCCTCCGCTCGAAACGCGATCGACGCAAGAGCAACGGACGAATGTATTTCAGGAGGTCGATCCGCGGCGTATCGATAACGACGGTCTACTTTTTTTCATCCTGCCCATCGTCTACGAATGTTTAGTCGCGAAACGTGCATTGGAAATACATAGTTGCGCAATTAGACTGAAGAGCAGATCGAACTGGAATTCAGGAAGTCTGGAAGAAGTAATGACGTAGCTGACCGCGGGCGAAATCGCCTCGTGTTTGAGACAGTTGTTGAAACCTCGCGGAGGAAAAATTGCTAGAGGAAAATTTCGTTGATCGAAGAAAGAAATCGAGAATCGAAATACAGGAAGTCGAGCACGAGGGACGGGAATACGTCGAGACGACCAATACGCGAACAGTTTCGTCCGTTTTAATCGGAGACGCAATATGAAATAAGATTCTTGCGGTTCGTAGTCCACCCCAGTGGTCTTTTCGAGCGTTACCGCACGATACAATGAGCGATATATGATTCATAATCGCGCGAAACCCAAGAGATGCTATTGGGTTGTTGCGTATGAAATGATTTTCTAGAGAAAGGACGGTGACAAACATTAACGAATCTTGAAGCATGCTTCAGGCGTTATCGAATCATGTTATTTAATCAATATATCTGTTATTTTACTATTTGACCATTGGAATTGGACCATTTTTATGGGGTTTTTCTCATTTTACGGGGTTAAGAAACAACATTTTGGACATTCTTAGAACTTCTACATATTCTTCATCAAAATACGCGTTGCTTGCATTTTGAAACATTAAAATCCTCCAATCCATTCGGGAGTTATGATGTTTTAAACAAACGCATGTTTCGGGGAATTTTTTTCTAGAAAATGCGTAGGATTTTGGGGGTATGTGTATTCACCAAAAATGATTGTAATCGACCCGTACAACTAAAAATAATTTTTGTAGAACGATGTAAGATGTTTTAATTTCTTCGAAAAATTTCATGACCTACTCGAATTTTTTTCTCGAAAATGCGTAGGATTTCGGGAGTATTTCTACTGATCAAAAATGTTTGTAATTTACCCCTGAAACTAAAAATAATTTTTTTAGAATGATTTAAAATTTTTTAATTTCGGCGAAAAATATCTGCACCTACTGAATTTTTTTCTCGAAAATGCGTAGGATTTCGGGGGTATGTTTATTGACCAAAAATGATTGTAATTGACCCCTGCAACTAAAAATAATTTTTGTAGAACGATGTAAAATGTTTTAATTTCGGCGAAAAATTTCATGACCTACTCGAATTTTTTTCTCGAAAATGCGTAGGATTTCGGGAGTATTTCTACTGATCAAAAATGGTTTTAATTGACCCCTGTAACTAAATATAATTTTTTCAGAATGATTTGATATTTTTTAATTTCGGCGAAAAATATCTGCACCTACTGAATTTTTTTCTCGAAAATGCGTAGGATTTCGGGGGTATGTTTATTGACCAAAAATGATTGTAATTGACCCCTGCAGCCAAAAATATTTTTTCCAGAATGATTTGAAATTTTTTAATTTCGTCGTAAAATTTCTCCACTTATCCCTGTATTAATAATATTACGTTTTATTTTTTACTTATTTTGTCACGATCGCCGCGAGTGGAATATCTGTTGACACGAACCTCGAGGATCGCCCCTTCAATTAAATTGGATGTGTAACGTGAAAACGCAGAAAAAGAAAAAGCGTCGTATGGAGATCGATCTTCGACGTTGAATTTCACGAGCGATGATGCCTCGAAAGTGAAATCGTTCTGCACCGAGCGAGGAATTCCCGGCGTGCATCTGAATTGAAAAACCGGCGCGCAGGGCAACAGGAAGTTGAACGGTTTACGATAGAATGCAGACGACGAAGTGGAGGCAATCGGCGATAGGTAACACGATTCTATCGGTTTCAATCGGAGACGCAGTACGGAACGAGATTCTTGTGGACGGAAACTTGCCACTCGTCCGTCCTTCCTTTAACGTATCGCCACCCCTTGGTGCGCCCGTTTATGTGTGTCGCAGCCCGATGGCGCACTCGGTGATCTAGGAAGCAATTTCGCCATCCTCCCGCCACAAATATCCATTTTTTAATCATTAAAATGCAAAAGATAAAAGAAAGAGACGATTCCCCGTGCAAAAGTAAATCGAAAACACAGGGTATCCGCACGCAACCGTGGAAAAAATCCCCCGAAGCTTCGAAATTGTTTCGAGTAATGCAATATCCACATTGCTCTCGTTTCAGTAACTCTCTAAAACTTGAAACGATTCATGAGCTTTACCGAGTCTTTATGAATATTTATCCGTACGCATTCGCATGTATTCAAATTTTATAGTTAAATGTATCGTTACGTAAATGCCTCGCGCGAATTTGTTTTTCTATCCCGTAACGATTTTAGATTTATAAACGTTAATATTTTATTTTTACTCTTCCGGTGAGAGCAAAAACGAATGGTCGAAACGTGGCGATAAATAAAAATATTTTTACGGAAGTTGCGAATAGTATTGGAGCAAACAAAAGAATTGAATTTCCTTTTGTTAAGAACCGTGAGCGTTTGGCTATTCCAATCGAGGAATCTTCTCCTTAAAATACTTGACAGTTTAACATGTTGCAACATGTCAAAATCAGTGCACTGATTTGTGCGGAAAGAGATGTATCGTTTATATCGCGTATTCTTCATTCAGCTTGGATAACGAGTGTTCCGTTATTAACGGGGTCACTCGTGTCGTACCATTTTTAACCAGTTCAACCTCGAAACTATTTATTTCCTGTCGATCGAATAAACTCGTTGCTACACGCTCCCAATTTCGAATTACTAATTGCTGTTAAATCCGTGATTACGCGAAAATGGCGTTCGAAATGCGCTACGGTTATCAAGCGGGCACGTCCAATATTTTCCAAACTTTACACTGGCAAGGGAGACGCGATCCGATATCGCGAAATTATCGATTCATCGAGTGGAACGTTCACTTTTTTCCTCCTATTCGTTTATTTGTTTAACGCCGCATCAGCTTAAAAGCCATTAACGGCAAATGAAAGTTATATTTTTAACTTTCAATATAAATCCCAGATGAATATAACGAGTATACAATTGCATTTTATCACTCTTATTAATCGTAACAGCTCTTCTCAGTTTATTTATCAAATAATCGTTCGCGTTGTCTGTGCGTCTCAATTCCAATGATCCAAGTAAATAAATAAAGACACGAAGAAACGGTGAAAGTTGAATTGCGATTAAGTAACAGGAAAATTCCTATCGATTTCCGTGATTGCCTTGCTCTTCATTCCCCTTTCTTTTCCAGTTACAGAAAAAATTATCTCTGTTTCGGCTTAAATTCAACGTTCTGTTGGAAACTTTGGACCAAGAATTGCGTGTGCTCGAAAGTAAAGGTAAAATAAACGCATTTCCGTCGTGAATAGGTAATTTAGTTGGGCGTCGACGATAATTATTATCACGTTCAAGTCTTTCAAGCTATCGAACGTTCCCTTCCAATAACCTAGTTGAATGCTCGTACAATTTCAAACGAGATTAAGAAATTGCAAAATGCACGGCGCCGAGCATTATAACGATTCTTCCCCTCCTCCGTGCAATTAACAGCAGCATTCTATTGTCGCGAGAGCGCGCAAAAAACGTGCCTTTTAAAAAGAACAAGCGAATATTAAATAACGATTATCGATGGAGAACCATGACACGGAAGAAAAATGTTTCCAGTGTCCCGAACTTTCTTTTAAACGAAGATTGCACGTTGTTGCGTTCGATTCGACCAATTTTTTGCGCGGTTCGAATCAACGCAAAACGGAACTGCCTGTACGCGTGTCAGATTTAATATTATTCGACAGTCGGTAGAAAAACGATTTCCAGAATTCCGAAAGTTTTTCAAAAGCAGAGTTTTATCGTTGGACGCCAGCCTTCGTCACCTAGCAAACAGAACGTTACGCGTCGACTGATAAAAGATTTATGGAGCATTACAAAAAGGAAGTTCGAGATTAAAATGTTCTATTAACGAGATATCAGATTTGTAACCCTGACTTTAAACCCTCCTGTGCAGCGTTTAAACAGACTTACATGTACAGTGTCCCAATAGTCACCAATGACCTGCACTCGCGCATAACACTTGACAAATAAAATTACGTAAATCGTTTGCGTCAAGACATCGATAAAGATGAATCGTGGATCTACGATCACTGGACAGCTTTTGTTTATTTTACACGCTTCCAAAATCCTCGATTCCTCTTTAAACACTCCGTACACATAGATGTGTACCAGCAGTGATAAACACTATCGGACATATACAGGGCAAACCACATAATTTAATCGCCTCGATCATTCGCGCGTCGTCGGTGGGCTGACTCAAATTTTATTTCTCTCTTGGTTGCAATTTGTTGCAGAGAAATCAACGATAAAATAAAAATGTATTTCACGAGTAATCTTAACTCTGACAACCATTTTAGCTCGGATAATATGCAAAAGGGAAGTTAATATTTTAGTTCAATTATTCGAAAGGGGGTTAATTTCTTTCGTAGAGCATTTTGCAATAGCGAAACATTAAACCAGAACGACCGCACCGAACTTTTAATTAATACAAATGTTTCGACAGCAAGAAACTTTCTAATTAAAAATAATTTTTGGGGGAGTTGTGTTAAAAAGAAAATTAGACAACGAATTTTAAGCCTCGTATCCAAAAAACTACTGTTGCGCGATCTTCATTTCGTTCGACATTCGATGTAAGCACGAAGCTCTCGCCTTTAAGGCTCTCCCTGCGAGAAGCCAATTCACAGGGATCTCGAACTACTTTTTCATAGCATTCGTGTGTAACACTTGTTAAATGCTCGCTATAAAGCGGCGCCCGTAATATCCGGTCTTTCCGGCGTTGTACAATGCTGCTTGAAATTTAACCGCGTCTCGGTAACGCCAGCGATCTGCGTCCAAGATAAGGAAAATCGTGTAATAAGAGTTACATCCGAGTCATTAACTTGACAGTCGACTTCATGGGACGAAATAATTTTGCAGCAACGAATTACAACAAAAAGGGGAACACGCGTAGCTCGATACTCGTACTCGTGTTAAACCTCTACATTAACCCCCTGCACAAGAGGGGTGATCCGTTTAGAGCAGTGGCCCTCAACCTGTAATCTGCGAACCCCAGAATCATCAAAAATTGAATTTACTTCAAGCATAATGTTATCGAATGTACGTTAAATAAATGTAAGAGTACTTTTGTAAGACGAGTGGTATGTTAAAAGGAAACGAGAAAAATATTCTCACTTAAATGTTTTGCTACGTTAAAAATCCTCCTCCCCTACTTTGAAAAACGCTGCAATAGAGGGTCAAGTAGAACGGAAGTAATGTATCTTGAATTAAAAAGTATTATTTTATTTTTTAAACCTTTCTCTGTCAACTCTGCGCCCTAATAAGACTTTATAGTCCGCATCTAAACGCGGAAATTATTGAACGTTGGGACTCGATCTTTTTTTAAACATTATTCCAATATATTTCCAAGCTGCGATTCGTATTCTTTCTGCCCTTTTCGGTGAAATATGTGCCCCAAAGAGGCAGAGCGCGACTTCGAGAACACTCGAAAATAAAATAAAACTTACGACCTGCGAAGTGCAAGCTCAAACGCAGCGAGATTTCGGTGTTAAAACTTGACCCAGTTTTACACGTTGTTTCCAACATTGTACCATTTTTAACAAATTTACAGCCTTCAGAGGAATAAAACGATGATTTTTTTCCCATCGTGATGGATAAATTTATTTCTACGCGGCGGGTGCAATGAGAGTCGTGCTTTTATCTCCCGGCTTGACCGAGACTTATCTCCGTTGATTTATGGAAACAGAAATCCTTCGAAAGACTGAAATAGAATCTCACCAAGGGGGAAATACTTTTTTTTAGAAACGTTGTATCTATACGTAAACATAAATCGTTACAAGTTGAACAGGACACAACGAACTCAAGCCTTTGATAACCGTTAATAACCACAGTAAAACGAAGCTGTTGAAGTTCGGAATGCTTGTAATTCAAAATTCTGTGTGAAGTAAATAGTTTTCGCGTCATCGTGAAAATGCATAACAATCTTCCAAAGTTAAGGCAGTTCGAATTTGACGATTAAGTGGTCTTTAGCGTGGAACTCCGGACATAATTCACGTTCCTACTGAACCACTTGGTGCAATCAGCTGGAAGTACTGCCAAAATCTAGAGAGCAGTAATTTAGGCTCGGCGCTGGTAATTTACTATAAACCAAATTGCATCGGTCTTATCGAGATCCCTGGTGTTCGCGAGCTACGCTCAGACTGGGTAACCCATACAGGGTGTATTCGAAATTGTTACCAACAATTTCATTGTCCAGGAAAAATGTATTCATGTTGTTTTCATTGTCCAGGAAAAATGTATTCATACATTACGAGAACACTGGGTATTTTTCTATAAAAATAAAGTTACGGAGTTCTGTTTATTACAATACCTCCCTCAAAAGATCGAGAAGTAAACGAATCTAAAATGCAATTTTCATTCTTCACTTTCTTCTTTCTTCTCCCGAACACCCTGTATGTATGCATTTCTGCATAAATAGTGAAGAAGTCCACGTTTTTACTGTGACGTATACAAACGTGAGCGAGCCTCTCGTCGAGAGGAGATAAGGAGCAATTGCATTTCGTTTCCTGCCCTTTGATTGCGTCACTGTCCGGCTACGAAGAAGCGACACAATGAAAGGATTTACTGCGGAACATAGACGAATCTTGCTTCGTGAAGATAAAAACGAATGAATTTCGTTTCCACGTTTCTCTAACTGCCATACTATATACAGGGTGTTCGGCCACACCTGGGAAAAATTTTAACCCCTTCCCGTGCCATTTAGCTCGACGAAATCCGGGACCAAACGGTAGACGTCAACTGATAGGAACTAAAACTCAATCACGATCGTGATTTGTTGTCCGCGAGTCTGGCTCGTGATAGTCATGTTTGGGTCAAAATCTTCATCACAGGTCAGACTCGTTAAAGTACGGGAAGGGGTTAATGGGAGATTCTAGAGACCAAAATAAGACGAAAATCAAGAACACCAATTTGTTGATTGAAGCTTCGTTAAAAAGTTATTAACGTTCCCTACTTACTGACGTCTCGACGACCTTACAGTCTTGTGTGTGAGAACCACTATCGTGCGCACGCAGCTGTTCGCAGATCGCCGTCCTACAGACGGAACTTTAAACGTTAATAGCTTTTTAACGAAGCCTCAATCAACAAATTGGTATCCTTGATTTTCGTCTTATTTTGGCCCCTAGAATCTCCCATTGGAATTTTAGAATATAATATTTCTACGAGTATACATTTATTAAGCTACAAAGACGAGGCTTTACGCAGTTATTAACCCTAACCTCCCAAATGGAACCTGCGCGTCGGGTAGTTTCGTCGTGGGAACGTACGACAAAACGTACCGTTCGTTCTTTTATGTCGGACGCGGACCAATCAGGCTCCGTTAACGATTTCTAACTCAATTAGGATCAATCGAAGGCTGATGCACGCGGAGCTTGCTGAAACAGCGCGCCTATATACGCCCGATCGAAAGTAGCTGACGAAGGAGGGGTACACCCTCGAGAAGCGGCGAGAAAGGAGCAATCGATGGCGGCCGCCAATGTGTCGGCCACTTGACTTCGGTGCGCTGTGTGCCCATACACACCATGCCGCGCGATCGCCGAGCACGACTGGCTTTCACCATAATTATATGGTACCGGGAGACCGGGAACCGTTCTCGTGTGCATGCGCGTCCGTGCGTTCTGATGCAACTGGTGCAGGCCTTGCGCTACAAATTACGATAGCCCTAGGCGCGTCGAAACGGCAGGGTACCGGGAGAGGAGGGGGGAAGAGGGAAGGGGGACGCACGAAGCGAAGAAGAAGAGCAAGAAAAAAGTCGCAGACAGACGGAGGAGAGGACCAAGTTTGGCACGGGAGGAGAACGCAGAAACAAATGGGGTCCTCTAAACCAGCGTTTCCCAAACGCGTTTCAGCGTCACTCGTCTGCTCCGTGGCACAAAATGAATAATTAACGAAATGAATAAATTCCACGTATCCGTAGCCTATTTGTATCGTTACAATTTTTGAATAAACAAAACCGTGATTAACTTTAAATTGGAGTGCAAAAACTGTTCGTTTTTAATATTTGTTCGATGTTCTGGATATATATTTTCCATTTTAGAAATTAAATAGCAACGGACGCGATCGTTCCGTGAATGTGTCGTAAGACGAAAAATGTTTTGCGGCCAAGAAAGTTTGGGAAACGCTGCTCTAAGCTCTGGTAGCCGCTTCACTCCGACAACCGCGATCCTTTCGAATACCTTTCTTCGGCTTCCAACGAAATTTCAACGCGAACGCCGATTCGCGGTAGCTTCGACCCGTTTGTGCAGTCGCTCGCGCCCGAAAATCATCCACCATTCTTACTGCGCATCGGTCCCCACGGAATACGGCTACAATGGGTCACAAAATTATTGGCGCACGCAACGATTTCACAGAACTGCGCGAAATAAAAAAGGAATAAAAGAATTTTTTTTTTTAGTAGGTCTTGCCCTTCTTCCGATGGTTGCAACTCCACGTTTCAAACCTAAAATCTTATGTAACGATTAATATAATAAAAAAAGAAACACTTTGTTGAAAATAATGTATGAAAACTGAAACTAGTCACGTATACTTTGTTTGCCAAAACAATGATGAAAGAAAACGACTGTGTTTACATGTAACAAATAAATAAACAATATTACAACATTAAAGAGTATGTAACTTCAAAGCTAGACTAGAAGGGTTAAATACAGTAAAAATGGCGGTCGAATATTGAAGTTACTCCGTCCTATGTCGAAGAAAGAATTTGCATATCGCGACGATCCCTTTAAACCCAGACCGGCGGAATGTCGAAAATTTCCCGTGAAATTTTATTTACATATAAATAGAAATTTTATGCGGGGAGCAAAATACGCGATCGATTGCGCTTCTGTTTAATTTCTAAATCGTTCGGGTAACGGGCGGGGTAAGATGAAAGCCGATGGGAATTTTGCGTCGTCGGTCGAGGTACATCTCGAAACGATAGAAACGAGAAACGGAGGGGTAAAAAAGAAGCACAAAAGGAAACGGAGAACGAAGGAACAAAGCAACGGAGTCTGGTACAAAACGAAGATCCCGAAGCGGAGTCGGCCGACTGGCTTATAAAGTAAGATTGGCTAATTTGGAGTCAAACATCGCATCGTGGTTTTATTTACGGCGGTAAATCAAAGACCGAGAGCAGAACGGATATTCTGCGAATGCTAAACTGAAAATTACTCCGCCAGCGGAGGCTCCATCAGACGTTTCTTAGGTAACAAACGAGTACGACAAAAGGGACCGTAACAGTCGTATCTGGTAAGTAAGTTAGGAAATAATCGCTGCATCGAACGAAACTATCGATAGCGGATAATTATTCATTTTTCGTACGAATAATTCGATAAAGAATCCATTGGAACATGGCGGACGAGGTTTGCGTGCGAATGATCAACATGTTCCGAGAAGCAGAACAGGGGAAAGTCTTCGCCTCTATAGCTGTCGTCCGGTTCCTTAAACGATGTTACACTTTACTGTTCTTTTTCTGTATAGTCTTCGTAACTTCCAGACGTCGCCTTCCAGGCATCTGCGTCCGACATCTTGATGCTCGAGGTTATTCCTTGTTAAATATAAGCGCTTTATGCGTATTACTTCGTTTCTACGCTCATGACGAGATCTTCCACGGAATTCTTGCAATTAGATTTTAATCGTGAGATTAATAATTATTTAGTATAAAGTATCTTCGACTAAATATCGAATGATCGTCCACCTTTCGGAGTCGCTCGCCTTTCAGCGGCCACGAGAAAAAGTACATTAGAAACGCCTAACCTGTCTGATGCAAGATCGCCAAGAACCTGATGCAAGTTCCCCCGTGTAACGCTGAAAATCACGGGACTAACAAGGGCGTCTGCTTTTTTTCTATCGCTATCGCCGCTGGAATTTCGTCGAAACCTATAATCGAGCGCCCATAAAATTATTACAATCATCGTACGAGTAATTTTTCCGAGATTATAACTGTTCCTGTATCGCGTGGCCTCGTATTGCATAAAGTAAACGTTAACGCTCAAGTACGCGTTATCGCGATACTTGCGCGATTTCCTGATCTTTAAACCCTGCAATTACATGGAATTTTTGTAAAATCGATGAATGACAACCCCGCGCGCACACACACACGCGTATTAATCGTCCGAGATCAATCCCAGCGAATCGAAGGCTTTGGATTCAATAATGGGTCAATCGAGATACAACGCATCATTTTTACTCGATAACGGCGTGGGCTACGAGTTCACTATAAGGTCGCGACGTATGTCGTTTGTACAGGATGGTTCACTATAAACGGGCGGTTTTCGATTTGGACAATCCCATACGTTACACGTTAGGAACGTTTCATAAAATGTTTGCATGCGGGATTAAATTTTAGATGGTTTTGGATCCTCGGAAACTAAAAATCTTATCGCTGAACGCTGTCCTTCGAAGGTGCACTTTTCGAAAAGGCTTATCATTGACAAATAAATGACAGAGATTGTATATAGGGAGGAATAATTGCTATCGTATCTCTCTGCTTTTTTCATCGTCTTCAACGCGTTAACTTTCTCCGTTTTCGTGTAACGCCATTTTAAAAGTTTGAATATTACAAAACAGCACTTTGGTCGATACCACGGACTAATAGTATTCTTGGATTCTTGGATCATTTTATGATTGGTCAACAACCAGTAGTTGACTTTCATCGATCTTGAATGATCCTTAACCATAGGTCACTGTACGTCGTCACAAATTTATTAGAAAGTAACTAAAAAAGTTATTATTTTTAATAGATGTTAAAACAGTCTGTTCTCGATATTAATTCGCGCATCCACATGACCATTAGTTTTTCTAGCGCGAGCAATCCGAGTGCGATCGCGAAAATAAATTGATCTCAATGTGCGTGGTCAGTTAAAAGAAGTTGAACGATTGAATAACAGCCACGACAAAGAGGCTGACACAGCAGAGAAAGTTCTATAATTGCTTTACAATCGAATCACCGCCATGTTATCCGGCAATCAGAAACGATTATAAACATCGTCCCGTTAATAGAAAAACAACTTAACCGCCTTAGACGAAATAAAATTATCTTTGCAAACGTCTATTTTCTTTATTTATTACGAACGAAACGATTGCAGCTCGCTACCGAGCTGGTACGTATAAAACACGTTCTTGCTGTTACCAATTTTATTCAGTTTTTTAAGATAAAGAAGACATTTTAAATAGAAATAATTTGTTCAATGATTGTAAACGTTTGTACACGGAATCGCGTACCGTGAACCAACACATCCACATTCAACACTAATTACCACCAGTGCCATTAACGTGCGCCACATATTAGCGAAATAAAATGCAACCCCCCCCCGTTCTGACCAGCGTTCCCAATTTACCCCATTTTCCCCTAATGCCTCGTCAAAATAGACTACCTATATCAGGTAACAGCACAGAATTTATAGCACGCGATCGAATCTCTCGTATGGCGTCGGGGAACAAAAGACACGTTTGCAAAATATTGACCCGTCGTACGCCACTTGAAAAGAAGACGAAACTTCCGCGCGGTCGCGGCTACGTTTAAACTTTGTTGAAAATATTATTAAATTACCAGGTCGCGCGGTAGTTGCTGATTCCGTAAACAAATCCCGGGTGATTAATCCCTGGCCGGAGTCTCGTGCTTTACGGCCAAGAAGCACTATATTTAAAACCACCTTAAACATAGTTTTACGTTACGCCGGCGCGAATAAATACACGCGTATGTGTTTGCCAACTGAATAGTTCGTTTAATAAACGCACCGGCGTGTAAATAGACGATATTCGCGCCTATACGGTTGCGAAATATGTTTTCATATCGCGTTACGACGACAATACCACCGGCTAATTTTATTTTTATAAATATTTCGTTTCGCGTACCCGCGCGTCGAAGAATTACCAACGACGAGAGGCGATTGAAATTTGTTTCTTTTATTAATTTTAAAGCGTTTAATGTTTTGATGGAGAGTAGCAAAATATTCTACGGAGTATTTGGAGATTTACATATGTGGCAGACGTGGGTATTAATTTCTTTAAATAAAAAACGATATTATTTATGAGATGATCTAATATTTCCAGTTATCGATGCAGTAATCCGAATTCACGGCTATTCGAACGAGGAAAAGTTAGCAGAATGTCGTTTAGGCGGGCTCATAAAATAACAATGGAAGTTGGAACATTCTTCTATGAAAAGTCACTTTAATAATGACGCAAAGCGATGCTCTCGACGTAGAAATCGCGATCTACCTAGCTACTTACATATTCAATGATGAAGCAAGGTCTAGCCTGTACTGCTTATTATGCAAGCATTAAATATTAACATTGGACAAGTCGCTGCAAAATACTGCAAGAATGGAGATCGTCGCTGTATCGCTACAGCGAATCTCAAAGCGAAAAAATCGACGCGCGAGTCGAGATTGTTGCAAAAATGAAAGAGAATTACTAACGCAAAAATTTTTTGCTGGTAAATTGAATTATTCATAATATAATCGATACGCACAGTGGTACCATTTCCCGAAAATAATAAATCATTTTTTTAAAAGTATAATGAAAAATTTATTTTATTTAACTGAACATATGGGTAATGATTTAGCATAATTTTGTTTACTATTTGTTAATTCTGGTGACGACTAGGGGATTCTGAAGTGGTCAATCTCAAAATCGTTCGAAACTAAATTCGTCGTCTACGACTGTGTTGTTTTTTTTTAAATTAAATGAGCGACGAAATCAATTTTATCTAGTATTTACTGGAATTGTAGCAAATTACATTTTTATATCTATGATACTTTTGAGTTATGCCTATTTGAATGTTTTGAATTTTCATTCCATTTTTTAATTAGGACTGAAGCGAGCTGAGGGTTTCGTTTTAGTCTCATTTTTAAGACTGATGTTTTGCCTTTATTCCTAGAAAAACATTAGCTGCTACTAGCTGCCACTGCTAAAATTACAGCAATAAACGTTTGCTCCGGTACGTGCGAACGTAAACTGATCCACATCGAATGGCGTCGCGACGCGCAGCTTTTCTTGGAAAATATTTATCCAATTAACATGATAGTGAAACTCTATACTTGCAATAACATTCTCCATTGTTGTTCGTATGGATTCTGTTGTTTCTCCAGCGGGGTATGCGTTGGTAATTAAAAACAATAAGGTAAACAACGCATTTCACTTACAACAAACATGTTCTAAAATATGTTCGAAAGAACTATTTCTATTGGCAACGTGACTAAATTCAAGCGTTTCTATATTCTAATACTTACGATATTGATTTAAGATAAAAGATAAGAGATCATATTGATTCATAATAGAATTTTAATTTTAGACCGGTCACCAAAAGTTCTACTCAAAATTTAGCTACGTATAACTGACGTAGCTGCAATAGAATATTTTAACAGAAATGGGAATACCAATGAAGATATAGGACAGCAGGGGAATAAAAATAGAGATGCTGGTGGAATATTAAAGAAGGTACAAGTACAAATGCAATACAATTGGATTTAAAGGTCAAGGTTAAGGTATAATAGGTGGTATAGATACGTAAGGTGTAGTTTGACTCCAGAGTATCATGACAAACAGGGGAAGGACAATGGTCAGATATTAATAGCCAGGGCTAAATGTGCAAGGATAGAAGAAAATAATTATATTTATCGAACTGAACAGGAAAGCAACAACGAAGGAACGAAGGTTAGATATGCAAGGGTGAATGATTTTGATTGCATTTTTATGAAAATAACTGTGGCAGTAATTGTTAACGTGAATTATGTTATTTTTAAAAATACGATTTAAACTTAGAAACTAATTAAAATTTTGTAAGGCGTCTTTCGCTACCTTTGGTAGAATCAGTGTTAAACCAAGTCTATTTCTTACCCAAGGGACTGAAATTGAAACAAATACCATACCACGAAGCTACAAGTTTCTTTTAAACTTATTTTTACGTTGTAAATAAAATTATTAAACGCGATATCTTTTTGTCGCAGCGTGTAAGTGACTTTCGATAACAGATCGTCAGCTACGAATTAACACGTACCCGGCGGTCAACGTATTGGAGACTTTATATTGATTGAGCCCGCCTTTTATTCAATATCGGTTTTTGTATTCAACGAAACGCGAGAGAGAACGGGACACGCGTATAGTTCGCATTTTATTCGGGTCTTTATACGAGAACTACTGCATTGTCGATGATCGTTCCTGCAAAGTGCACGATACATTTGAATATCCGTCTCTCACCTGTGCATTCCTCGGCGGTCTCGTCGGAATTGTCTAGACAGTCGTCTGTGGAATCGCAGACCCACAACATCGGTATACACTTATTATTCGCACATCGAAATTGCTTTAAGGAACAAGAGTTTCCTGAAACGAAATAGAAAAAACGAAATATGAAATGCCACTCTGTGTTGAAATGGAAAAAACAACGAGAAACGTGCAAAAGATAGACAGAGAGAACCCACGGAAAAAGAAAAGTACAAAACGGAATCTTAATTTGTAATTTATCGAGTTAAAAAAAAATTTTTTCTTTTATGGCGTCGCCTCACATGCTCGCCACCAGAGGGGTCGCCCTCTCACAAGCGCTCGACCGACCTCTCGGTTGTTATACATTAATGGGAGATTCTAGAGGCCAAAATAAGATGAAAATCTAGAATATCAATTTCTTGACTGAGGCTTCATTAAAAAGTTATTAAAAAATTAAATTAAAAAATTACAAATCATTCTGAAAAAATTATTTTTGGTTGTGGGGCTCTATTACAATCATTTTTGGTCATTACACATACCCTCGAAATCCTACCCATTTTCGAGAAAAGAATTCGAGAAGGTATAAAATTTTTCGACAAAACTAAAAAATATCAAATCATTCTGAAAAAATTATATTTAGTTACAGGGTTCAATTACAATCATTTTTTATCATTAGACCTACCCTCGAAATCCTACCCACTTTCGAGAAAAAAATTCGAGGAGGTGTAAAATTTTTCGACAAAATTAAAAAATATCGAATCATTCTGAAAAAATTATATTTAGTTACAGGTGTCAATTACTATCATTTTTGGTCATTACACCTACCCTCGAAATCCTACCCACTTTCGAGAAAAAAATTCGAGGTGTAAAATTTTTCGACAAAATTAAAAAATATCGAATCATTCTGAAAAAATTATATTTAGTTACAGGTGTCAATTACTATCATTTTTGGTCATTACACCTACCCTCGAAATCCTACCCACTTTCGAGAAAAAAATTCGAGGTGTAAAATTTTTCGACAAAATTAAAAAATATCGAATCATTCTGAAAAAATTATATTTAGTTACAGGGTTCAATTACAATCATTTTTTATCATTAGACCTACCCTCGAAATCCTACCCACTTTCGAGAAAAAAATTCGAGGTGTAAAATTTTTCGACAAAATTAAAAAATATCGAATCATTCTGAAAAAATTATATTTAGTTACAGGGTTCAATTACAATCATTTTTTATCATTAGACCTACCCTCGAAATCCTACCCACTTTCGAGAAAAAAATTCGAGAAGGTGTAAAATTTTTCGACAAAATTAAAAAATATCGAATCATTCTGAAAAAATTATATTTAGTTACAGGGGTCAATTGCAATCATTTTTGGTCATTAGGCCTACCCCCGAAATCCTACCCACTTTCGAGAAAAAAATTCAGTACGAGCGGAATTTTAAACGTTGATGACTTTTTAACGAAGCCTCCATCAAGCCTTACTGATGAGTCCACACTAGCGGGCCCGAACGAAACGCGCCCCCTCCTTTCCTTTTCTGTAATCCTACGAAATTCTCCGAGATCCTACCCGCAGCAGAGCAGCGCCACACTTTATGGAAACGCTTCTTTAAAATATAAAAATCTATACTTAAAATTTCGTTAACGTTGACATCTGTCGAGAAACTCTACGGCCTTTTTGGATAACTCGATGATTTCAGGTCTGTGCACCGTCTGAACATTACGCGCGGTTTTATTCACGTGCGCTCATTTACATTTCTTTGTCCGCACAACATTGAATGCGATTCACAATTTTGCGAAGTGACCTCGTTCAATCTCTTTCATAAAAATTAACACGTCCGTGGTTCCGTAGTAAAAATAATTCAGGACGTGTTCGCGGTACTGTTAAAACCATGACGGAAGATGACCAATGATGCACGCAAGCTCTTTAAATTCGAATTCCATCGTCGTGCAACGCAAATATTAAATCGATCCGCGTAAAATGTTTTAGTTCTCGATGAAAATTCTGGTACTTACGGATTTTATTCGTAAAGTTAAAATATTTGTCAAGTATCCAAACATGTAGTGAACTATTCGAAATGGTCCCAGCTTTAATGTAGAGTGCTACGATTAAATTTGAACGTCAGTAGTGCCATCTACATAAGAAGCCTAATTACGCGCGTAAATCGTACAGAGGTGTCTCGTGAATCGCGTCAGACACGAGTGTTAAAAAAAAGCTTAAAAAAACATGAGAAACGTTTCCATAAATGTGAAAATATTAGTCTTTGCTTTTTCATGTACAAAAACCACTCGAAGTTGTACGTAATATCGTGTTGACATTCATTAAACGAACGAAATTATCTTCACGAATCGTATATGCGTTTATTGATAACAAAACACGTTTTACAAATGCGAGATACTCATTGATTTAATCACGTTATTTGAATTGCATGAATCTATCAATATCATAACACATACGATGTTGTGGAGAAGAAAATCACACAGTGCCTTTTAAGAGGATCAATATTAACATTCTGATATTTGCGTGTACACTGTGCCTTTATTTGAATACTTCATAACCAGAGAAAACATTTTATTATACTGAATGTTTAAAACCAATGACCCTATGATGGTAAATCGCGTAGAAAAGTAAACGTATTAAAATAACTGCAACAACGCTTGACAAATTAGATATCTTGTCGGTAAGGAAACTCATGAAACGTACCTTTCATTTGTCCGATTGAAATTGCACTTTTCCAAGTTAAAGCTACTAACACTTAAACGGGAAACAACTGAAAAAAATTGAAATAATTTCAAAGCTTTACCCGATATCTCAAAGGTAGAGAAATGGATAATTTAATCTCGTCTACCTGTGGGAATTATTACGATTCGATTACTGCTTGTTGTGATCATACAGTCGGATGTTAATTTGTTTCGCTTGCATTGGTACTTCGACGCATACCTTTCTCTGTAACGTCTGAAATAATTTGCCGACATAATGCCTGACAAGCATCAATTCATTCTCTTTGCTTGTACCGTACCAACCGATATAAATTCCTCAGAGAAATTATTCAAACAGCGCTAATAGCGGGCGATGTAGAAACATATCAACACGCGATTGTGCTCGAACAAATCAACGGGCTTAATCACCTAGCAACACAAATTCTCAAACTTTGTCACGCTTCAATTTACTTAAAAATGTCATTGTACTGTGGTGAACTCGGAGAATTTTCGTAGGACAGAAAAGGAAAGGAGGGGGGGGCCTGCTAGTGGACTCATCGTTAAGGCTTCCTAGCAGGGCCTGTCTTAGACGACTGGCATATTGGGAAGTCAGTCGAGAATTGTATATACCAAAGGGTTGGTCGAGCGCTTGTGAGAGCGCGACCCCTCTGGTGGCGAGCATGGAAGACGACGTCACAGTACTAATTGTCGTTGCATCAGGATATTCACATTCATTTTAAATATTATAGAAGATAATTACCATAATAATATACAACTTTAAATAAAATTTGAATCACGTACACAAAATTTGTACGACGAAAAATGAACAACGTTTCGTTGTCGTTGTTGCCGTTGCTTTATTCTTCAATATTTACGAGAGGCATTAAATTGTATATTTAAATCTTTTTTACAACAAAAATAAAAAAAAAGCCTGGTCAGATTATACAATAAAATGTCTATAATCGATAATTTCATTCAGCTTTCATTACATTCTGTTTTCGATGTATTATTAACACTGATAGAAAACTTTATACATTATTCACCTTTAATTTACGGCTGAATTGAATTCAATATTTTTGTGTAAAATAAAAGAAAATATTTCATTGTGACCATCGAACCAGAAAATTTTTCTATTACTTCACTGACTGTTAAATGTCAAATGACTTCGTCCTTAATAATGTGAAATATAACAAATTTATTACTTTACTCTATCTATTCATAAATTATTAAACAATATATAGTACATAGTAGTTAACAAAGTTTTATTATTCACTGAACTGTACGAACTTGCATATTTTATTTACGACTATTCTGCTGGCATTTTATTTATCAATATCGTAATAAATTTATTTATATATCAATTTTACTCATGTATATTTACAATAAATTCGCGAAATGGACTACCTTACTGTATGTATAGTCTATGTACTAAATAATAGAACCATGTTAACCCCTGAATGCCCACCGTATCTCATTATCAATACATACAAGTTTCAGATAATTTTTATTATTAGTACAATAACAAATGTATATTTCCGCATGTGTGGATCACTTTTAAAGTCATACAACCGATTTGCATTATATTTTTTCTTATTTTCTGTGCTACACTTTCACACGCGTAACAAAAAAAACTGAGATAAATACATTAAAAAAAAAAAGAAGAATAAATAATATTTGATATACCTAGATACGTACATGAAAAGGTTAAGTATATTTACAATTAGTATACTTTGAAAGTAATACCTTTCTTGCACATCATAAAAAAAGCAAGAATCAAAAACATGCTTTGATACAGAACATGGTAGCAATTACGAAAATTGTAATCAGTAAAAATTCGTATTCTAATTGGCGATGAATAATAACAACCCATGCCTTCATTTTTTCGATACACGGTAAATATGTAAATTTGCATTCATTAATTTCCTCTTTACAAGAAGACAGAAAAGTGGCCTATTATTATTGTAAAATTAGTGTCGTGAATTCGGTTCTCCACTTTCTTTGAAAATACGATAAAAACAATGTTTACGTAAATGTCCATATTGTCCGAAAAATTCCGCGCTTGGAACGCAAAAAAATAAAATTCTAAACTTCAATCATATACATATATGTATTAAACATTTCTGTATTTTCTACGAGTTTCAAAGAATACCCCGAACTCCAAACGAGAAGCATAATGTGGCAAAATTTTCACGTGCTTCCATCTATCGCGGTCTTCCCCCATTTTCAGATCAACGAACCTCCACACTAACAGCATCCCCCTCATACAGATCTTAGATATTGAGCTCGTACGTCAGATATTCTTTTATATCGGCGACTGTCCTCCTTTCCCGCGTCCTACGTCGGCCGATTTGTAAGATCTCATCAAAAATGTACGCGAAAGATGTCGATTATATAAGCGACACCGGCGCATGGCACATCTCCTACGTGTTTTGTCAGTTAACAATACTGTAGGTCGCATACATTTCCAATAACAACGTTCCCATCTATTTTGTACTTTCCTTTTCCGCTTAGCTCGTTTCGATATTTAAAAAATGTAACTTACTGTCAGTGGAGAAAGCATCAGCCGCCGCGAGGAAGCCGAATATAGTCAGCAAGTGCAGCGGCGAAAGTACCAGCAGACGACAGCTTCGCCCCATAACAACCCTCTTTCGTCGCACACCCGTCTCCTTCGTATCTTCCACCACCACTTTCCACCACTAACACTGTCACCGAGATTTTCAAATTCAGCTTACGCTTGCAACTGATTTGATCGCGATTTCTGTCTTTCCGGTGACTTTGACAGCCGGTAAGCCGGGGGGATCGATCAACAATAACAACAACAACAATCCTTGCTCGCGATGTACTGACTGATTACCAGCAAAGTCTGATAAGACCACGCGGTCCAATAGCCTCTACTCTGCATCGGGCGAGTCGCAGAACCTCAATCGTGTACGTGCAAACAGTCGACAATTGAGAGTGGCTGCGTGCTCGAGTACAAAATAAAAAGTGCACTCCACGAAGTGGTTGAGACTAGCAGGCCCGCCCCGTGTGCGAGCACCTTCGTATCACTTGCTGTATATCTCTTACTCCCTCTGTTCTCTTATCTTCTTCGCTCCCTGTACGAAACCGTTGCTCTTTCTTCCTCTTGCACAGCTATTCTATTTCTCTCCGCTGTACAGAACCGTTCCCTCTTTCTCTCTTTTCCTTTCCCTCTCCCGGACGAGACAGGGCGACCACTGATTCTGACGCACCATGATATCGCGCCACCTGCGCGCGCAAGTACTCCCTCTCTCGTTTCATTTCATCGTCCTTCTCCCACCTTTCTCTCTCTCCTTCGCTCCTTCTATTACTAATGTTACGCTACGCGCGTACTCATAGCCTGTTTCTTTAACTGTATATCGTGACCCAGCTTAACCTAACCCATATTCTATCCCTTTTAAACACAGGTGAAAGATATCGTGGTGTAATAATAGCGCGAAATTTGTACAGAGAAAGTATAGCCCTTCTTTACAAAAAGACTTTGTGTATTACAAATTTTCATAATTAAGGTATTATAATTATTGATCCAATGTTCTGCTTTTTTTTTACAGTCGGTATTATAAATGAACATGTTTATTTAAAGAAACAAATAGTTGAATAATTTTATTACGATACAGCATTGTATTTATATTTCATTATTTTAAACTGTTGGCATGAAAAGTATTTTAAATTAAATAATACACAAAAGAGTCCTGATTATAAACTTTTAGTAAATTATTCTTGTACCAAAGACCCAACACTCCACATTAATATATTTGGTCCATTGGAAGCTAAGAAACAGTTTGTTTGCGGATGAACACTCAACGACACTACAGGATGTTTTGTTGGTTTAAATCCTGAAAGTTTCGCAACAACTTTTTGAGAAACTAAATCCCATATCCACAATTTTCCATCTGCTGATCCAGAGAGAATATGAGTATCTTGGACATTCACGCTTGATTCTAGGCACAGATTATTTGCTTCATGACCAACAAATTCTCCAAGCAACTCTCCTGAATCTTTATCCATTAATCTAATTACAGCATCCGCACAACTAACCACTATACACTGGCCATCTCTTGTGAAACTCGCACACGTCACTGCATCTACAATATTTGTACAACACTTAATTACAATTTGTACTTAAAATACTTATTTACACTGTATCAAATTATTTACTAACCTCCCATATAATCTGCATACATTTCACCAACACGAATATCATACCTACGTATTTTACCATCAAACGAGGATGTTAAAATTTCATGGTCTGATACTCTGACACTTGAAATAGAATCTTTAGCTTCGCCTAAGCATTGTGCAGGATCCTGTACCTTAGAACGCGCATCCCAACACATAACTGAATTATCTCGTGATCCGGAAACGATCATTGAAGATTCTTCATTGAACCTATCATAACAATGAAAATTAATAAAATTTTAAAAATGTATTGACATATGTGTGTACACTAAATTTTTTTAAACATACCTTACTGTATTTACAGGACCCACATGACCTCTTAAACGACGAACTGGAGTTCCAGTTGCTACATCCCAAAGAATAACTGATTTATCTAATCCACAAGATACAAGTTGACTACTATCGCAGGATGCACAAGCATCCATTACTTCGTCTCCATGTCCTCCATATGTTTTTAATGTAACACCTCTGTGTGGATTCCATAATTTTAGTTTTCTATCAGACCCACAAGTTAAACAATAAGTACCATCAACTGAAAAAGTATTGTACACAAATTACTATTTTATTAACATTGTATATTAATAGAAGATTAATTTAAAATAAATATTGTACATACCACTAAATCGTACAGCTCTTACTGCCCCTTGTTTACAATCTATTTCCCTTATTAATTTGTATTCAACATCCATTACAACCTAAATTTAATGATTCCTTTTAAAGATAAAACATCTCGAAAACTGATGGAATTAACACGTTTCTGATACAACTGATAATTTAATTTTTCTAGAATAATTTTGCATCATTCTTACGAAATTTGTATTCAAACATAGAGCATATGTATAATGAATCTCAAGTCAAAGAGGCGTAAAGATAATATTTAACTCTAATTGGTTGTATACATTTCCAACCACAGACTAACCTAACCTTACTTTAGCGAATTCAAATTCAAGTTTATTAATTAATTATTTAAGAGCGCAAAATAATCTAATTAAATCTAAACGTTACAATATGTAAAAATTAAGACCCTCTTGTCTTTAATGTGCTCTACCACACGTCTTTTTAACTTGAAACTTTCTATAAATTTAGAATAAGATAAAAATGCTTATACTACTAACAAAGATCAACATCTATGTTATCAAATTGGGCCTGTCATTTTGTGATTTAATAACGTCAAAACAACGACATGTGTATGCAATTTTATTAGTCGTTAAAATGCAGCGAATCCTGACAAACAAATAGCCCACAATAGCATAAATAAATAAGTACGTTATGGGATTTTCTGTGAAAATCGTTAGAATAATTTATATAGTCTGGTATTTGCTTTAGAGATTAGCTCTTGAGAATCGTAATGCTCTACTCGATGGTCATAATGTTGACTTTTTCTACTTCAATTACATCTTTTATAAATAACTAATAAAACATTCCGAAATACACGAGCTACACTTCATATAAAATATGTCGCGCAATGTGCGTTACTATAATTAAATATATTATAATATAATTATTTTCCAAATGTACACAAAGAATATAAACCCATAGGTATCGATAAATAATAATAGTAAATAATCGTAATCCTAAAAAATTAGAATCTTATTGTTGGTATGAGGAGCACCATTAATAGGTGTTGCTAAAGGTATCACATATCCTTGGAGAGCCACTGTATTGACCAATAGCAATGTATATTTGTAAAATTCAGGTGCGTACTAATTAATAAATTGTATTAATTACGTTCCCATTAACACATCCTTCAAATAAAATTTAAAATGAAAAGTCAATTATTATGTATTCACGTTGAAATGTAAACTTTGAATATGAAGATAATTTCGCAGTTTCAATAGCAATCGAATATTATCTAGTTAGTAATCCACAGTAATCTAAAAATCTCCAATCAGCAATGTGATATTCTAGTTTAAATAAAGATAGTACGCGTAGTGTAGGTTCAAACGATTTTTATGTAATTGTACAAAACGAAATTGAGTATTAGCATTTACAAGGATGAATGTCATGAATGTTATTCTAAACCATTCCAAACCTGCTTAAGGATATATAATAAAGTGTAATTATGAATGAACGTAAACAAATAGTATATACAAACATACCTACATATATTATATCAATATTGTCGGCGATACTTTTCGTTAGTTTATCGTGGAATTGTAGCGTATTCTAAAGTGACAATAATTAATTTTCGTCGCAGTATGTATTTCCGTTGCAATTATTTAATAATTAATATAGCCTCTCATCAAATTTGAGCAAATAACCTTTCGATTTTGTTCATAGATTGACCAGGTATTGAAGGTTATCGTTACATGATATCATTGTAAAACTTTTCAAGTTTTATTGTACCGCAAAGATTTTAAATAAAGTATGCGATTTATGAACTAATAAAATTCATAATATAACATAGACGGGAAATTATGTAGATAAAATGGTTGCAAGTACAGCAGCTAATATGATTGGATCCATATATCATGAGAGACAAGTAAATTACCAAATTGTTTTGTACTCTTAAGTTATGATTGTACAACATATGAAAAACCATATTAATTTATATTCTATGACATTTCTATTTTTCTTCTTTATAGGTAAAAGAGCTTTGCGCATTACATGCATTAAATAATTTATTTCAAGAAAGAGGATTTAGTAAACAAGAATTAGATCAAATTTGTTATAGCTTAAGTCCAGATGTATGGATTAATCCTCATAAATCATTGTTAGGGTTTGGTAATTATGATATTAATGTTATTATGGCAGCTTTACAACGAAAAGGACTTGAAGCAGTCTGGTTTGACAAACGCAGGTTTGTAAAATTTAATAATTATTAATAATGTGCTATTGCTACATTGTAAATTAAAAAATTTGTTATTTATATACTTGTTAAATTTTTTAGAGACCCTAAGTGTCTGTGCTTAGATAATATTGAAGGCTTTATATTAAATGTACCGTCAGAATATAAATTAGGATTTGTATTACTTCCTTTAAAAAGACGTCACTGGATTGCCCTGAAAAAAATTCATGGTGCCTTTTATAACCTTGATTCGAAGCTTGATTCTCCACAACTTATAGGAAAGGTCAGTTAACGATTCGTTTATTTATATTATCTATTTCCTATATATGATAAATGAACTATCATAAATTATCATTAAAAGTCATATATTTTTAGGAGCATGATTTACTTGTATATTTGAAGGACCAGATAGACAGCAAGGAGAAAGAATTATTTCTTGTTGTGTCAAAAGAAATAGATAGCAATCAAGGATGGTTAATAAATACATATGCAAATAAAGAAGAAATCGGTACAAACCATGAGTTGGTTACATATATTGAAGATAGTTATGGAGACATAGACTTAAAAAAAGAAGAGTCTAAAGAGATGAATGAAAACGAAGAATCTGTAGATAACAAAAATTCTAGGTAATTGAAGTTCTTTCAGTTTTTTGAGTTATTTTCTCAATGCTTCAGGCCAAAATAAATTTAGAACGGATGTGGCAATAAAACATCCATGAGAATGTTCTAAATCCAGGAGATTGAATAGCAAAGAATATAAAAAATTGAAGATTATGAATATTGCATATAAACTTTTGTGCACAAAGAAAAATAAAATGCAATCATTTCTACTCAGTTTATATTAATATATCGTGCAATGTTCTTACTTGTTTAAAATGTGACCGTATTTTTAAATTATTATATAATATTTAAAAAATTAAGGAAATTTTAATATGCTAAAAGGTAGATAATATATACAATTATATGCATAGTGTCACTAATTGTTAATTTTAATATAAATTTGTGGCAAAATTGTTATATGTTACTTTTATTATAATTTATAAAGATAAGTTATTATTTATAATATATAATCGTTTTGAACAAAACGAAATACATATTTATTTAAACAAAATAATATGTATGTTTTTAAACGTATATTGCTATTTATTTTGTAAAAAACACACTGTGTTATTTTGCGTTAAGCACGCTTTCATTAAAACTGAATACCATTATATTAATGTAATTATTTTAAGAAAATTAATATTCACAGTGTTTCTATTTCTATACATATACATTTTTATTCTCTGTCTGTATTCTTCACAATTACTTCAACAGTATTATTTAGTTAGAATGTATACTATTTTGAACAAATAACTAATTTAATATAAAATATATAATTTAAGGAGTGAAATATTATGGTAAAGAACTTAAGTTAAAATATTACTTTGCACATATATACAAATATATATATATATATATATTTAAGTTACAGGATGTTATGTCGAAGTATATATAAAGTACAATTACACTGTTAAACAAAAAATATAAAAGAATAGTTTTCTCTGAAAGTACTATTTTTTTCAATATTTATTACTAGTCATGTTAGATTATTCAATGAAACAATATGAAAAAAACTATGAAAGACAATCTTTTGCACTTTGAACAAATGTATTACTATGTAAATGTGATAAAAAAAAAATAATTGGTACACAATCTATGTAACGTTTTATATTTGCTGTACATTTTAGCGTTATACCGAATAAACTTAATTATAAGATTATTATTTTATAAAACGTATAGTTTATGTTCGTTGAGGTATATGTTTTATTTTTTGTGAAAAAGTTGTATCTAATAAATCTATTATTTAAATAATATTGCTGTTGGTACTGTTTCATTTATACATTCATTGTAAAAGAATCCTATCTATTTGTTTATTAGTAAAAGTATTTACAAATTTTTATTTAACAATCTATTTACAAATTAGTTTTTTCATACTATCTGTTTAATGTTCACGATATATTTTCAGACAATAATAACTTAATTACAAGATAATGTATCAGTAGCATAAAGTATACATACAACCTTAAATCTAATTTATCTGTTATAATTACCACTTTATTGCAAGAGCTGTATTCATTTTTTTTATTTCGTGGTACTGAGTGTGGAAATAATTTAAAGATTTATCTGTGTGTTCTCCTCCTAACCAAGTTTTATATAAAGTCTGAACAACCTGATTTTCTTCAGGATTACTTTGAGGAAGTTGGTGATATGCAGATTCCAATTTCAGTGCTAACTCGCGTGGTTGAATGTTATTCGGGGGTCTAATTTGTGCGCCTCCATTCAAACAACCTAGCAATTACATTTAAATATATTATCTTTATTGCAATATATTCAGTTTCTATTGCATTCATTTTCTTTTATCTTTTTAAAAAGGAATTATTTTTTAGTTATTTATGTATTCATAAATTAATTAACGTTCGAGCTAAACAATATTATTTCTTGAATTCCCGATCATTATGTGATATGACAAATGACTAATGCGGCCTATAGCTTGATTTAAATAAAAACAAAAAATTCTGTTAACTATGATATGACTAAGGCTGGATCACAAGATATCCACCAACTTTAAAATAAACGTAAAGAGTGATGAGTCTTCATTGTTCAAGAAAAAGTTACTTCAGTTATTTGGAGAATATTGTACATCAATCAAATTTTTCCTTAAAAAATTATAATTTGCTTAATCACGTTGTAGAGAATTAAATGAAACTTACCACACGGGCATGCCATAACTTCGATGTAATCGTATGGACATTTTCCTCTTTTCAATTTTTGTACAAGATTTTGTATATTTCTAAATCCATTAGCAATTGCGAATGTTAAAAGGGTCTGTCCATCTTTTTGGAAAACTGCTTCTTGAAAATCCGGATTTCTGAGACTCTTAAACTCAACTGCGATATCCGCTTCATCAAATAAATGTTTAGCAGCATAACGAAGAATAAAATCGGCGTAACCGCCAGATCCTGAACCACTATGACCATATAATTCGTTTCTCAAATTAGCAGTTTGCGATCCAAAAGGTCTTTGAATTTTCTTCGCGTTTATTTCGTTTAATTTCACATTGTTCTCGTTAAGCATTTGTTCTAGTTCAACTGTAAAAAAATGTCTGTAAATACATATACCATACACGAATATCATAACATAATTCAAGATACGTACTTGGCGTTATAACACAATCTACATCCCTAGACTTTCTTTCATGGTTGTAAAAATCTTCTCTAGACGCTTCTAATTTTTTATCGTAACAAGGCATAAGAGTTACATGATATACTTGTTCTGGCGGAAGAACCATAGTTTCGGCCAAGTGATATTTAACTAACGATCCCATGATTTGTTGAGGAGATTTTGTTATACTTATATAAGGAAGTATAAAATTACCATGAGTTTTCTCAGCGTAACATACCCAGCCTATTTTTAAAAACACGTAAATATTTATAACCAGCAAGTAGTATTATTTAGTAACCTTTTATTAATATTACCTGGACAAGAGGAAGATAACATTGGTAACTGATTTTTTAAGCCTTCTTTAGCTGCTTTGTAACGTTCTACAAATTCTTTAGCACTTTCTAGAAGAACAAAATCATCAGCTTCAGTCATGTCTAACACGGTATCTGCTCCCAATTGATAAAAATAACCAGCTAATTTTTGTTGTGCTTCTTCTGGATTTAGATTATAACGTTCTGCTATGGACAAGACCGCTTGTACAGAAAGACTAACTACTATATAGGTTGAACATGTACCGTCCGCACTCTAAACAATATATGTAAAACATATTATAAATAAATATAAAGCTATAAGAAATATAACAGCAAAAGTAAGAATTCTTTTACAGTGTTACCTGACATTGACACTGTTTTTCTCTAAATACACGCAATAATTCTTCTTGACTTTGTTGTGTAATTAATACACTCTCTGCAGATGTAATGCAACCGCTACAAGCCAAACAATCGGTAAGTGTGATTTCAACTTTTTGTAACTTCTCAGGTTGTCCAGCCTATCAAACACAATACGAACAAATTGTTAAATAATATAACAATATTTGTCAACAAATATATTAACAATTTTCATACATCATTTAACATCATAGGTGTCCCATCTTCTTCGATTTTTATTTTTGCACCAGTTTTTGATTTCGATGCTTGAATTTCTATAGGTTTTATACATTCCTGTCAAAAACGGATTATTTGTAATAACATATCAAAAATCGAAAAGCAAATGAATAATATAAATACCTGAGATGGAGTGATGAAATCATCCAAATTTGAAATTTGTAATGCTCCACTGAATCGGGATGTCATTTTTCTAAAATAAATATCTAATTATCGTCTTAATGTTTTAAAAATACTTGATTTTTTAGTCAGTAACCAAATTCTCTAGTACAAAACTTAACCTAATTTTCAATTACTAAATAATAGAATATTTAACCAAAACTTCGTTAAAATTGATCATTTGAGATTCAAATCTTAATATATAATGCTCAATTAAAAATGAAAATATATCAAACAGTATAATAAATAATATACTTAACAATTAAATTATTATATTTTCTCACGATCGAAAAATGTACCAATCCTCACTGTTTTTGTTATACTTATGCTGAATCACATGAATTAAAATTTGTATAAGGACTATTTAAAAAGTTTGGCAAATATAAACGGACAATAATTTAGAAAATTAGAGTCCTCGAAAATAGAAGTAGTAATACATTTGTTACAGATATTTAATCAAACATTTTCAACAGATTACGAGATTGTAAAATAATAAATTGGATGCAATACAATCTGATGTATGGCATTGTTTACTAATTATTGCACCCTAAAGTTTAGATCACAATTTGAGAACCTCTGACTTAGGGGTAGCGTTAGTAACACTGAACTTCAGGAGTAAACGTGCGCCTGAAAGATGGCAATTTCCTAATTGTTTCTCAAATAGAGGCAGCAGTACCTGATACGATTTTGATGCTGCTTTATTTTAAAAAATGACCGAAGTGAAGAAAGATGACGTCATTAAAGTTCTACATACGTATCCTCTATGTAGAGTAAGTAAAATTTACTTTACACATAACATATTAGGGAATATATCGAAGAAAAATAAATTCGGTCGCTTCCGTCGGTGTTTGATCAATAGAAGAAGTCATTATTTGAAAAGTACTATTTATATACATATATATATAAAAGTATTTTCATTAGAATAATTTTGGTGTTAGATTATTATCATTAATAAAATGTTTATCTTGACAGACTGTTTCCGAATAAATTAAATTGAAAAGAAACAATTGAACGGAGTACGTGTTTAAATTGCATTGTTTTATGGCCAAGTATTAACATATTTTTTTTCACCCAAAAAATTTATCACTTCGTTTAATAATTTATGTGATTAATTTTTATGAAAGTTTGTGCTATTTGTCTGCGTTGTAGAAGTGCGATATGTCGGATGAAATGAAACAAGAAGCAATGGAACTGTGCGTTACCGCGGCCGAAAAATATGCCGATAATTATGAAAACGTTTCTCGAATGATCAAAGAGACGATGGATAAGAAATTCGGCGCTTCGTGGCACACGGTTGTGGGCGAAGGCTACGGATTTGAAATAACTTATCAACTGAAACACCTGTTATACATGTATTGCGCTGGGAATTTAGCGATATGCATATGGAAATCGGCATAGTGAAATTTATAAAAATTGAACAGTATTAATTATATGCAAACAAAGCGTACAAATTTTTTCACTATGATTTTACAAAAAATGATTTTTAGTTCGGAATAATACCGAATATTAATAGATAAAAAAATATTGTACAAATTTTACGAAATCGTAATTGGTACAGTATGTAAGAAACATCTAGATTTACGTATGAATACATCTGTTTATATGCGTCTGTACCTTAAAAACTCTCATCGCTAAAGTTCATATAAACGGAACATCGATAAAAAGAATTTTATAATTTTTCTACAAATAGAAAAAAAATGTAATATATTATAAATGAAAGGAATATAGCTACTTTAATATTCATTTTATCTTTAAAAAAGCTTTATGCTATATTAAATGACTTTTATTTATTTTTATCAATTGATGCCGTTTGATTAATGTTTTGTGAAATTTTAATTAACGATATATATTTATATTGATAAATGATCCCAGAAATCTTCGTGGCATAATGTTATGTGACATTGACTATGTAAGATGTAAATTATTATGTGTGATTCATTTACGTCAAATTTACCATTACTTTTGTGTGTGAATGTTGGATATACATACGCACGCAAAGAATCGTGCGTGTATAAATATATTTATAATTTATCAGTTACGAAATTGACTGTTCTATATTGTTTTATTATTTATGTGAAGGTGTTAAGCCCGATTGTTGTATAATGTTAATTGTATAAAATATAAGCTATTATACATAAATAAATACGCGTCACTGTTATACGAATACATGCCCCTTCAAATATATTATTTTTATATTTTAATGTTACATATTACTTAGAAGTATTTTTGAATTGGCATTTCTTTGACTAAATATTTAAAGCTACCGTTTTCTGTACAATCTCTTAGATCGATTATTCCATACAGATTCATATTACTTACAGAATCCATTATAAACGAAATTATCATATCATCTGTTGCCCAAATGTTTCTCCTAATATCTTGTACTATTAACGCATAATATTACACAAATATCCTCACTCGATATATTGTATAATTGATTTACATGTACGTATATTTATTATTTCAATTTTCTGATATGATTATTTTTAAGTTCGAAACATTGATTTTTGTAATTTCTTATTACAATTAACCACATTTTATTGTATTGGCATATGAATATGTATTTCCATACAAGAATTTTAATTTCCATTATAAACATTTATTATTTATATTTTGACCATCTATCGTTCACAGCATTCCGCAATTATACTTTAAAAGATATGAAATGCTAATTCAAAAAATATATTCATGACATAGTCACTATAATATAATTTCGATATTTACTCGAGAGATGATAACTGAGCATATTTTTATGTAAGATGACTTTAATATATCAATCTATAATAATAAAATGTACAACAATCATTTTAGAGTGAACTATGAGTAGATACTCTAATTATACTGTAATGAATCGTTTATATATGCATAAACATATATAATTTTATTCGTACTATGATGTATCTGAAAAAATTAAAAAAAAAAAAAAATGGAAAAAGTTAAATAATACATACTAAATTTTAATAATTTATAGTATAATAATAATAATCTGCACTAGATATTTACATAACATTGAGGAATGATTTTAAATTACATAAATGAAATTAATTTATTACATTATTTAATAGTAATAATAATACCTTTATAATTTTTTAGCTATTTACTATCACCATTAATAATACATATGCTCTCCATTTTCCACTTTTGCAAGATGAATTCTCTAGTATTTACAAGTTTTACAAAAACTTCTACACGCGCGGCTAAATCGTATGTCCCAGGAGCTGGAAGTAAAGCTTGTAGTTTTACAGTATTGCTGGTAAGTGGTTGTATCTGAGAACAAATAGCTGAATGGCAAGCGTATCTATAAAACGTAGACGCTTGCGGAGAGTACAATTGTGATTTTATATTTGGAAGATGTGTCCCACTGAAAAGAAACAGAGTGATTTGTACATTTGCCGAATCGCTACTTTTGACATTAAATAAAGTACGCAAGAGTAACGTATGTTAATCTTTTAATAATATATACCTGCTAGTTCCTATTGTACTGACTTTAATATCGATTTGTGTTTCTAAATGATTCTGTATATACATTATTACAGGGACAAAGCACAATCGACTTCGATTAAAATTATGCGTGATTTGTCTAGTATGACTCAAAGAAAAGGAAACTATATTCTTCAAAAATTCTGTTTCTAAAATTTGTTCTTTATTAGCCACAGCCAAAAAAGTGGGTATGTTTTTATCTGGTCCAAAGATTTTCAAGCACCCTCCATACTCGCTTGGTTCAATTTGAATTTCCTTGGGATGTTTATAAGTTTTGTTCAAATATTCGAGATCAAGATGATGTTGACCAATTGCTTGTCTAGTAATAATTCCACCTTCAACTACTTTCGCTTGCCATTTAAGGATTAAAGTAGAATTTAATGACATAGTCACAGACAAAGATGTTTGGTTAACATTTTGCGGCGATCGTTGAAATTGCTGTTGCATTTCATTTACATTTTCATTCGCTTCTAACGACGGAATATGTCTTCTTTGGATGAAACTGATATATGGATAATTCATATCTGCGCTAACGATTTCTTGAGTTAAGGATACGTCAGAAAATATTGATTCACTCTCGTTTTTCTTTCTCAGTTTAAGCATTAAGTGAGACATTTCCTGAGGATGTATTTTAATATCAGTTGGCAAGACAGATGAACTAAATACAGACCACGTATCACTTTCAAACATTACTTTAGACAGCATGATTTCATTCATAAGGGAATCATAAATATGATTTGCATTTTTAATGCACACTATTAAATTCAACGTGGGGGAAATATCCTTAAATAATACACTTCTTGAAGCAACTGCACTAATTTGTATGGAATCAAAAACTGTAAAATGCCATGTATGTCTGCAAAGTCGGTATTTTACCATACTTTTTGAATCGATATTTTCGTAGTAAAAAAGTAAATCTAAGCGATGGGTCCCCTTTTCGTGGGGTGCACATATCCACAACGGTATTATACATGTCTCTCCAACGTTTAATGTATCGTTATTGGTGGTTAACGGAATTTTTGTTACAAGTTTATTATTCTTCTTTACCGTATTCTCTGAAATAACAACAATATGTTACCATAAACTTATCAACGATTAATCATTTTTCAATTTTATACTTTAAAATGAGAATATACCTTGTACATTCATATCCTCGTCTCTTAATGAGAAAAGTTTAGCATCCGTAGATGCTAAGTAGACATTTGATAATGGTGCATTACCTACATTCTTTAATGTAATTTCTATTTTTTGAATTTCACCACATAACATTTTCAAGGGCAGCTTACTAAAGAAAATCTATAAATAAATTTATATAATTATGTTAGGAAGACATCAAACTTTTTACACGTAACTGTATTTGAAAGTTAATTACCTGCATAAAAGGTGCCTTTTCAATAACATTCATTTCCAATCTATAATCTATGCCATACATATTTGCACCAGGTTTTTCTTTAATATTCTTTAATTTAGGACCTTTAATTTCAAATAACCTTTTGCCAGTAATAGCTATTGTTGGGTTAACAACTGGAGGATCTATTGCATGTGTTGGATTAGATAAATCATAGCTTAAACCTAACACTTTTAATTCCCCTACTTGTTTTGGTATTAAATACAATGTAATATGTTGTCTACAAGCTGGTTGCAAGATAATTGTTTCGATTACTTGCGCTTCTGTTGGCTTTAAATTTTCCGACAACTTCGTTTCATTTGTAATTTGTCCATCGGCAGAAATGAACAACCATAACAAAGTCACGTTAGATAATGGCAGCGGTATGTGCAATGGATTATACATTTCGATAAAAAAATGCACTGGTTCATGCAAAACTGCATTTGGTTTTATGCTGTTATTACTTGTCTTAGAATATAATGAAATGGTTGGTCTGAATATCATAGGCGAGGATCCCTGAGCTTCTGTTATTAACATCTCTTCCATCTTTGACCATCTTGCATCATCACATTCTTCCATATCAAATGAAACATGATTTGCTGGAATATTATTTCCATATGGCACAGCCATAGGACCATATAATACTTTAATATTATTATTATCTATTAATGGTAAAGGTAAGATAGGAAGCTCTTGATGATTTGATAAACCTCCCTGTAACAGTAGCTGTAATATACAGATTATGATTTATGTGAAAGGAAGATAATATGTGCAAATGAAAGAATTCAATTAATAACAATATATATACATACATTATGGATATGTAAAAATTCACGTAAAAATGTAGCTTGTTGTGGAGCTGCTTGTTTGCTGTAAGCATTCAACAATTTCTCAAATGCTTGAACAGATTCACAAACTTGTTTTAGCGATGCAGCCTGTCTGCCAATGGTAAAATGTATGTGATCTTCGGCTAATGACCAACCCCTTCCATTATACACCTTTTAAAATAAATTCTTTGTGGTTTTTGATGGAAAATAACACAAGGGAACAAAATTAATAGAAAAGTTGAAACATCGCTTTTACTGTCTATATTCTCAAAACTTTTGAAAAAATGATACAGTTTCGTAAAAATCTGGGAAGAGATACTTTGCAGATATTTTTGATTATGGATTAATTAAAAGTACCTGGTATGCCTGTTGGTAACATCGTAACGAATGCTTTCTTTGGCCTGCTTTTGAGAATCTATGGCCAGCAAGAACAGCGTGAAATGCATACTTGCGCATCATTTTTGGTCGAATGAAACAATAAGCTGCTTGTTCTAATAAAAGCGCAGAACGCAAATCTGAATCTTCACTAGTCATACGGATCAATTGTTTTGCAGCCTCTCCGTATAAACTTCTGCCTTTCAAGCATTCAGCACTTAGAAGTGTTGCCCTTGTTGCAAACTGAGGCTTTTTACAACTGTTCGAATAAGTTAATATTGCATCATCCATATATTCAATAGTCTTTCTATTAGTTTCACCTTGCATGAATGCACTTAAAGCAGCCATTTCAAGAGCACCTGCATAATAAAGCCAAGCTTGATCTGCTGCAAAATCTCTTTTTGCACTATGATATGCTTGGTAAGCAAGTGAATAGTGACCAAACATGAAACATAAGTCACCTAAGCGACGCAATTGTAATTCTGGCGATTCTGTTGTATAACTGAAATCCAAACAAGCTGGAACTTTATATATTTATATATGCTATGTTACAATTTTTTTCATATCTAATACTATATGAGTTATAATTATATGAAAGGATGGTATATAAGTATTGATAAACAACATACATTACAGCATTCGACGGAGTAGGTCCTGGTATTCCAGGTTTATTTGTTCCAAACCATCGTCTTGTAGCACTAAAAAGTGATCTACTAACACCTTTCTTATTTGAAATTACATCGTTCAGTAAACCAATTTGTTTTTCTACATAGGGAAATAAACTTTTTAAACAAAATTCTGTTATTAATGTTCGTAATCTTTCAAGATCTTGCGTAGACAATCTAGCACCATGTTGTGTTGCTATGTAACTAGGAGAATCTGCCCAAACATTTACATTTATTGGAGTATCGCTAACTGTTTGTCCTTTCGTATGTACAGTGTAATTTAGATTTTGTGATTTTTCAATTGTTGGACTCAAAGGATGAATTGTAACAGAAACAGCTTCTTGTCCAACTTCTAAAGGTGTGTTTACAGATTCAGATATTTCGGAAGAAAAACTAACAGTACTATTTACATCTGGAGAAACTAATACAGAATTTTGTGAAGTTACTGGTGTTCCAGCCTGGCTGGTTCTGAAATAAAAATTTGCATATACATTCTATCAACGTTTAAAGGTTGTAATAAAAAAAGAAAAACATACTTGTCTGTATCTGTTGTAACTTCATTTGGCATAGCAGAAACACCGCTTGTATCAGCAGGTGTACGAGGAGAACTACCTTGTTCGCTACCTCCATATGTTTCCGAAGGCTTTATTAAAAATTGACTCCAAGGATCTGGCAAATGAGTATTGTCGTCAAATTGACCAGGAGGTCTTGAATTCATTTGTAATAAAAAACAATTATTAGCACCATAAATATTTTTCATTTCTGTAAAAACTAGTTCAGCCCTGCAAAATTATAGATAATTAATTTGAACGAATAAAATTCAACGTATAAAAAATAAAAAATATTAATGTAAATACTTATTCCTGTCGTCTTGTATAGCATCATGTACTAAGATATAATATCTAAGTGTATTGTTATTAAACCACTTTGGCAATTTTCCAGGTATACTTTGATGTAACTGTGCACCCATATTTTGTATCTTTTCCAAAGGATTGTCTTCTGCTGTAGAAATGACTACCATACAAGCAAGAAAATGCTTTGTGAATTCGTGATCTGATGGAAACTGAACGCTTAGAAACATTTCTCTCCATGCTTCGAACCAAGGAACCGAGACAGGTATATCAAGCTCTGTTGTTCCAATTCGGATAGAAGTTGTATGCTCGCACATAACTGAATTAACTGCTTCGTTCAACATTTTTCTAGCGATGCTTGGGTCTGGTGGCTGTGCATTAACATCTTGTATAAAAAGTCGAAGATTCCTAATAGTTACCGTGTTTCCTTGCGGATCTTTAAAATGACCTATGAAAATGAATATATTATACAATATATTAATGTTCAACAAGATTACATATAATACAAACAATAATATATTTATAATGTATAATCTGTATATTTATTTTGTTTAATAATATGTAGTGTGTTAACTTTATTATGATAAAAATTATACATATAGTAGACATTAAAATATTATCTATGCCTACATAGAGTATTTTACATGTACGATGTACTTGTACAAAACATAATATAAAGAGAGGTAATAACAAAATGCTGCTTTCTCTTTATTGCAACTAAATAGTCTCGGTTTTACATAAATCTTACAACAAAATTATAGACATATCGCGGATTAATGTATAAAATTAATGTTGGAAACTAATGTATAAAAATAATCATGAAATCCTACCTTCGGTATTTAACTTACAGAACGGTTGTAGAAGTTCAACAAATGATAAATTATTTTTCTGACAAGCTGCATCGGCCGCGGTTGAACACACCGCAGCAATTTGTGGGGAGAAAGCATTATTTATAAACTCACGAGGGGTTAACTTACATTGAGCCATGATAATTCTTACAATTTCTACAGGTAATCGAGGTTACGTATTACTAAGAAGTACAATTACACGACGATGATCATTTTGGACGCTACATTACTGACATTTATTATCTCAGCAATCGACAGAAACCGAACTTCTAATGCATCCCAAGGCATCGAGATAAACATCTCTATCGAACAGCTGTTTTGTGGATATTTACCCACGAAGGGTAAAAATATGAAGATGACATATACATATCGTTGATTTCGGGGGTCATATAATACTAACTTTAACTAGAAAATATACAAAGTCACTAGACAGCCAGCCATCTTTGGTACTAATCGTGTTCAACAATATGGCATCATCGTCCCCTACCAGCATCCAGAATACACCTACATATACATTTCTCAATGTTGCAAATATCAAATGTAATTTTATACATGAATCTGTATGTACATGCTTTTACAGATATCTACAGCATAATACAATTTATACACTATTATTCCATACTTTCGGCGGAATTTGTTAATACATTAATCGTTCAACACAAATTAAATCCGAAAGCAGAATTGCTTTATCAATTATTAATCGTTTTCAAGATATTAAACTAAGTATGTTTCTAACTAAATTTCGAAGGGTAGTTTCATCTTTTACAGATGTTACAGATATTTTAACTAATTTCGTCGTAAAATCAGTATGTATGTCACCGCTGAAAGATTAGTGCAATAGAAATGAATGCATTGTGTCGCGTCGAAGATGCGTGCGACCATTCATTTCTGTTGCATTAATTATGACCCGACATTGACTGGGATCCGTATCAGATATACATATGTCTCGACCTTCACACATTATTTTTTATTTGAAAGGCAAATAAATGTGATTTATAAGCGTCGCTACCAGACAGCGTTCGTTTATGAATAATTTAATACACTTCAGCAACAATTTACATTCGCGATCCTGTATACATTAAATAAAAAAACCTAAATATACATCGATGATGAAAACTTTGTTTCAGAATACATTAAATAAAAAAAGTTACGACGCAACACTAGTAATTTGCTCCAAAACATGTGTATGCACAATACGAAAATAGCAACAATGGAACAAGAGACACAAGAAGATCAAAAAGAAAACTCTTGCCTCGTGGCAGTGATTAGATAATAAGTGAAATCAATCGTAAAGGAGGGGATTTCAAGATAATATTGAAAAATGGGTCACCATCAACAAAGAGGCAAGGGTAGATTTCAACTTTGAGCTCTATAAGAACGGAAAATTATGTATCGAGCAGAAATTGCACTTGGATAAAGTGGAGATTGTTATAACAATATAATAAAATAATTCAAATGAAGCCGCGTTACGAGATACACCCTGTATATGTACCCCAAAATCATAGTTGCTTTATAATATTATTGGAACATTTCCAAAATATGTTAACAGAATGTATATATTGCACAGGTAATTGCTGCAATATTATAGCATTGCGCTGTATGGTATCTTATTTGTATTTTCTATATATTTGATACGTCTGGTATAAACGCAATTGAATTAATTACTTAATACGTACTATCTTGGTCCGCGTATCAGAAATAAATACTGTATAAATTATGTCAATGTCAGTATGCAGTAACAAAGCAAAGTTTAACCTCGTTGGTATCAGTAGAGTTAATAAGACTTTGACCTTAGGCCATAGTCGAAATTGAGATTTGCGCTTTTTTAACTCGAAATCCTGTATGTTTAACTGCCTGACGATTAATCTAGTAATATTTCTTCGTTTAATACCAGTTTTTATATCAATACTTTCGATTTTGTTTAAAAGCCAGCGAAATATTTGATAATCATTCGGGATTACATTTTGATGCAATCCATTCTATTAAGCGTGATTTGACTTTGATCGTTGTTTATCGAACGATTATTATCCGCCAATGACAAAGATCTATCTTCATTTGACCAATCAATTTCTACAGTGATTTCTCTCTATCCACGCCCGTTATAAGTCTGAACTATTTTCTTAACATTTTTCGCGTATATCACCATTTTTCAGCACATTCCAAGTGGCAGGTGGAAGGGTTGGTTGTACCGATATTCCAGAAATGATTTGCGACGGGTGAGTTTGATTTTCATGGAAAATTTATTATTTACTGTAAGTTCTATTTTTTAAAAAGCGCGTCGCAGAATCATAATTAATTTCTGTCCGCTATGCGTAATTTCATTCAGACTTTTTAGATCTTTCATATTTTACAGTGACTCACTTTTTATGTTTAGAAATTTATCTAAATAAGTATCGCCCGATTTATTTGAATAAAATCTTTTATAATTGTCTATATTGTATAAATTTATTATTAAGGACAATTAAAAAATTATTTTTATGATACTTTTTATTCAAAAATCGAAAGTTTTGAAAGAGTTTCCTTCTTGTTGAAATAGGTTAGGATGAACAGTCTGTTTTAAAGAGTATTAGTAAATAATACAGAAAAACTAATAAATGTATAGTTTAACCGGACGAATTAATTTGATGGACAACTAAATTCATTGAGTAATTAAGCAATTACCGAATTACATTTCATAACTGATATGATTCTTGTAATCTAATTATGATTCATAATACTAATATGATATATTAATAATCTAATTTTATTAATATATAAATATAATTTTCACATATATTTTATCATTGATGAAATTTATTAAATGTTACTAATTTTTAAATAAATTATAAGATTATTTGGATTCAAATTTGTGTAGCTTTGACCTTTTTGTTAATAATTCTTATGAAACTAATTAAGCTGTCATAAATATTTGTTATTGATATTTATTATTTTTTATAGTATTACCTTATCTTAAATACCTTTTAAATACCTTTAAAATTTTTTAACATAAACATTAAATTGTTTGTTTCAGGAACAAAGAATTTAAGATTTACGAGTGATACATACATATGTTTTTTCTTCATTGAACATACAATAAAGTTCAAAAGATGGGGTTGATGTCAATATTGAAGCAATCCACAATAATTCACCTGATGTTTGCTATATCATTTTTCACATCAGGATTGATAATCAATTACTTCCAGTGTCTTTTGTACATTTGCCTTAGGCCTTTTTCCAAATATTTTTATCGGAAAATTAACTATTATCTCTGCTATTCTTTTTATACCCGTAAGTCAATGTTTCATTCTGTATATCATATTTCATATTTTATCTATAATTTAAATACAGTTTATAGAATTAATTCTATTAATTTTGTTTTATTTTATTTATTTATTTGCAGTATTAATATAATATTAAAAGAGTTGTAATTAAATTTAAATTTATGTTTCTAGAGTTGGTTTGTTTGACAGAATGGTGGTCCGGATTAGAGTTAATATTGTACACAGATAAAAATGACTTTGATAAATACTTTGGGCATGAACATGGGCTTGTATTAATGAACCACACCTATGAAATAGACTGGCTCGTTGGGTGGGTTTTATGCGAACGAATTAAAGTACTTGGTGTAAGTTACACATACACACACTATTTCAGATCAAAATTATAGTCATATTAGTACACAACATTTGTGTATTTCAGAATTGCAAAGCATATGCAAAGAAGGCGATACAATATATTCCAACATTGGGTTGGGCATGGAAATTTGCTGAAAGTATATTCTTGGAAAGAAACTGGGCAAAAGATAAAGAAATAATTAGTAGCCAAATTACGGAACTTGCAAACTATCCAGACAGTATATGGGTAATTAATACTAATATTTGTTTTTACATCTCATTTTTAAGACGTTATATTGAAATCACTATTTTATTTTAAATGAACTACAGTTACTTTTAAATGCTGAGGGGACACGTTTTACGACACGAAAACTAGAAGCTAGTCAAAAGTTTGCCCAAGAAAAGGGTCTTCCAATATTAAAATACCATTTAACTCCACGAACAAAAGGTTTTACGGCAAGTATACCGCACATGCGAGGTAAAATTCCAGCAATTTACGATGTACAAGTACAGTTTAAGCAGAGCGACCCAGTGAAACCAACAATGACCAATTTGTTATTGGGAAAACGAGTTGTGTGTCACATGCACATACAAAGAATTCCATTAGAGGATGTGCCAGAAGATGATGAAGCTGCAACCGAATGGTTGTATAAAGTTTATCAAAAAAAGGTAAGATTTCGTAAAAGTAGTTGCAGAAATATCAACAGCCATCGCATTAGTTATTAAATTCTTTTCTTTTCTCAGGATCGTTTGGCAGAGAGTTTTATTCAGACAGGTGATTTCTTTGCAACCAGTGGTGTACCCAAAACAGATTGTTTGCAACTTCCCAGGAGACATTATAGCCTTTTAAATACGATATTTTGGGGAGTCGTAGTTTTAGTACCAATGCTTTATTATTTAATTATTCTTTTCTTATCTGGATCAACCATATATCTTTCTATTGGTGTGGGTATACTTCTCCTGTGTAAGTATTTTGGTAATATAAACGAAATTTTATATTTATCATTCATTTCTATTGTTCTAACAACAATTGTTTTTTGTTTTCTTAATTTCAGTCTATTTACTCATGCACAAAACGATAGGAATGTCTGAAATAAGTAAAAGTTCTTCTTACGGAGCTGATGATAGTAAATCAAAGTGAAACAGAAGAGGAGAAAATAATAAATGGAATACATCATGAAAAAATTGATACTTTTTTAGAGACTATTGCTAAATGAGTATTATCGGATTATCTTCTCCGCGTAATGTGTTCCACGTGATGGTCTCTGTACAAAATCACTTTACGTGACATGTTTATAATGGCTTGCGAAAGTATTTGATTTGTACACTGTTAATGGTACCTTTTTTCATCTTGTTAAATATATGCAACTGTATATTTGAATTGTTTGCTTCAATAGTTATAATAATATTGGGTTAGTTATTTGCGTGCCTTTATATTAACTGTTTAATATTTTTGGAATTTAATTTTTGAAAATTTTATAGAATGTAAAATTTTGTTTAAGAGAAAAGAAACAAATTTGAAAGTTATAATTAAAAATTGAAGTTTCTGGATCTTAACTCTATTTATTATAAGACTGCACACTTTATTAAAAAGAAAAATCGCCTAATATTATGCTGATATTAATTAAATAATATAGTTGCAAATAATTTTGTTAAGGTATATATTTTACCTTAACGTTTTTATTCAAATACTTTTGTAAGTGGGTGTATGTTATGAGTGTGGATGTTATGTATATAAGGAAATACATATACGCACATATACAAATATATGTTTGGGTATGTCTTCTGAAGAGTCTTCTTACTATCTCTGTATTCAAATTAACATTTGAACTTAACTTTCATTTTTGTTTTTATTTTTCTTGTATAGCTGTTGTTACTGTTAAATAAATGATTTAATCCAAATAACTGTATTTTTTAAAGTGTGTAGTATATAACTGCCGAAGTTTGTTAAAGACGTGAAATTCCATAGCAATTATTTTCTAACTTTCGAAAAGTTTAATGCAATACAACTCGAATCTTATCGCGTGAATTTTAATTTCTACAAATATATTTTGCACTTCATTCTAATATCTTTTAAGGAAACGAGAACCTACCATTCTGTTGTCTAATTTCGGTGTGTTATTTCATGATGTTTTTCCGTATAGCCTTCAAAAGGTCTAGCAACATATCGAACCGTTCTTAATTTCCCTCTCGCGTCGTAATATCCATACTGTCCTTTTACTGTGCCATCTTGGAGCCTTTCTTCCAATCTGTACTGTCTGCTCTTTCTAAGAAAATGTACTACGTATTATTAGTTAAGTACTTATAAAAAATATATAATATTTTGTTTATGATGACACATGTGCATACATATACAAATTCTAAGCTAAGCGTTTGTAATAAATAAATCATTTTATGTCAAATTTTTACGAGTAAAGTTATATTAATTTATTTATTTAAAATGCATTTTTATTTTAGACAACTCACCCATGCCCGGTATCGAATCCAAAGATGTACGTTTGCGGCCCTTCGTGACCTTCCATTTGAAATTGTATTCTATCTGACTCTTTTGATAAGTTCCAAGGGTTCTCATATTCTTCTTTTCTTTCTTTTGAACGTTCATCGTTTGTAATTTTATTTTCTTTCGAACCATGTAATGTGATATTAGTGTTCTTTTCCGTTTTAAACTTCAAATCTTTTTTACGGTGTGATGATAATTCCTGATTGTCTACGCGAAGTCGATGATTGGCTGCCAATACGAGGACTGCATTTGTTAAAATCTATGCGACAGAAACGAGAAAATAATTGTCAGAAAACGTAAATTTTTACACTGATTAATTTGGTATTCAAGATCTGAGAAATAGATCGATTCTCCGAACTATGCAATTCATTCCTGATTTGTCTCGCTTTCACGCGTTTTTACGGTTCATCGAATCTCGCAATTTACTATTATCTCGACTTACGATCCATTTACATGCTACTACTGCATGAAATTAAGTTTATAAGTATCGAAGTGACAAATATATTTTCATATTGCTGTAACAATAAAACTAATAATAACAATGCAATAAAAATTTTGGATCTACTCGGAACTATTTCGATACGAATACAAAAGTGTCGAAGTAGCGAAAAATTTATATTTCGGGATATTCCAAAATAATTCACAGTGTCGTTAAATTATTGTTTAGCAAAATCATTTCCCTTATAATCTGTATTATATAGAAATATATCGTTTAACAGGTACCATTTTTAAGAAATAAAAGATTAAGAATATTTATAAAGAATACTAATGTGTTCAGAAAGGCAATTATTTGATTCGTTTACATCGTCGATTCAAATTCGATTTAAATCGTTAAAGTTTATTTAACGGACGAGTTATGTGAAAAGCTTTTAGAAAAGAATATCTTTACTTACAAGAAATGTAATACGCATTTTGTGCCTTTGGTGCGGAAGTAGAAAGAAGAGGAAAAAGACTGACAATTCTCGTGCAAAATTCTTAAACGAATTACCGCTTCATTTCTGTTCCATTGTAACTTGTGAACAACTTTCCTCCACATTTCTCCCTCTTCGACTTCCCCTTCCCTTTGTATCGATCTTTCTAGGATTAGAATCGATATTAACTATCGAACGTATGGGATGACTAAAAAAATTCCATCAAACTTAAAGTAAAAATACTTTTTGAGAAGTTTCCAATAATTTATGCAATTTTATAATTGAATTAAATCGTCAATTGTAATTGACAGTTGAAATTAATTGTTTAATCGATCGATGAGAATTATAATTGATCGATACTCGCCACTGTTATCGCACCCCAAAGATCGCCATCCGCATGTTTTGCTCTTGACTATAAGAACGAACATTTTGCAATACCGAGTCTCTCATCCAGAACCACAAAACAAGCTTTTTCCTGGTTAGAAAAATGTTCTGAAAAGACAATGAAAGATTTTACATTGGTTTTTGTTCGGATGACACAACTTGCATGCAACAGGAAATGAATAATTCCGGATACAACGTGTCACTGGAACGTCCACTGAACTCGTATTCTTTTCAAAAGTAAAACGACATGCAATTAATGTCAAAACGTTTTCCTGTTAATTCCGTTTATATACCCGACCGAATGGGAACAAACTTTTATTAACCATACCTTAAATTGACGAAACGTTGGTGAAGTATCATGAGAAACTTTTTCCCGCTTGCATTATGCTGCATTATTCTATTTTTCCTTAACGAGGGAATAGTAAGTTGTTTTAACGAGTACTTAATAAAATGCAATATTTACTATCTTTCGATTTACGGAGAATTAGTAATATTCAAAATTACACAAAAAATTATTATTTTTTTAGTCATTAAGATGCCGTTCGGGGAATCAGGAAGTAAATATGCAATTTCAAAAGGTACTGAAGACCTGTAAAAAGCGTTATTCTGATTCAAATACAGACAGTGAAGATTCTATGTCTTCGGAAAGTGATTCTAGTTCTGAAGAGGATGTTGATGATAATAATTTTTTTTCCACAAAAATGGATAAGTCTCCTTACAATCAATCCATGAATACTCAAAGATACAGGTGTAACTTAAATTATAAATTAGTCATAACGATAATATTGATAAGTCATATTGCTATCTACATCTATCTTAAATCGAATTTCTTGATATCTTATTACATACATCTACAAATTACAAAATTTAAAATTGACAGAAGATTAATAAAAATAATAACAATAGTAAATGTTAATTTTATTTTATAGTCTTTTAATTAATATTTTTATGGATATAGAACTTCCGAAGGGAACAGTAACATAAAATCCTATTCTTTCGATCATTCAACAAATAGAAACGTCAGGGATTTTCCAAATTCAAAAAATATTCGTAACACCAATGATCGAAACTCGTGGAATTCTTCAAATCGGAATAATAAAAAAGATGAATTTTATAACGAAGATACACGCTACACTAACAATACTGGCCAAGAACAATCTGTAAGAGTTAAATTACAACTATATTATAAACAGACGGTTTTATAATTTAATATAAATTTTATTAAATTTTAATGACTTAACATTTTGCAGTGTATCGTGCAATGTTTCTTCAACGAATTGAACGTCGTAAGTATAATTCAATTTATTCATTTCGTTTGATGATTCTTTTATGTAAAAAGAAAACTGAACAAAAATAATAATGACGATATGTATGTACATAGTCGATAATTATTTACTAAAATTTTTCATTAATTAAACTTGAAATAATAATTTTACTTACATATCTTTTGTTAAAATAGTTTCTCTTTAAACGCGTGAAAAATTATACTAGGTAGACCAAAAAGGATTCCCAGAACGAGATTCGGTGATTCCATTGATGAGTCAAAATATTCAAGATCCGGAATTGAAAGATTTCGTTGAAGAATCGATCATAGAATGCTTTCGTTATCTTGAATCAAATAAGAGGGAAAAGTGTGAATTTTCTCAGAACCTTTTGAAATGTTTAGCTGAAAAAGGACATGAAGTAAGTATTTATTTAAATTCGCATTTGTTAGTAATAACTCTATTTTGATTAAAATCAAGTATTTAAATCAAAATTAAAAATTATTCGATTTCCAGAGGTGCGAAGACTGGGAAAATTGAAGACACTTAATCCATCAGAATTGTTTAAAATATATTATAAAACAAAAAATAGCGTAGAAACAATGTGTATAAAGTAAATAAAAATACTGAACATTTAATATATTTGATCCAATAAATGTTGCAAAATTTCCATATTGCAGTTATCATTCACTGTATTGTATGAACTATTAAATTGTGATGTGAAATAATTGAAATTCTATAACAACGTTATAAATTGCATTAAAAATAGTGTCTACGAAAACATTACATGTGTAATAAAAATTTTCAGTACAATTTCACACAGTTCAGTTGACATTAGAATTTAGATTTTTACAACATTTACAAGTGATGTCTTAAACTTTACACATTGTGATCATAAAAATTGCAAAAATATTATAATTTATACACTTTAAATGTTACATGATTAGTATCATTTTTTCAAGATTTAATAAGTGTTAGGAATTATTGCTACAACAGAAAAATTTTCATGATAATTTAATGGTAATAATTATTCTATTAACAATGCATCAATACTTTCGAGATCATATAGCGGAATTTAATGTTTTACAGTGCATTCAGAATACTAAAAGAAAATCAAGGTCGAAATTAGTCAATAGCAGAATAATATTCTTTTACGTTCTTCTTTCCATTTTTATAAATTTTTTTCTATAATTTTTTCTAATCCATATTTAATAAATATTGAATAATATTTGAATGTTGCTAAATTTTAAGTATTTAAAAAGACCACAGCATACATCGTTTTTGGTTAAATCTGTTTGTAAATTTGTTTACATTCTTGTGTTAGTGTACACAACATTTTGCCAAAACGTTTTAAAGCTACTAATTCTGAAATATTTTATATAAATTGTTGATAGTAATATTATTAGGTCACTTACATTTCAAAATAGTATGTAACGAATAAACTATATTATTTTCAATTTTTACAATTATACCTACATATATTATATTATAACATACATATGAATATGATATATCTGTATAAATATAAAAGACTATTTTCTTTTCTTTAAATCTTGAAAACGTTTCATTAAATCGTCAAAATCAATATCTTCGTTAGAAGACGGATCATTAGGAGGTAGATCATCTTCTGATGGTACAGCTGGCAAATCTGGGAGCTGAAAGTCATTCATTGGCATTTTTGATCTTGGTTGTGGTTTTGGTTTCTGATCAGACTGTAATAAAAAAAATTTCAAAATTTACTAAAACTACCGAATACAGACGAGATATTACGGTAATCCAATATTCTTATTATTGTGTTACCTGCTTATTTAAATCAGGCGGGAATGAACAATATGGCGGAGGTAAATCATTTTCCTAAATATAAAATTCCATCGTTAAAATATATTGTACGGAAAATAAAACCATGTTAAGTGTTGTATATTTCAATTGTTTTTGAAAAGTAACATTAGGAATACTCACAGGCTTGTTACCATTGGAATTGTCTAATGGAATGTTGTAAGAAACATTAGGATTGTAAAGAACACTTTGACTCTTACTATCTGAGGGCCCTGATGGAGGTACAAATCCTATAGGTCCTTTTTCTGAATTCTAAAAATATAAATTAATATGAAAAATTACTAATTTTTTTTTCATCACGTTATTTTTTATCAAAACCAATACAAAATTTGTTTAAAAGGTTTCTTTGTATATTTAATAGTTTCAAAGATAGCATTAGAAGGTTTTGTCAGAAATTGGAGAGGGATACTTTGCGGATGCTTCTTGTTAATATGTCTATAAAATTTTCTTATATTACAGTAAATAAAAAATACTCAAGCATAGAAATATCCCATACTACTAAATCAGCTGATGGATTGGGTAATAGTGGAGGTTGTGGAAATCCAATGAATCCAACTGGTTGTGGTATACCACCACCAGAAGCTATATCCAAATTGTTTCTAGTTTCTCCATTAGCACCAATGTCTATTAACATAGCATCTTGTCCTTCATCCATTACCTATGGTGTTAAAGTTTATGCATTTATTATGGTTTTATTGCAATACATTATGTATTATTATAATTATCATTGATTTTAATTTATCATGCTTACTTGAGGATCTGGCTCATATTCAACATTATAATTCTTTGCAATTTCCACAAGATACTTTTCAACAAGAAGTTTAGACGGTGATTGCACACTCATCTTGTGTTTCAACTTTTCAGAGATAGTCTGCACCGCCTCTTCTCTACAAGCTTCTGTATATTGCCTGCCATACTTGGACATTAAAATGTCAGCGATCACTTTAATCTCTTGAACATCGGTTTGAATTCTAGGAGCAGCCCAAATTATTGTAGAAATAGCTTCTGCCAATCCGTCGTCTAAGTTCCTGTAATTATGAAAATATAATTAGCATAATAAGATATACTAAATGCATTTAATATTTGTATATTACTAAAAAAGAAAATAATGTTAAAAATTTGAGCGACGTAATTGAAATATAAAACAAATTCGACATTTATAATCATCAATAAAATATTGCTCGTACTTCATTTGTTGAATAAGTCCAAAACGTGCTAAAAGAAGATCACAATACATTTCAAGTAATTCCATAGCTTCGACCATGTAATCTTCCCTAATAATGTGTTCGACGCGTATTTTTGCCCTTTCAACTTTGCCTGCGGCAATATAATCGGCAATTTCTTTCCGTGCTTTTTGAGCAAGCTCGGTTTTCTTTTTTTCAAGCAATTTGAGCCGATTTATTGCTAGACGCAGATGCGTCTTCAATTTTGTATAATTTGGCCCGCTCGAGAACATATTCGTTTAATTGTTCTTATCAGAGGTGTGAGAAATTAATATGACCTCTCATACTCTTACGTAGGAGGTAGGTAGAGGTTAGTCGGAGAATGACAGAAATGACAGCTCAGACAGACCAAATCTAATTCAATATATAATTTTATCGTGTACACGTATTGTTGTATTTTTCATATGTGATCTTCCATCTATCAAATTTGCATTGAGATTTAAATGATTATACAACAGAGAATATAAACGAAAGGTTCACTATATAAATAAAATACTAGGAAGCAACTTTAGATATGAAGGCGCATTGTTTGCGTATCGCATACGTCACAGATATTTCTACACACACTGAACGTGCTACAATGCTACAATACAAAAGAGTTGAACCTGAACATAGCCAGGTATAGTCTGTAGTTTCCTCAATGCGCGTTGCATCTGCGCATAAGGAGAAATATAAGTCAAATACGAAGTTCTTTCCGACGTATCTAATAATACTATTAATATTGTTATAAATCAAATTTTAAGTATAATATTGTTGAACATTCGTATAGTAAATGCTCTGTAAATGCAATTATATTTTATACGTTGTTTCAAACAAAGTTGTATTAATTGTTGAAGTTAAATTATGTATAAAAGACAGTCGTTTTAGAGGGCTCCTTCAAAAGAAAAAATCGATCGATCGATTACTTGGCGATAGTCTTGTTCGCATATAATATAACCGAAAGAAAAGACGGCGGTGCGACGACTCACATTTTATACTTTGTAATTTCATTTAACTCCACGGGTTTTCAATGTTTTATTCGGCTGATCTGCTTTCACTTCGACGAAGGGGCAAACTCGCGCGATGCTGGTTAGCCGCAACTGTCAGTGAGGCAATATTTAAAAAGACTTGTAGGTCGGCATCGATTACGAAGATTGACGTGGCTATTCTTTGGTAAAGTCATCTCTTATGTGCATATATTACGCATTTGTTTTTTAATGTTTGGTATCGTTTTGTTTGTTATGCATTGTTATAAAACTAAAATTCCCATTAGCAACTTGTTGATCTTCTATTAAGAAACAAAAAGCATTCGCCAGTAGGTTTTATTTAAACGGTATGATGGGGGTAGCTGTTCAATCACCTTTAGCAGCTAATACTTCGTACCCCGAGTTAATTTTGTAATATTACACGATATATGGGATTAGATACGAAAAAGTTACGGATTCTTTTGAATAGATCAATTTTCTGATCGATTATTCTCTTCAAAACACAACTTGCTCCTTTAGCATATGATCTATATAAAGATATTGTTTATTTAACTTTTTTTTTATTAGTATCATTGCATTTTCTACGGTCAATTTTTCGTAATAATTATTTCCATTGTTTCGAAATTTCTAGCGGTGAGATTTTGTCGACGGTCCAAATACGGGATAGCGATAACTATTGCAGATTTAGTCTATACCTTTCTTCGCAATTAATGTACGGCGCGACGAAAATACGCTTTTATCAGACCAAACTACTTCAAGGTAATTTCGCTACACATTTGAATTTAAAATAATAAACAAAAATTAACAAATGTAAAGATAATTTAATTTTTTTTATTTTCATTACAGATGAGGTATTCTCATTAAACATAAAATTGATTCAAATGAACAGGTAACAATGAACTAAAAAATCATAAGTTATGATATCATACGTTTTTACAAACATTCACAATTTTTGTATTTTTTTGTAATTCGAAAAATTCAATTTCATGGCAAATTTCTAATGCACATTATTTAATAAAAACTGTTAATCAATTAAAACAAAACAAAATTACACATATTATTTTTACAGACATGGAAACCAATTTAATCTACCAGTGGCTTTTAAGGAACCAGATGATCTTCCTGTACATAGGATGTTACATGACCTAGCATCGCCATTAAAATTACATCTCATCACAGAAGAACCTTATACTTCCCTTATGGAACATTTGGTAAGAAAGCTTGATCAAACTATGTTAAAATATTATTAAAACATAAATAAGTTATAAATTTGTTAATGATTTTTTTAAACATACAATTGCTTGAACCAAATATGTTCCTAAGTGCATACTTCTTCACCACTAACACCGTGTTTCTGAGACTTTCAGCAATCATGATCTCTATCCATTTTACTTTTTAGACTAATTTAAATATTATTTAAATGTAGATGCAAGATGAAAAGAGTTTCGGAATGTTGACTGATTTTGAGATGGACAAATTCTTATTACCTGAAGCAGAAGAACAACAGAAGTTCCTGTTAGTTTTCCATAGTTCCATTGGTCCCACAGCTCCAATTCCTTTTACATTCATAAGTTGACAAGTTTGAAGTTTAATAGTTTTAAAATTAATTTATAAGAATGCAAAGAGAAATGAAACTATCTTCAAACATTATTGTATTTTGGGTAAACGAAAGTATATCCTTTTTCCTTTCCACATTTGTCCTTTTTTTTTCTATTAATCTTTGAAATATTTTGCATTTGCTTGTCTATTTTTACTTTGTTGGCAATTATAGAGTTATTTGTATCTATTCACTAGGAACGAAATACGAAGATTTGATTGGAACGAGTCAATATTATTACCTTTAGGCAATTGTAATACATTTGAATTTGATTTACCTAACGCCGAAGAAGAAATACGAATGCTTTCTGCTAGGAAAGATCAGGGAGAGTTGGAAATCAATGAAGGTCTTTAAATTACTAATCTAATAATATACTATTAATAAATGTCAGTCGTTTTTATCAATTGTATTTTTCAGAAACCCAATTTAAACAACCTGCCCCTGCAACTCCCAAAAAAAGAAGTACAAAATCTCGTAGTGAAACTCCAACGAAAAAACGAAAGGTATCTTAAGGAGAAAAGATTTAATTCAATTGGGGTCATGTTTGTTTTCAACATTAATAATTTTCTTTAGTCTAAAATTGTTCTAACCCTGTCTTCTACTTTGAATATTTATAGTATTAGTAACATTTTTGGTTTAATACTCTTGTAATTAAATTTTGGAACTATTTTTAATGTCTTATTTTACAGTTAAGTTCTGCGGAAGTACCTATTTTGGAACCTTCAGAAGTACTTGCCCTGAAACCTTCAGAAATATCTACATTAGTACCTCCAGAAGTACCTGCTCCTGCACCATCAGAAGTACTTCCTCTACCATTTCCAGAAGAATATGTATTGCAGATTAGAGAGGCAATTGCACAAATGGCTGCAGTTGAACATGCATCAGAATTTGAAATTCAACTTCCTGCTATTGAAAATTCCGAATTAATACGCGCAATACGGCCAAAAAGAAGAAGAAAACTTTTTGACACAGAAACTAGTCTACCCAATACTGTAATGCGAAGCTTGATTGCAAATGTTGCTGCCCATACTACGGTAAGTTATTTAAGAATGAAAAACCTAGCACGTTTTTAGAAATAATCAAACTATAAATAAGTAAATAACTTACACAGAAAAGTTATGTAATGCATTTTATTTCATTATTTTTCAGCAACATCATTTGCATGCTGCTAATACTTTACCATCAGCAAATGAATATTTGACTCAGCCTGCATTAAAACTGTTGAACAGACCATGGGCAGAATCTTTGACTAAATCTTTCAAACGACATCTTAATAAACCTTCTGCTGTCTTGAATGAATTTCTGGATTTTGATATTGATCCAAAATGTAAGTAACATAATATCGTTTCAATTCTATTACATTGATTAAGAGATTAGGCTCAGTGTTCTAGCAATTTTATACAGATTATATAGTGTAACTTCAATGTGTGTCTTTATGTTATCTTTATGTAGATACGTTATAAATTAAACATATATCTGTACAATTGTAATTTCATAGCTGGAGAAACTATACGCCCGGACACATCGAATAAATCACACGTTCAAGTAGAAGAATTATTTAGTAAAATTGGAATAACTACAACTGAGACATCTGATCATTCTAAGACGTTAAAAGAATTACATTCGATTATTGAGTGTTATCCTACAGTGCCTGAAGAACAACAGAGAAAAGAAATTGAAGAACCTTCGGTTCCGCTTCTAGAAGTTACCGATATTGAAGAGAAATTTAGGTATACTTAAATACTTAATTAATGAATTTACTACATTTAATTTATAATTTTATGTTATACATGGTATTCATTATATAAATTTGTTTTGTCTTTTTCTTTACATACTTATCATATTAAAGTTAGTATTTAACATTAAATCTAATTTTATATGACAGTATGCAAATTTCACTAAACATTAATGTTTACAGAGAGACTACTCCACAATTAAGTAGGAGAAAAACAAAAGATAAATCAATGTTGTCCGATACTCTTAGGTCAGTATGCTTTGTTACTTGTAAATTTTATATATACGATGAAATAAGTACTTTAGCATATGACATTTATGTATTATCTTTTCGCTTTTTATTGTAGTTTTAATAATAGTGTGACAAAAAGAGAGTTCTTAGCATTGTTGGAAATCCTTTGGCATGATACAAGCGTAGTCAAATTTCATGATGTAATTCCACCTAGTAATTACAATAAAACTGATGCCGCGTGCACATTTTACTACTGCTTAGGTAAGTGCAATCGATCATTCAATTTAACATATTTAATTACGATATTAAAGTCAAACGGCATTTTACTGCAGTTGTTTCAAATATTTTTGTAAAGTTTATATAAATAATAATTTTTAAATTCTATTTTCTTTTATTATGAACTTTTAGAATACTATGCAGAGAAAGTTATAATTTTAACCCAGACTGAATCTTTTGGCCCAATTTTTATAAGAAGACACCCTTCAGAAAGTAGCGATGATAGTAATGCACATACAACATAACGAATTCGTAATAGTTAAGTGTGCGTATGCATGTGCATACATGTGCATGCATGCGTATATCGATAATTAAGATATACTGTCTAAATTTAAGCTTTAATATACTCAGTATGAATTTATTTTTATAAAAGAAATATACAATAAATTTTGTATATTGCGTATTCAATTAGTAATATACATATAATACAAATATTTCTTTGCTATAATTACTTTTAAAATACAAGCTGCGTGAATTACATTGTTGTATAAATAATATTGTACTAATAAAGCACATTATTGACGAATTGTCTTTATATTAAATTATATTTTGTGTATAGTAATTAATTACAGATATATGTTACCTATCCAACTTTATATTACACAGCATAATTGTAATATCAGATTGATTCTGAAATTGTTCAAAATAAATACACGAGGTGGAACAATGGCCTTTTTAGATTAAAAAAATATATTTACGTCGTAGCTAATTTTGAAATTGATCGATTAATGATATTTCGTTAAACATTAATGCGCGTATAGCAGCAGATATCAATATAATTATTGTACTGTGCAGCTTTTAATAGAGATCTATGTTTTTGAAATTTTTACAGTTATTCAGTAGAACTTTATCGTTTAAGTTTTCTTCCCAATATGTTTTGCTTTCAAATTACTTAAATTATAACTTTAAAAAATTAACATAAAATTTGATTATCACTCCTCAGTTATTTTTGGTTGAGATTGATCAATTCAATGAAACAAATATATATATCTGCATTTAAAGAAAACAAGATACATTTGAAACAATTTCTTACCGCAATTTTTTTGAATAGGTTAGTACTGTTTATAGTAGACAAGCATTAAATGTACTTGCCTTATGTATCTGTGCTATAAGTAACTTTTATGTTTGCATTATTATTCGCGAAGCCTTGCTAATCGTTGTGTAAGTTCATCCTGTTCCTGGCTAACAGTAGACGTTCCTATACTACCTAACTGTCCAGATGGTAATTCCATATTTAATTCCAATCTGTAAAAATAATATGAAATAAAATTCGACATTAATATTTCTTTATTTCATCGTTACATTAAGTAATTAATTATTTTATATTATACGATCATTTTTAGGATAGATACTCACCCAGCTTCATCTGCGACTTGCTGTAATAATGAATCAACATCATTTTGTGGAACATTGGTAGTTGTTGTTTGAGACATTGCATTCTCCATATATGAACTTTGGACATCTAGATCTTCAAATTGGCTTTCAAATTTATCCATCAGACCTACAATTAATTACGCAAAATATTAACTTTAATGTGATCATGCAATTACACTTTATGGTATATTTTACCAGTATGCATGATAAAAAGTTCTTTTTAGTTTCAATATAATAATATGTAAAAAAAAATATATTTTATAAATATCTACATTATTTCAAAACTATGATATTAATTAATATATCAAATTGATATTTGTTCAGTTACCTGAAATTTTTTCTAAATTCATTGATTTCATTGCAGCATCCATTGCTTTAACTACACCAGCCATTGACTGAGTGACTTTACGAGTAGTCAAAGCAGTTTGTACTCTACTAGCTACTGCATCAACTCTTGCACTCATACGCAAATAATTCAATGCTTGGTTCTTTTGACGAATTGCATTTTCTGCATGAATACGAGCACCTTCCATATTACCTTTTTGAATAGCTTTCTTTATTTTGGCTTTTTCAACTTTCTCTTCTTTTTCGCATTTTTTGGAGTTTCTCTCTAACTCCTTCACCGCAAATTTCAGGTTAAATAAATTTTCTTATCAATAATTTAGGAAAATACTTCGCTTTTTTTAAATTTATTTTATTCTATCTTGAATGTATACTGATAATAACTACATACACTTTTCAATATTTTTGTATATTTCATAAAGAAAACAAACAGAAATAAAACGTTTTATATTATTTAAATATTTAAAAATACTATAAAGAGAATTTTATGAATCCAATGAACGTTTATTCTTCGATTGAAACTTTAAATCCTAACCTCGTCAAATCTATCCTAACCTTATTTAAAAAGATGAAACTGTCAATCAATACTGTAATCAGTATTTAGATGCAAATGTCAATTAGAATTGGTATAATCTATAATAATTTAATTTAAAATCAAAACTATTAAGACTCGTTTGAGTGTCTTAATCAGAATTGACAGATTAGAAAATTTTAGCAAAGACAATAAACAATTCACATTACTTCACAAAATTGATTTTATCTTAATAAAATCTGCAATTAACGTTCAAAATAACTAATGTTACATTTGTGAAATATTTAAAGGATACTTTCCATCTGAGAGACGGACATGACTGATTGTTCGGCACCCGTTGTGGCGAAAAAAAAAATAAACGTTTGAACAAAATAAATTTTCCCGTTTCAAGTCACGACTCGATTGAGCTGAATTTCATTCGACCATTGAGTAAATTAACACGACAAACATCAACAATAGATGTTACTTCACTGTAGGATTATATATTATCGGTTTAAAACACTTCGCACAAGGTACTATTAGTCACTTTTATTACCAAGTATTACTAATTTTCTTTGATCTAACACAAGTGACAGTTGAATTTTTCTTTAGTAGATGGAAAGATCGAAAATACTTTTTAGTGCACAAACTGCCATACCGATACAGAAAATCTTAAATAATGTAACTATTAGACGTGAAAGTCAATTAGATTTCACAAAAAACTTGTTGTTAAACACTTGGATTTGGTTACTTTATGGAACCAAAAATTATGGAGATATTTCTTCAAAATTGGATAGATTTTGATCTAGATTCTAAAAATTATGAACTTAATGTTAGAAAGATATGGAACCAAAAGTTATGCGCGCTTAAAAATGCCTTATTTTGTGGATTACGTTGGCCGCCATGTTTGCTCGTTCACTATCTGTTCAATGAAAAGAGCCCGTTGTGTTTCATTACTCCCATTTTTTACAATTTATAATTTTATAAAAATGTTTATCTGTTGCACGTATAGATAACCTAGATAAATGAACACTTTTGATTTAAGCGTATTAAAAAGAGAAATTCCAAAATTAGTGGTGTACGGAAATTAAAAAGTCCCGAGATTCCATGTTCGAAACGAGATAAGAGAAATTACTTCAGATGATTCGGGATCAGAGTTGCTAGGTAGAAAAGTGGCATTATTAATGGTCATTTACCACTTCCTCTTACTTCAACCGCCAGAAGTTCTCCGCTCTTCCTTTCAACATTGCCTGATATCAAGTGGCAACAATGCAGCCAAATTTGGCATAATTGAGTGCATCGACGGCGACACTAGTAACGACAAACTTCCTTCGCATCTAACAAAGTGGTGGGGAGAGCAGACATATTCTACCGCACGAGCCGCATGTTACGCCAGGTCAACACTTCGTGTAACTTCGTGCAACTTCGGGAAATCGATAAAGAAGGCGAATGCGCGCCTTTCCTTCTTGATCTTGAACAGCTAATTTATGAACAGTTTATTTTATTTGATTTCTAGGTGTTAATTAATTCTGGTTGGTGACCAGGCGCCCGAGGATGGTCACCGTGGGGTTTTAGCCGGTAAGAGTCCGGCACTACTCGCTGTTGATGCACTCAATTATGCCAAATCTAGCCACACTGAGTGGCAAAGTATCGTCGTCTAGGCTTTGAACGGTGTCGGCGGGAAGAATGGGGAAGACCGGGAATTCTAAACGGTAACCATGCTCGGGGGACATGACGATGTCTAACGTAGCCAAAAAAAATAAGCTTGACAACATGACGTAAAGGTCCTCACTATCGTGCACTGTACTCAACAATGGGAGAAGCAACGAATTCTATTATACCGTTGCTTCTCCCACAATTTCATACGTATTGAAAGCCCCCAGGTCAGGTTCCTTTCCCATTCCTTAAAAATGGGATTTAGCTTAATTTTTTGACTAAGCTGATTGTGTCATTGACTATCTACTCAGGATAGTAGTATTCAACAATTGAAAATTAAATAGAAATAATTATCGAGGAACTGATTTAATCTATAAAAAAAAGATCAGTTAATGTGGTGTTTAAATACTTGCAAAAATTCTGTTTGTTGTACTTCTCTTTTTTTCACAAAATTAATATCACAGTTTTGATTTATCAAAATACAATCGGTGTTATATAAAATATAAGCAGATAAGCATTTGAAATGTTCTTTAAAAATATTCAGTTGAAAGCAATATAAACTCCTATGAGCATTATATTATAATTATATTATATTTTGAATTGAACACTTTACACAAGTTGTAATCATTATACGATTTTGTAAATTACATCATGCTGTTTACTCATATTTCAAAATTCAATCAAAATTGATGATCAATGATCACTCTTAGTCTACTTATCCAGTGTAATTCACTCTATGCTAACTTATACTAAGCTTAAAGCTGCAGCTTTGAGTATTCTAGCTAATGTAAGCGTAAGAGCTTGTATACATTAATACAATAAAACAGAGAATCAAACGCATAATCTTTTTACTATGGCTAAATTGATTAGAAAGATTCATCATTATAGTAATATAATCAAGTGATAATTTGCACTATGTGCAGAGTTTAATTTACATTGTATCATTGTATCGCTTATTTTATTAATACAAATTAATGAATTACTTTAATTATTTTTCGTACACAATAAATGCTTATCTGTAAATAATTATAATAGTTTTCAAGAACAAAAAAGCAATTATAAGCAGACATATTTCCATGAAATTATCTTTTAAGCAAAAATGTTTTCACGTTGCAACATATTTATTTATATTTAAAAATTTATTAGTAATGTCAAGTTTAAAATGCAACCAAATTATTGTTATTATAATATGCACATGAATGTAACATGCATTAGTATCCCTTAACATTTTACTAAATTATCAAAATGCAGATATTAAACTTTAAAGAAAGTTTTGAATAACTGAAATGTTCAAATGGCCTTTCGATTTGCAGATCTGTATCTTTCTATGTATAAATCCTAATATATTGAGTTCGTTGTTATTACACATATTTACAATGTAGTATACAGTCTAGAACAATATACTATATTTTAGACGGAAGCTATCTATATATTTATCTATAACTAATTCAGACAAGCAACTTTTGAATCTACAAAAATATGTATTACATGCTATGTAGAGTGTTTATAACGACAACTAAGTTCGATTGTCTAAACAATGATCCCTTTTGCAACAATACAAAGAATATTGTATAACTTCTCTCGTTAGTAAATATCCTACAGATAATTTAAATTTTGAAACAGCTATACATGACAAAAGAATGAAAAGAGCAGTCCAATATTTGTCAAATTTCAATTGCTTGTATTATGTTCTTAATAATTAGATGTCGTAATGTGCATACAAATCTAATGAAAATGTTAATTAAGTTAATTAATTTCAGAAATAACAGAATTTTGTCTTTTAATATAAATTTTTTAAGGGATTCAAGGCCTTTATGCGGTGAGAAACATGTTTGAATTTAACTGATGCATTCATTGGATATACAATTTTATAAACAAATGGAATTAAACAGCAAACAGTTTGAAATTTATTTAAATGAATCCACACTGGTCACCTTATCCAGCCTTTTTTAAATTCATTTTCAAAAGATTAGTAAACATAGAAAACACACAAATGAAACACACCTGTAATAATGAGACGAAACAAAATTCGTAATAAAAAAACATTTAAAAAAATAGCAAAAAATTCTATGAATTAAATATTTTCGCTTATTTTACTCGTAAAGGTATCTTTTTGATTTAAGCAAGATCAAGGTGAATTACATAAGAAAACACAAAATATTATATGCTGAAATAATACATTTCATTAGATATAATTAATCTCAACTGTTAATACTAATAATCACTTATTAAAATAATTAGTACTGGTAATCATGCCAATGTGAAGACATTTGGAATTAGATTCTAATTCGGGGATATCTCATTTAATGCATATTTTATGGAAAATTTTGTTTAGGAAGTACTTTATAAATTGTAATATATAATTAAAAAATGAGAGATCCTCATTCCACTTAAAATAAGAACTGTTATGCTTTCATTTAACAATATATTATAAATTTCTGTGTTAATGCTATTCGGTCTATTATTTTTACACTTTTTTCGTTTGCTATACAATTTATAATAGTAACAACTCAATGAGTCAATCAACATTAGTTGCAATAAAATGTTAGGAAGTATTATTTGTCAGGAATCGCTTGTTTCCGAATTATATTAATATTATAAAACATTTGCTAACAAAATACTCATAATTTCATAAACATCTGCAAACCCTTTCGGGACGAACGCGAGAAGATTTCCCCTCAAGGTGTAGTTGAGCACCGAAATGGCATGAACCAGTGAGTTCTACGTGAGTATTTTAACATGTTATTGTGGCTTTAAAAATTCATACCGAATTGCAGTTATATGCGGAGTATACTTCTAATAAATTGTAAAATTATGAATTGTCGGCGTTCACTGATTTTTGAGCTGATATTGATTAAGCTCTGCACAAAAGATCATTTGTGTTTCAAACATCAAGCACAGTAAACATGCAAGAATTTTAATGTAATAAATATTCATGATCTAATATACTAGAAACAATTAATATTGCTGAAGAAATGTATAGTCTCCATCGGCGTTAAAGGCCTATGTTAAGTTAAAAAAGGGCTCGTGACGCACCGATTCGGCGCTCGTCCCAAATGGGTTAACTATTTCAGTAATCAATACTGATAACTAAAAAATAATTAATTGGAACATAGTTTTTAGAAAACAGGTGTTAAAAATGGCTAAAAAACAAAAATATCTTGATTAATTGGTGAAACAATAATATTTCACCTATTGATCAATTAATTTCTTATTAATCAAATATAAAATTATCAAACTAATAATCTATTACGAAATATATAGTTAAGATGATGTAGCATAAATGACACATGAATAAAGTTACAATTGTGATAAAGAATTGAAAAATTATGTAACCATATGATTGATTAAATATCAGTTAATCTATGCCAAAGTAACCTACTGATTGACACATTAGTAACCGACAAACACTATTTAAATATTAATTAAATAATTAATAATTAAATTAGTTTTTTTTTATATTGCATGCCAAAGTATTAAAGTATATCACAGAAATACTGCAACCTCATCATAATAAATAAATAAATCTATAATTCTACTTTTGAAACGATGCGTCAAAGTTTTACTTTCTGTATAATTATGTACTGTTTTCAATTTATTAATCAATTAGTAAGTGTTTAATAATTAACAAATTGAAAACGAAGAATTAAATTAAATACTTGTTTAATTATTAATTATTTATTTATGTTTGTAATTAATTACGCAATTAATTATTTATACATTGACAATAAATTCGTTGTGTAATTAATTACACATATTAATTGATAAATCAATTATTGGAAAGTGGTAAACCAGTCAGTTACAAAAATTTATTGACTTAATAGTTTAACTAATCTAATATGGACATTCTTATTAAAGTAATTCGTCTATTACCTGTCAGACAACATTGAAGATTTACCGTGAACTGAAAATGTTAAATAAAAGAACTCTAAATTTTAGTAATCCATAATATTGTTTATCAATGTCCTTAGTCATATCACTTCTGCTCTGTTTTATCACAGGACGGCATGCACTTGAATCTGACATCGAAGTTAATTTGTTCTTGAGAAGTAAAAGAACTATTATCTTCATCTTTTTCTATATCCTCTTCATTTGCTTCATCTTTTGTGTCATTTTCATCTTCATCTTCTTCATCTTGTTCAAGTAATTGCTTTCGTGCCATCTGAACTACTTGCCACTCTCGATAATGGCGTTTTCTCTTCGCTTCAAATGCTTTTCGTTTTTCTAAAATTTTTATAAGTAGATTGATATTTCTCTTGTCGTTTTAAACAATATCTTCACACATATTCTTCTTTTTTTGAGTAAATTTAACTTACTGATTAGTACCCTATATATATTTTCACAATACATATAAGAATTTTGTCCAAACAATAATAATAATAACCTTAATAATAAATATTTATAATCAAACTTAAAGTATAAATTTTGTAGTTAAAAGATTAAAGGTACAAGAAATCGATTGACCATTAAAAATTGTTCAAATATTCTTATTATAAAATTAATTACTTACCTCTTTCCTCTGGTGTCTCTTTTTCTTCTTCATCATCACTTGATTCTTCAAAAATTTTTGGTTTACTGCTTCCTGCTAACCTATGAAAGTTAAAAAATAAATTGTACAATATCCAATTCATAATAAACAAATCATAAAAGAAAATACAGTATTCATGAATTCTAATTATTACAATTTTTAGTTAGTAATTAATGATTTTATATATGACTACAATACAATGTCCTGTGTTTGTGCAACCAAAATCCTTTCTAATCTACTTTAATATAATTTAAATGTCCAATCCAAATTTGCTAAATGCTATTGACTCTTTCTTTTTTGTATGTATTTTATAGAAAGATACAAAGAATTTGCAGATAAATGTTTAAAAAATTACTTACTTGGCAGCAACAGCAGTCGAATCTAATTGATCAAATTCAAATTCAGTGTGGAGGCCTTCATAGTTGTATGGGGTTTTTGGTTCATCGATCTTCATATGACCATAATCTTTTTCTGGTGGATGTAATGTTGCTATTATATTCATTTCATCCCATGTCATCTCTTTACTTGGTCTATAATAATAAATATAATAAAATATTAAAATTCTGCCTTCAATAATAATATGTATCAAATTAAATTCTAATTCAAATTGTTTTCTACATAATATTTAAAATTGTTCTACGATGCTTCAAAAACAGAGTCTATATGAAATTATACTTTTAATACATTCTATCTAGTTCTAACTGAAATTGTACTTTAAATATGAATATTAATTCACTTGAAAGTTAAACATTTTTAATTTTAATTTTTAATAATAATTTGAAACTGAAAAGAGATGAAACAAACAAATATTAATTTATAATCATGAAACGGAATTAATAAAGTAAAACTGCGAGAAATTAAAGTACGCAATAATAACATACGTTCTAATTAACCTAACCTAAAAAAAATTTTATGAATCTACTGTTAATACCTGATCATTAATTAAAAAAATAGTTATCTCTTTTTTCAATAATTTTCTATGACAATTAAAAGGAAATAAAAATTTTAATAGAAGAATATAAATTTAACATATTGTATAAGATATGAAAAATGTTTACCTAGGTATATCCGGATTATCAAAGCTGCTGGATGTTTTTAAAATTCCTTTGGGAGGCCGTTTTGAAAGATTTTCTGCCATTTTGAGAAGAATTGAATTCACAGTTGATAATTATAAAACATGACCGATCTTTATAAGGATAATTTTTCGTCACAACGTTTTCACACAAATCAGGGCTAATCAGGATGACAATTGTTTACAAATGATGGCAATTTGCCACCTTGAAAATTGTTAGTTTAGATCACAAAATCATGAATTGTGATTGGTGCCATGTTGCACAACACGTTATACAGTGAAGAATATTTCAAGCACATTACTTTGCAACATTTCAATGAGTTTAGAATGGTTAGTGGAACGTTAAATTCTAATCCTTGATTATCACCATAATGTAACAGAGAAGGAATCGCAATATTCATACATGAAAGCATTCTTTATTATCTACTAATCCATTAATTAAGTTAAGGACTTTTTATAACTATAAAAGAAGTTTTACATACTATTATACATCATTCGATGCATACTCGGCTCGGGATGCGACTTACTGAAAATACTGAAACGCAAAAAGCAATATCTTATTACCAACACAAATTTTTCAGTAACCTTTTTTGCATTAAATTACTAGTAAGTTTCCAAGGAATTTTGTTACGTATTTACACTTGTTGCGCGTCCGGCGGCGTATTTCCGACTCTCCGTAGGGAATTCGGCGGGGAACGCTGCCCGTGGAGTGCTTAGGCACTCTGCTCCTTGGACGCGGGAGTTTCAAACGAAGATCGCTAGATAAGGAGAATAATAAATGGATACAAGGATTTGAACACACGTAAATAGTACTTTAATTAACTCAATAAAAGAATATAAAACAAGACAACCAAGATTTCGCAGGAATCTTGTGACCCTTTCGTACACTTCCGCTCTCTTAATTCAAGATGCTTCTCTCGTTGCCGATTCAACTCTATTAACTAACTCAAAATAATACAAGTACGATCTCGCTTAAGTTACAATGATACGTCCGTTCACTTTCGATCTCCGGATTCAACTGTGTTGCTCTGCCGGCCGGTCGAGGCCCAGCCCACACGTAGGCCCCTCCAGATCGTCCTTTCTTTCATTCGGGCCGGGCGCAAAACTCTCGCACACGCGTTCCTCGGCACACTCCCCCATCCCTCGAGAACGGTCCTATGCGGCACGTGGTCGTTATCGTCTTTTCCACGCAGCCCGTTTCCGGCTATCGATAGCGCACGGCCCAAGTTCCAGGAATTACACACTTAGGAGAAGGGATCAAAGGGGAGCTCACGATGATCCAAACATCCGTCTCCAATAAATTATTGGCTAATCTATTTCCCGAAGTGAAATCATTAACCTCTTTTAATCCGTAGAATTGGCGCGGGCTCCACTTTGTCTCCCTTTCCTATTACATTCGTGTAATCTATTCAAACCTCGCGCCCCCCAGAGCTTCTGCTACACGGCGCCAGGCGGCGACCACAACATTACGTATTTACACTTCTCGTTCAACGAGAAAAAACTTGTATAAATAAAACCATATGATTTACGATAGAATTGAAATATGACTAGAAGTTGTGCTTAAATCTGTAGATGACGATTTAATAGAAATTATATATGTTACTATTGATGTATAATAATGACAGTTTTCCAGTGAAAGAATTAATAAAAGAAAAATATATACAAATACTATTATAAAATATATATTATACATAGTTACAAATTCCATTTAAAAGTATATCAAGCATCAAGAAGCAAGCTTATAATTGAATAATATTTTATCTATTCAGAAAATCTCTTAGCATAGCAACCACACATTATAGTACATAGTAATTATCTGTATGTACACATGTATCTTTATATTCTATTCACGTAATTTTAATTACATGTTTCAATTAATTTTTATAGGAAAAGTTAATACGTACTTTCATCATGTTCTCCATGTTTAACGATGGATCGTGTTTCAACGTATCGATGTATCGAACTAGAAACATTTATCGATGCATCCTTTCACTAAACATGCATTCTAAATGTTAATAAAATGGAAAATATTGAAAGAGCTTGAGCTTGAAGTTTGAATAAACATTTAAACGTGACAGTTTGCCCAGTAATTAAATGTACCCTGAAACTAATGTGATGTCGACTGTATGTGATGGCGGGTAAACAGTTAGTAAGCCATCAGCAGCAGTTTGTTGAAGAAATTAACTACGATGAAATTCAAACCGAGCAGGTATCTTAATTATGCAGTCATTTTCTTAATTCCTTAAACAAACTTATTTTTAACTTTCTGTTGTTTTATAATAAAATATTAATTAACATTGATTATTTTCAGTTATTCGGAATTTCCATGATTTATCCTTATAGATTTTTTTTTAAACATAACCTAAACAATATCAGAAGACTCTTTAAGTAACTCTAATTATTGCTATTGACGAAGTGTACTTGAATTTTTATACATTGTTATTTTGAAGATAAGATTTAGAAAAAGATTTCCATTTAAAAGACTATTAATACAAAAATTTATTGAATACATTTTATTTTAACAGATTGTTGTTGTATTTATCACTTCCTAAAATTTCAAACAAATTTAATACAAGTGAATAAAATTATGTACATAAAGTCAGGATATTCAAAAACGTTATTACTGAATTATTATTTCAATTTAAATTGTATTTTATATGCTGGTTTTATTAATGTTAATTTTATTTTATCAACATTCTCTTAATTCAAAGAACACTAAAATATGATATTTATATAAATTACTTCATTTGTAATTTAGACAAACATTTTTGTTACTTTGTGTATATATATATAAATAAAGTTTTATGTTATCTAGAAAGAAATTACTTTTTTATGTAGGTAGTAGGAAAAGGTTCTTTTGGAGTAGTGTGGAAAGGAAAATGGAGAGGACAATATGTTGCTGTAAAATACATAAATTCAGAAGGTGAAAGAAAGGCCTTTACAGTAGAAGTGAGACAACTATCAAGGGTTATGCATCCTAACATTGTTAAACTCTATGGCGCTTGCACAAAAAATCCAGTTTGTCTTGTTATGGAATATGCAGAAGGGGGTTCCTTATACAATGGTATCTTTCATTTTTTATTTTGTGAAATTATATTGCAATTATTTATATATAATATTTGCATATATACCCATTATTATTGTTGTTCCTCAGATTAATTTTTGAATATGTTTTGTTTTCTGTTTTATAGTAAAATTAGTAAGCAATAATAATAGTGTTTATATAGTACAAAACACAAAGAAAGAACAATCTATTTGTTTCTTTGTTTGTTTTTTAGTATTTGACATTAACTGTTATTTATCATTTTACAGTTTTACACTGTAATCCTCAGCCGCGGTATACTGCAGGTCATGCAATGAGTTGGGCTCTACAATGCGCACGGGGTGTTGCATATCTTCATAATATGAAACCAAAACCTCTGATACATAGGTAAAATAAATTAATGTGTGTTTCTATATTTTTATTTGTTGGAAATCTGATTTTACATTAGCATAAATGTAATATGTTATTTGAATATCGCATTATTTTTATTTGTATTTTTAGAGACTTAAAGCCACCAAATCTGTTATTGGTAATGGGTGGACAAACTCTTAAAATTTGTGATTTTGGTACAGCTTGTGATTTAAATACATACATGACTAATAATAAAGGTTCTGCTGCTTGGATGGCTCCAGAAGTATTTGAGGGTTCTAGGTATACAGAAAAATGTGATGTATTTAGTTGGGGTGTTATTCTATGGGAGCTATTGTCCAGAAAAAAACCATTTGATGAAATTGGTGGTTCAGCATATAGAATAATGTGGGCAGTGCATGTGGGACAAAGACCTCCTTTAATTGAAGGATGCCCAAAACCAATCGAAGATCTCATGACCAGGTATCTATCAGTAGCAATAATGATTCAGTATATAAATGTAATGTGTGACCAGAAATGTTTTCTGGATGTATTGATGGATTTTAATGATTCAAAATGCAATGAATGCGCAACTGTTCGTAGATTGCCGTTCTACAGATAGAACTTTAAACGTTAATATACTTTTTAGAGAAGCCTCAATCAACAAATTGGTATTCTTGATTCATATTTTGGCCTCTAGAATCTCCCATTAAAATTTTTCCCAGGGGTGGCCAGACACCCTGTATGTAAGAGTACAATATCATTTATAGTAATACAAACCATTGAAAAGTACTAATGATGTTTGAAGTGTAAATTCATACAAGACACAAAATTTATCTAAAATAAATCTATTAATTGAAGTATAGACAGAAAATATTTTTACAAATATAATGTTAATAATGATTACAATAAACATAACGATTATACTTTTCTCTAAATTTCAGCAAGAAATTTCTGCTCATATTGCAAGTATGCTTAAATATATTAGTTGTTTGTTTGACATAAAATTTCTTCAGCAATTTATATCCTCTTCACAGTGTTCGTACTTCCTTTATCGCTAATGACGATAACATCAGTGTACAGTACCTTCAAACAATTTTATGTACACTGTACCCATGTCGTTATGAATAATATATTATAGTAGATTAAGGGATGAATTATTTTCTTCAAAATGTTCCACAATTTAAATTATTCTTCATAGAGAAATGGATACTGCTTCATTATTTCGATTGATTTTGATTTTAGAAAACCCTTGTTCACAAGTTGTAATTGTGGAAAGTTCATTCGCTCTGAGATTGATTTACGTCTTTATTTAGAGCTTTTCTAAATTTTTTATTATGAATTTTAGGTCTTATCCTAGGTGAGGGTGAAGATTGGGGCACATAGTTCATCATAAAATTTTCATTAAAGAAATTGGGGTCTTTTAGCAACTCCGGATTCTTCTTCGAGTCAGCGATCCACTCGTTCATCCCCCTCAATGTTTAGGCACTGGGAGCAAAGTTTAGTGGTAAGTGAAATTGTCTTCAATGATACTTGTCCATTATGGATTCCATTAGGTCTAATGACTCGTCTACATTTCCTTTTGTTTTTCTCATGATGACTGAATGTTAAAAGGTACGATTTGTTTCTCAAATTGTTGTCTATGATAGTGTGAGTTGATTTTGTTGTAAGAAATTTGATGAATGCTCCCAGTTATTTTCATCACAAACTTTTCTGACAGTAAAATGTCGAAAGAAAAGTGTTGAATTCAGGAAGATGGAAAATATTTAATAGAGTAATTGAATGTACATTAGCTAGAGATCTTCAATAGTTTCCAGAAAGGTGTACATTTAAATAATTCTAGGAAAGAAATGTTACAATGGATAGTTTTCCATATCCTCGTAATTGCGTACATTCATTGTACACAATTACGTTTGTATTGTTGGTAAAAGGGAACAACTGTTAAATAGTTCCAGTAGAAAGAAGTGTTTTAAAGAAAGATCTTACCTTCAGGTATCTACTTCTTGTTTTACATTACTCGTTAAAAAACAGTTTAGGAGTATTTAAGAGAATTTTTAATGTGTCCACCCTTGTAATCAAGATTATTAAGTGTACCATATTACAGCTTATGCCTACATTACCTCTAACATTAGTGTATTACTTGATACAACAACTTTATGAAAAAGTCCTGTGTCCTTTTCAATGGTTTGGATATTCTTGCAATATAATTTATTTTATGTATGAATTATAGTAATATTTTACAAATTTATAGTACTATTTTAGTGCTCTGTTGAGTCAAATTATAAAATTTATTATAATTGCTTTTTAAATCACTTCATATTTAAAATTTTATTCAATTATGAATAAAGAATACTTTTGGAAAATATTTTACTTGATATCTGCTGTGATTCTATTTGTTATTACCTTATATTATTTCATAATTCTTCATTTTTATATAAATTCTTTATAGACACTGTACAATTCAGTAATTACAAATACTTGGTTTAATATCAGTATATAGGTTTTCATGTCATTTAACTTTATACAGTCTATATTAATAATTGCTTAACAAGTATGAATTTCACATCGAATTACGACTTTTTAAGTCACTTTCGTGTTTATTCCACAAGCCATCATGGGAATAATATTAACACATGTTCTTAATATTTCAGGTGCTGATTTTCTTTAAACTAAATGTTATTTATTACAGGTTCATCTGTACTTAACTTATTTGAAAAGATTATCAACTATACTAGTACAATATAATATATGTAATGTTTTCTATAATCTTAAGTAGCATTAAATTTGACATAGATATTTACAATCTAATTGAAAACATGGATTTATAATTCCAAGACCAACATTTTCAAATTGTTTTTATCCAATGAAAAAGAAATAATTAATTTTTCAGGTGTTGGCACAAATCTCCTGAAGAAAGACCATCAATGGACGAAGTTGTAGAAATAATGACAACCTTGTCACAGTTTTTTAGTGATCATTTGGAACCTGTTGAATATTCTCTAAGTATGTGTACTACTCGTAAATATACATATAAGAAAAAACACGATGTACATATGTATAGTAGAAAGAATTTAAAACGAATTTAAAACGAAGTCATTTAAAATAATACATGTGCCAACATTCATATTGTATTTTCATTATTATGTAGGTGCCGAATCAGAGGAAATTAGTGACAACCATGTTTTGAAAGATGACACCTTAGATGTGACTAGTACTTTGGACTCTCAAGTAAACGGATATGCTGCTAATGGTACTATCAGAGTTAGTGTACCTGTTTCCAAAGAAAAGTCGGAAATTCCAAATGGAAGAGATAGTTCATCCACTCCCTTCTACGATTTCAGGAATGTTTCTTGTAAAAATAATAATTCATTAGACAATACAACCCATAAAAAGTTGCAGAACAAAAATTTTGCACCACTACATATTGATTGCGATCCGGTTAGTATCATTTGATCCAAGTTTTATAATAATATTTGTTTAAATATTAGATTTTATAGCCATTGTATCTAGCAATTACTCACATTAATTGATTAATGAAGTAACACAGACAATATAAAGTAACATTTGATTTTATTATTTTAATTGTTTTTAAAATAATTTATTAATAGTTGAGTCATTGGAAAGATCGTATAAAATTTTTATATCTCCTTTTCTAATATATTTTCACACTTATTTTTGTAACACATTTTTATGTCTATAATTACAGAATGCTTGGGAATTGCCAAGTTCTGATCCACCGTTAGTCTCTCCCGTATTGAAAGCAAAAAATACTGCGCAAAGTAAGTGCCATATTTTTATAAACCATATAAGTTACGAATAATTTAATTAATATTTATATTTTAAAATGTTCTACTTTTCTCAGTGAAATATTAATTTTATGAGTGAAGTATTCAAATAATTACGAGTCATTTGAACCTAGTTATTATATTAATTTTGTTGTTATATTAATATTGAGGTAAAAACTAATCTTTCCATTGATTGCTTTAAAATTTTTGTATCATATGTTTTTCCATTTTACTTTGTTAAAGAATTATTTTTCTTCACTCATTGTTTAAGCGCAACACGGTACAAATGATTAAATTATTCGTCGATAAGTTCGTCGTTGTTCTATAGCTGCAAAAGAAGGGGATCTCGCTCGGGGGCGAGAGCTTCGAATTTGTGACTCATCGCGATACTACTCTAATCCCAAAATAACGTTCTTCGTATGTTCCACAAAACCTTGCTTTTAGCGCGGAATGTGTGAACGCAGACCTATTGTCGCCATTCAAAAGTTTTTTAAATAATTGATAGCGACGAATATAATTTCGTTAGACTTTCGAAAAGTACATAATTTATGTTTTACTATTTTCGTTTTATGTAAAAAAAATACAATGTTTTCACTAATATCAAATTTTAGATTTTTTTTATACTTTTGCGATCGGATGTAATCGACAATAGTTATAATAAATAAATAACGAGAAATTGAAATTAATTTTTAGATGTAAAAATCGCGGTTTTAATTAATAATTTCATTGTTAAAATTGAATGTACATTGTTTACAATCTTATTTGTATATATTTATGTATTCGTATAATTTTATGCCATCGTTCTATTTTATTCATACGTGTTTTATGAATGGTTCGCGTTCTTTGTGCGGAGATGTATAAAAGTGGAATTGCAGAGAACTTAAACGTTGCACCTGGCACGTTGCGATTTCGCCGTGACAAATTCCTTTGGGGTTCGTCGATCGGCGAAATCTACCCTGGCAAAGGGCCCGCGAAAACAGTCACATTGTGCAGCTACACTAAATTTAACTGACGACTAATCGGTAGAACCTGTTCTTGATTGACACCTATCGACGGTAATAAAGGTCATATTCTAAAGTCTTCAATAATAAAAAAAAAAAGAATTGTAAATAGCACAGTAAAACACAGTCTCGACAGAGATTGCGTGGGACCAGAGTAATGAAAAACTGTTTCAATGATAAATGATTAATAATTCACGAAATATTTCATGGTAAAGCTCAGCGAATGTTTATCCTTCGCCAGTATTGAAATTAACAGTTAAGAGTGTAGCGTAACGTTCGTCTATTAAAGCGAATACTCTTTTGTAGCAGATTCGAGTTCACTTGCAGTATTTTCTCAAAATGTGATTTGTATTTGCTGTTCTCACGAATGCTTCTTCAGTTGTTTGCCATGACATCGTTGTAAAAATCAAAGTTTCGACCTAATCAGCCCTGAAGATGAATTAAGAGCTGAAGAACCGTATTTTCTTCTTGGCTCGTGCTTGCACGTCATGTCTGGTGGGGGATACCTCGAAGCAGGTGTGGCTGACTCACCAGGCCCAATATAGATGCACGTTTGTTTAGTGCTTTCCCGACCCACCATCAAGAACGACGGTCTTTCCTCTTCTTTCTTCTTTTTCTGTTATCCTCGTTATCGGAAATTTCATTCCTACGAATTTTTTTCTCATCTTTTTCTCACCGTTCGGTTAGTTGATATCCTCGGAAATCGAGCAGTTCGTGGAGATTGATCGGTGTGACACCTTTCATGTGAGAATCTTGATTTTATTATGAATGAAGCCTCGATAGGCTCCAGTATTTGGAAATGTGCGAGGAATGCCCAAACATCGTAGCCACGGACACCCTAAAACGGTGCTGGGTCCTTTTGCGTTAGTACTTTTGTTTGTTTATTCCACTGTCAAGAAGGATGACTTCTTTAAGATTGGAAAATGGAAAATTTGGAGTAGGCGAATAGGGGTTGAAAATTTACCCATCCGATCGGCACAGTTCATTTATAAATGAACGTTGTTGATTAAAGGCATAATTTCTTGTAATTTGACCATATAATCAATGTTTGAAGTTAATTAATTTAACCGAAACAAAGTTCAAAATAAAAGAATAAGTTTTAACATAAAAATCAAGTGAGCCATTGGTATAAATAATGTATTTAATTGTCATTAATTCGAATAAAGAAGTTCTAAAATTAATTTATTATATTATAAAAAATAGTTTAATAAGAATTCGTTTAAAAGAAATAATTTACTCTTAATTGTTTAAAGATTGACTCTCATTTATTATCATTAATTAACAGGTAATAGTACAACTAACGAAGATCTAGATAATGTGTACCGTCTGCTGGATGCAGATTTAAGGCCATTAACACCAGATCAAACTTGTGAAAGATCAAAAGAAATCTTTGAAGAGCACAAACAACTAGCACAAGAGTATTTGAAAGTTCAAACGGAAATAGCTCTTTTGGGGCAACATAAAAACGAAATACTTAAAAATTTAACTATAGACAGTTTAAGGCAACAGGAGGAACTTAGAAAACTTGAAGATGAAAAAGCAAGTTGATTTAATTTATGACTTATGATCTAGCAATTGTTTTATATAGTAAAATATGTTTACAATGTTTTATCCATGAATTTATGCAAGTTTAAGATTGAATGTAATAAGTTTATGCCCATTTTCCAATTGCAGGAATCTTTGATAAAGCTGTATCGAAATCTAAAACGACAATTGGAGATAATGAAGAATCAGAGAATAAATAGTGCCCTTTTAAATAACACTCAAATGGTGGGTCCTGCAGTTTCAGGAAACAATGGATGGTTTGTGGTACCTTGTCAAGATCCTTCAAGGCACTCCTGAATATTAGGAATATCCAGATAAAATAAATAAGTTTGTTTTTATTACTACGTCTATAAAAAAGAAGTTTTTATCGTCTTTTAACTTTAACGAAAAATGAGCAATTTTCTGTGAAAGTGACGAGAATACATTGCAAAAACGATTCAGAAAATCAACGTTTGAAAAAGTATTTATTACGCCATAGGATAAATTATTCAAAATGTTATAATTAAATGTTAGATCTTTTTTTTTTTGCATTTGATTGAAACTTCTGTTAAGTTTCCCACAGATTTTAATCCTTTGCGGACGGTGTCAGCATATACCGAATAACATATTTTTATTGTTTCGGACGTGCATCAGGAAGTTCTTTAGAAATCCACTATCATAACTTGATAAATATTGATTTCATAAATACGTATGTAACAGTTCGTTACATTAAAATAAAACTTATACATTGGATAAAGTAATTTTTAGATATACGTTAGTTTTCTGCGCTTCCCTAATGTTCGTGATCTGAAATGTCCGTCCGTAAAGAGTTAAAAATGTTTACGGAGAATTTTAAGCTTTTTGACTAAAAAGTTGTGGGTCTGTAGAAAGAATAACTTTTACTATTTTGTCTGCTTTTGTCGTAACTATTTCGACTAAAAAGATTGTTTCAGGTCAGTGTCATACAAGCGTTATGCTAATGCATCTTGAAGCGATGCAGAAAATCTCTTCTCTTAGTTTTGGACACAATTTTTCGTTTATGTCGTGTATTAGAACATTGGTTTTAAAAAGATATAAGTTGCTGGAATCGCGAATTGCTATGTTATACTGCTTAAAATATAGAGAAAATATTCATATTATCATTTTAAAAACATTTACGGCAAATTTTTAATTTTGAATAAAAAAAGTTGTATAAGATAATTTTTATTTTGTCTGTCTTTATTGTGATTATTTTATTTAAAGAAAAAGATTATCATGTTTGTAAAATTACGCTTTCGCATCTTGAATTTAATTTTATATAAATTTAAATTCTATGTATGAAAATAATTTTCAAAAACTGCTGATAAATTAGATTAGCTCTGCAATTATATAATTGGTAATTCGTAATTTGTAATTAACGATTAGCTGATTGACTGCGACGTAGCAATTAGTACATAATGATAAGTAATTAAGAAAATATTGCATCATTATTTTATTATCAAAAATAATTTACTGACAATTCATTTCCGTCATTACAGTTACTTTGTACAGTCAATTAAGTATTTAATGAGTAATATAATTAGTAAATATTAATAATTATGTTTCATTAAATATTGATATCTCAAGTATTAGTAATGGATTTCTTATTTCCTATGGTAAATTTATTATGTATTAAATAGTCATTATAATTAATTTTAGAAGTAAAATAACAAGAGACTTGTTTGTGTTTAAAGAAGTGTTGAAAAATATGTTTTTTGCTTAAAGTGTGTATGTATCTATTAACTATTTAGTTAATCCCTGTTGATATTTATCTAAATAAAACATATGTCGCCGTTTTGTTAACATTTGTGAAAATACGTGAAAACTACGATTTTTTGTTTTTTAATTGTATGTAATAAATGATTCTTTTTTTACTTTTTAATTATTTTAATATAAATTCCTATTACTTCATACATTATTTGTATGTTTATAACACTTATGCTATTTATAAAGTGGTAACTAAAATAATTGTTTAAAGATAATAAACTTGATAAAATAAATTATTTAATTATTTTTTGTTCCATTTTGTACGCGCCAGTAAAAAGGCGATAATTCAATAGACTCGATAATTTTATTAGAAACCAATAAACGAGAGTTAAGAAAAAATGTTTTTATATTATTAACCACTTCAAAAACAAAGTGTTTCACAGGTTAATAGTGCTTGGTACCACCATTTTCTCTAATAACTTCAAAAATTCTGTTATTCATATTGTCAATTAAATTTTTTAAGGCTTCTACGTCTATACTACCTATCCCACGCTTGTCGAATACTATTTGTAAGTTCTGTTATTGTAGCATATTGTTAAATCCAATAATTAAAGATACCGACGTAGAAATCAATTAAATTCATAAGAACTACTTGGCACGTGGCCATTGTTGTTAAAAAGAAAAGACGCGGTCGATAGCTAAGAAAAACAGAAAAAATTCCAATGGAAGTACGACAATATCGCTTAGTGTGTAAATACTGTATAAATCATAAGAATGATTCGTTGCGAAATAATTTGCAAATATACGCCCCCGTCAGCTATCTGTGATTACATTCATTATCGTCCGATTGCCTCAAAGAAGCCCACGGTACGAGAGAACCGAAGGAAAACCAGGAAATCGACTTAGAGGAAAAGTGGAAACACCCGATTACGTGATAAGAGAGACACCGTCACCCTTCGATAACGCAGAAAAACATCAACGTACGATGCGCACGCACCCATTGCAACCACCGTTCATACATAGTACTGGTGGAACAAGGGGTGAAAACGGAAGCTCGCGTAGATAGGAAGGGTGCAGTCGCCTTAAACGTCTGCTTGATCCTACTCTTGCATCGGACCTTCCCTTTAAGCTTTCCGTTCATTCGGTTACACTTTCGATTCTTCCCTTTAACTACCACCCACGATGACTATCGATACCAACGAGAAAAGCTACATCTTGGACGCGAGGAACAGCTACGAGGATGTAAGTAACGTTTAATTTATCGTAATCCTCGTTGTCCTTTGATCCTACGTAGGGATGTACGCGATACAGTAAAGATTGTATTCCCCGTACCTCTACCCAGTGAATCGCCACGATAAAATAAGCGTCGGTTGTTTGATTAAAGAAGTACACTAAGGGATAACTCGATTAGCGAGAATATAGGATTTTACGTGATCCATTTACTTGTTTCAAGTGATTCGCGCGACGATTTTCCTGTTTGCGTGTGTTGGTTAGCAGGTGCGCGCAAACAGATAAATTGATCTATCACTCGTCAAGGTTGATTGAATTGCAAAACCTTGATTAACGGGTGAAAATGAAAAAGAACGTATTAGTATCGTCGAAATTTAATAGAAAAGTTGATTTGTATCATTTGCAAAAATTCGTATTTCAAAATATGGAAATATAACAGATATAGATTCTACATGGATTCCACAATTTGCACAAGTTTGTCATTTGAAAATTTGAATCGATATTTTAACAAAACGTTTTCTAAGTTGTATAACGAGGAAAAATGAAAGAATTTACAAAATTGTTCCGAATATAGTTTTAAGAGTCATGTTCATTTGAAAAAAAAACAAGAAGTAAATCTTGCATTTCGAAGGTCCTGTACTATTGCAACAAAGGAAAAAATCTATAAGTCATCTCACATGTGTATATGGATGCTCTTCCTATGTATTTCTTTTGTTCACCTACTTGATATAGGTTGAAATTCTTTTTTTTCACATATATAGGTTCAATCATTTAAATTAAGTGAAGGAGGAATGATTGAAAATCTTTTTATTATTCAGCATTAACATTTTCTGAGAGCAAGGGGGTTATTGACCTATTTATCGAGGAAAACAATTAATTAATTTTCAAACGAAAAACGATATAATAGGCACATGATAATATTGTTATTTAAAATTAACATATATATATTATTTAAAATTAACATATATATATTATATATTAATTAATATATATATAAATTTCAATAAAATTAATATACATATATAATCTTGTACATCATAATAAAATATTTGTATGGAATGAGTTTTAACATGTCATAAGTTCATCCATAAATATGGTTCAATAGGGTGGGGCACTTGAATAGAACAGTATAAATATTTTGAATAACATACGAATAAAACTGTCTGGTATATAATTAAATTGGATGATATACAGCATATAATGAATTTTTAGTGAAATTTTTACTTCAAAATTTGAATATGGTGAAGTTTTTTTTTACGTAAAAAATTACGAAATCAGATTTCTGTTATTGCTGAATAAATGATCAGAATGACATTTTAAAATATTTTGTTGTAATTTCGTTTTAAAATAAAAGGATAATGCAGTGCATGGGCTGTGTATTCCATGATAACATTATACTATGAACGCTTAATTAACGCTTAATTAACGGTTTATTTTGATTCCAAACAGGGTGGCAGTCTTGGCTCAGAAGAGTCTTACGATGATATGAGACAATTAGTCGGGGTAAGCATCAATTAATTAACTAATCCAGAATTGTGGTTTACTAACAAATCTTCTAGCTGTATGCAATGAAATCGATTTTGTATTAATTTGCACTCTACTTTAGTACAGATTCAAGATTGACTTCATGTCTCTTTCTTCCACAAGTTAATTTAATTCAGGTTTTCATTCGATGTGTCAAGACAGTATGGATTCGAATTTGTTGTCAGTTTATTAATATCTTCACTTTTTCTCTGAACAATTTTTGTTTTCTTATTATTTGTAGACACGTAAAATTTGATTTTGCAGGAGAAGGAGGAAGAATCCGGAAAATTCAATAGTCTACCTCTGGCTAGTTTTAACTTCATCAATTCCATTATTGGCAGTGGTGTCATTGGTAATTTGGATACATGATACAATAAATCGTTCTTAAACACCAAAGTTTGATCAATATTACATGTATATATTATACACTGTTCTGCTCAACATGGAAATTAATTATATAAATCTAGTGTCTCGAAAGCTTCTATACGAAATCCGTATTTTTCTGCGTTTTTTTTTGCATGTTTAATTTTTTGAAAAATCGAAAAAAATTCTTGAACACGTATCTCGATAACCACAGTGCACCAGATTTTTTACGTAATTTTCGTACTCGATTAAATACGGAAAATAGGCACAAATTCGATAAACCGAATTTTCCCTACAACTACCCTTCCGAACAAGATAGAGAGGAGAAACTTGGCACAGAATGTTTCATTCTGATGCTCTATCGACGAATCCATCGTATGTCAAATTTGATTCAAGGGCTCATTTGACCCCCTTATTCGGCTATATACCCTTTCGTACGTGTAAATCTTCGTAGACAAAATCAAAATCCTTGGCCTTCTTTAAATTCAGTGATTCGTATTAGCTTTGTTTCTTCAGGCGACATTATTGGCTTGGTGCCTAACTTCATTTGGACATTCTATATAACGAATGATTCATCGGGAAACACCTGCCATAGTGCTGGTTTTGCTCAATATAACTGAAGCATAATGGACAGTATCAAAATTGATATTAAAATGAAAATTACTTTGGTGTTTAAGAAGTAACAATTATTCTCAATGATTGAGAAGGGCGATGAACGTTTCAGGCATACCCTATGCCCTTCATCAAGCTGGATTCGGCCTTGGGATAGCATTACTGATATTAGTAGCTGGTCTCACTGATTACTCTTTAATTTTAATGGTCAGAAGTGGCCATATTTGCGGAGAGATGAGTTACCAGGGTTTAATGAGAGCCAGTTTTGGCCGTACCGGATTTTACATTCTCACCACTTTGCAGTTTATTTACCCATTCATAGGTAAACATTCTCATTAGTCCATAGGTTTATTCGGTATCGTTTAGAGAACGTACTTGAATACACTTTTACGTACAAGTACCATTGTTCGTGGGCTAAATTAAATCTTCCGTTCTTTACAGCGATGGTCTCTTATAACGTTGTTGTCGGCGACACAGTGACGAAAGTACTAATAAGGGTAACAGGGATGAGCGAGACGAGCATCTTCGCTCACCGTCAAGTGGTAATTTTCTTCGCGACAGTCTGTATTACAATACCACTGTGTCTTTACAGAAACGTTGCTCGTTTGGCCAAGATCTCTTTCCTTTCGTTGGTCTGTGTCGGTTTCATACTCTTGGCCATCTTGATTCGGATGGGTACGATGTCCGCAATTGTGTAAGTGACTCAATCCATCAAAGATTCGCATACGTTCAATAAAACATGCAACACCTGGTAAAAAAGATACTTGATCAAACCAGAGTTGGGCAAGTTTTATTCAGGACCAATGAACATAAATTTTAGATCAACGGCGCTGAAAATGATTAAATACCAATCGATTTTCAGGCCAAGCCAGGAAGATAGTTGGCGGTTCGCAAACTTCCCCGGCATAATACCCTCCGTTGGAATTATGGCATTCGCCTTTATGTGCCATCATAATACGTTCCTTATCTACGAATCCATAGAGAGAGCCACGCAACAAAAGTGGGACGTCGTCACTCATTGGTCACTTTTCACTTCGTTTTTGATCGCGACAGCCTTTGGGATAATCGGATACGCCACTTTTACCGCGTACGTTCAAGGTGATCTTATGGAGAATTATTGCTGGGACGATGATCTGATGAACTTCGCAAGAGTCATGTTCAGCGGAACCATTCTCTTGACCTTTCCCATCGAGTGCTTCGTTACAAGGGAGGTGAGTTTTCGATTCTCGAAAGAAAAATCATAATCCTCAATTTCGTGAAAATCCTGATACCAAAATAATTGTTTAAAATGTTTTAGAAAAGTAAAAAATTAATATCGGGATAATTCGAGTAACGTGATCTTTAAGCTAAAATTAAATAAGAAGAGAACGCAAGCATTCGTACGAGTGTAATTAGGATATAATGACGATCGGAGTAATGCAATAGTATGTGTAATAACTGGTGGAAGTGGGTGGATCATAAAGGGGGAAATGTAGAATAATGAGCAGGGGAACGACGTAAATGCAAATATATAGCGAGTACGTGGTGGAACGAAGTACAATGAATAGAGGCGAACGATGATAGATCAATACTTACAGCGAGCGAAATTTGTATAAGCGCGCTTCGAAATTTACGATTCTTCTCACTTATTTGTATCGGGTTCCGAAGTTTTGAGTCGTGGGAAATTCACCATAGAGATTTTGGTGAAAGTTAATCGTGTATTGTTATATTTTATCGCAGGTAGTCCTAACAGCGATTAAAGGGACGGACGAAGTGGAGGATCACACAGCATATGTTCCTAATTCCGACAGGAAGTACCTGATCATTACACTGACGATAGTAATTGTGGCATACCTGATCTCGATGTCTACGGATTGCCTCGGATTGGTCCTTGAATTGAACGGTATCCTAGCTGCTGTACCTTTAGCCTACGTTCTTCCTGGCCTCTGCTACCTCAAACTCGAAGAGGGACCAGTTCTCTCGCCCAAGAAGCTTCCCGCGCTAGGTCTGATGACCGCGGGCGTATTCGCTGCTGTTTCCGGGCTGCTATTGTTGATCTTGAACTGCGACACATCCAGTTCCTGTGTGCACGGAAAGGTAATGCCATATTGTATCGATAGTTCGAACAGTTCGTCCTTTAATTCGAACACCAGCACCATCAGTCCGATGTAACTTTCACGTTGATGAACGCGCGAGTCGCTGTTTTGGATCAGGTACTTTTGTACTTTTGAAATCGAATTTAAATTCTGGAACGGAATGATACTCGTAAAACTGTATTAAGATTTGCTTTTTTTCGTAATTTACACAACTTATAGAGTGTTTTACCGAATCAAAAGACGAAAATCAAAAGTATTTCTCCGTGATTTCTAATACAGGTAGGATAAAATTTTAAACGCCAAAATAAAGTATAGAACAATGCAAAATAAACGTTATATGTTGAACAAAAGAGAGCTTTAAAATAACAGTTAGGGTATGTCGAAAACGACGTACCTTGAGAATTTATAAACATTTGTCTGTTAAATTTATCAGCATTTATCTTGTTAAAGATGTGAAATCGAATATTTTTAAACGAAAGATTATAGACTATGTATGCACCACACAACTTGCATTGAACAGATTTTTTGTTTTCAATAATGCAAGATTCATAAGATATTTTGAACAGACGAACAGAACGTGTATTGAAAGCTTTATTACTATTATTATTAGCTTTGATATTAATTTTAATGTTTTCTAATACGAGCTGAGTAAATTAAATTCTGTACATAATAATTAAAGCTTCCTAACAATATACATTGTATTAATATTTATTATTGTACGGGTGGACGCTACCAACTGATATTTAAATGATTATTCTAAAATATATTAATTAGCGTTACATTCAAACTCCAAGTGAAACAAAATAGCAATGAAAGATTAAAAAATTATTGTATATATAGCTTTTATTACGTTCAAATTGTTCAAGCATTTTTTTTTACGAAAGGTTGTGAAAGTTACTCAGCTCTTGTCAAATAGAATTTTACGCGTACCTGGATGAAAACTTGTATAAAAAATATGTACAATTAATCAAACGGATAAGTAATTCTGTAATTGCCAGCATGTAACGTAAATACGAGCAGGAATTGAATGAACAATAACTTATTTAATTACATTATAATTATTTTTATTTTTAACAAGCCGAATGAGTATGTCGGATATAACGCGGCTGCTCATAAATTAAATGAAAATACTACTTTTAATCAGTTACTGTTAAAAATTTTTTTTTTTATTAATGGCAGTGTGAAAAGTGTTCAATCTGTCTTAAGTTTAATTGTATATAATATTTATTCACGAACACAGCTGCCTGGAAAGTAATACTTGAAGTTATAAGGTCATTTGAATTGATATTGCTTTCTTTATGGCAGGAAGTGTTAACAAACTTAATATAGCGAAGTAAAAGTTGGACGTATTTAAGAAAATATTTATTAATATGATTGTCGATGAATCCAGTGAGTCAGTAGACACTGAAGTAAAAAGGAGAATTCTATTCCTCCTTTTTGACGATACATACTTGACTTGATAAATAAATAATAAAACTAATACGTGCAAAGGAGCATCGTTCCCATTGGATGTAAACTCAGTGTAACCGAAAATATTGTTTGTCGATAAAAAGAATACTCATTATAATTAAATAACAAATAATATTAAGCTGTTACGACACTATTTTTCGAATCTTTATCGTAGAAGCATATAACGAAAAGAAAAGGTTAGTGTACTACGATTTTGTATTAAAAAAAAAAAGGTAACACGATAATGTTCATTTATTTCTTGTTACATTAAATACCTGTTGTATCGTAAATTTATGAATTTATTGTCTTTTGTTATTTACATTTATTCGATACTTATTTTAATATCTTAGAAACATTATTTTTAATAACTGTTGATACTTGAAAGTTTAGGAATGTGTTTAGAAAAAGGTGTAATTTTTTTTTAATACGAAATCAAACTATTTTGCTTTTCAAAATCGTATAGGTATAACAGAATAAATAAATAGAGAAATAAGAATGTTTCGTGAGATTTAGTGCAACTACGAAATGAGGCATTTGAAAATTTAAAATAGGATCATTTTTATTTAATCCGATGTTATTAAATTATTATTTTACAATTATTGTTACTTCTTTCTGACCATATATTACCAACATGTATGCAACTAAATTAATCGAAAATAACCAATACACTAAAATATATATGTGCATTGATTATTTAGTAATCAAATGAAATGTAAATTGTCTTATTTTTAATTCAAGAATATTTTATCATTCTGTTGCATTGAATCTTAAGAAATGCAATATATTAGGCCTAATAAGTATTAATTAATATAAATGAATGCTACTCATTAGAAAAGAAAAAACAACAACAATCAAAGACCACGATAACGAAAGTATTTAACGAAAATTAATAGGAGAATGAAATATTTAACTCCAAATGTTCCAATTGAAGTCTTTACGATGAAGAGTTTGCGCAAAATCTGCCGAGTGTCCGTAAATTTGTACATAACATGTGTATAAGTGTACCTGTATATGTATTCAACTTTCTGCCTATTTATATAGACTATATATGTGAAAGTATTACATTTTATAAACTATTGTAAAATAAACTTATTTGTACTATCTTTAAACCGCGTTTCCCATACATATTTTTACTTGATTTCGATTTTTGCTTACGAAATATGCTTCCATTGTACAGGAAAAAAATGGCACGAACAACTTTCACTTGTATATAACACATTATTTATAACAAATCAGTTTCGCTTCTTTTTGTACTTTTTATAATTGACAAGACTTTTGAAAAGTGTAATACTTTCTTTCACGAAAGCAATTTTTTCGATCGTAAATTCACAGTAGTTTGTACGCACTTTTTATATTAGTTCGATGAATAGAGACGTTCTCAAAGTGAGTCTTACCGATGTAAAATATATAATAATGATAAACAACAGTAATAAATGATATAATAGTCATTAGATAGTGAATTCGCTGACACAATGGAAATTAGTGCACAACAGTTGATAGTATATTATACGGGCACTCGGTATTTTTGTTAATTAATACGAACGAATTGAGATTGATTGTTGGAAATATGTACAACATAAAACGAACAAAAAAAATAGTCATTACTGACAATCGTGCGTTGCAGACCAACAATTAAGAGACAAGTATGAAACAAAAAGCGATAATTTGGAATCACGATGAAGATATTAGTATAGTATATATTATATGTATACTATATGTATAAATTTGGGATCTTTGAAGAAAACGAAACAGGTTCCTAATTTCTTAAATAATCGCAGTCTTTCATTTATAGCCGTGATTGTATTTTTCTATAATTGATTTACTCTATTCGAGCGAAAAGAAGTAAATTTTCACGATATGGCATATATTTTCGCTTATTTGTACAGCTATGAAGATAGATTTATAATCAACTATTCAACTATTCGGCATAGTTTGTCTGTCTTGAAAGAATCGTGTGAATTAGCTTATTATTCCATCCAATTTATATAACTTTTTTTTTAAACCAAACATTGATGATTGATTACTTAAGTATTTCGTCGTTATCATTGGCTTTTAAGCGAATTTTTTTATAAAACTATAATATCTTTCGAGACGACCATTTTCCTAATTCCAAAATTTTTTTTAACCGCATTTAAGATGCACAAAGGAAACGCCATAAAATAACTTGTACATAGACGGTCTTTTTTCTGAAATAATTACGCGGTGCAATAATTAATTGTGATCTAACCCGTTAGGTGTAGAATATCCCTTGAAGTATGTATTTTTTAAAACGATAAACAGAAATTCATTATTTTTCACAAGACTGTACTATACATAAATATGTTATTATCTAACGGGTTAATAATGTATCTAAGAATTGTTCTGATTATGTGTGATGCACTGTTTATCATTAGTCAGTGTCTTTGATGAAAACCATGAAAAACTCTGTTAAATCAGGATGGGTAATCATCGAAAGACACGATACTAGAATACTGAATAGCCAGTTAGCAAAGAATTTTGAATCTTCATGCACCATTCACCTTAAAGCAGTTACGAAGTTGTAAAAAATTGAAAGCATAGCGGACAAAGGATATAGTACTTAGTATTTTTTGTGAAAGACTTCATACGATTCTTGTTTGAGTCCAACTCTCGGATATAACCACGTTAACTTTTATAAGTATGTGTATATCCGATTGAGAATGTAATTGAGACCAGAATTAATCGATGATACACAGGTTGTTCGGCCACTCCTAGGAAAAAATTTAATGAGAGATTCTAGAGGTCAAAATAAAACGAAAATCAAGAACATCAATTTTTTGATTGAGGCTTCATTAAAAAGTTATTAAAAAATTAAATTAACAAATTTCATATCATTCTGAAAAAATTATTTTTGGTTGCGGGAGTCAATTACAATCATTTTTGGTGAATAGACATACCCCCGAAATTCTACGCATTTTCGAGAAAAAAATTCAGTAGGTGGAGAAATTTTTCGGCGAAAACAAAATTTCAAATCCTTCTAAAAAAATTATTTTCAGTTCCGGGGATCAATTGCAATAATTTCTGGTGAATAGACATACCTCTGAAATCCTACGCATTTTCGAGAAAAAAATTCCTTACCGAAAATATAATCTGATATAATATAATCTTAATAACTTTTTAGCGAAGCCTCAATCAACAAATTGCTATTCTTGATTTTTTTTGACAACCTGTATAGATACGACCTTGTAAAATTATTATTATCAATTTGCAACATTAGATGCTGTTTTTTTTAGAAACAATCGGTGTTTGTGTATTACAATACCATAACATTTCTTTTGACATTAAAAATATTTTTAAATGCTGCATTGCTTTGAAAGTTCAGTCATCAAGCACTGGAAAATCGTAAAATGTTAGTGATACGTTCATAGGAGCAATAGTAGATCTGAAAATGGTTAAAACAGAGTGCAATAGGGCTTTGTATTGAAAATGAATAAATTTTGAACACCAGAGACTCTTATTCGGTTCTGTACTCGCGTGCAGAATTTATTTTCGATATTTTTTGTAGTAATGAATGTTAACAATTTTTTCTTTCTGTATTTAAACATTTAATTATTACACAGATTGAAACACATTTCTACTAGAAAAGGTATAATGAGAGATTTTAAGAAAGAAACAGAAAGTATTAATTTAATTATTCATTATATGGATAAAGTTGAGAATAATTAACTGAATCATTAAGAGAGGAACAAACTTAAAATGAACAATCTTAGAAAGATTCTACAGGAAGTATATATATGTCCAACCGATTATGTATACAAGTAAGATCTATAGAAAAAGTACACCTATTCGTGTCATGATCACGTCCAGCAAGAAAGTTTGAAAAATGCTAAGGAATAAATTCAAACTTACTGGTCGGCATTAAATATTTGCGAACAGAATGCTAAAGTAACATGAATGTTTGAAAGGATTAAAGAATCAATTAAAGGCATTCTGTAATGAGGGCCAATTAAATAAAACAATAAGATATATTAAAAGAGTACCTAGGAATGTGGATGATTCTGTGACATGCATCATTTAAAAAAACATAAGCATCTAATAGTACATTATCAAAATATTTGCGATTTATGGACTAAATTAAATCAAGTATTAGGTAATTTTAATTTGTATTATATCATTGTGTTTACTGAAACATAGCTAACGTAGCTCAATATATTTTCTACTTGACTTAATTTTTATGAGTACAAAATGTGGACAAGACAGAAATGTGCATATTTATAATTTTTGAAAAATAATATACCTGGCCTTTGTTTGATGGAGTTGATACATATTGTTCAGCAAATTTGTGTTAAATTTAAGTGTAATTTCATTTCCTGTGTTATTAGAATAGTTCGCAGAACCTCTTTATTGCCTGTCAAAACCAACAATAATCATTATATAGCAATTGATCAAGTTATGGATATTAATATAAAAGCTAAATTCATTTTATTTGGTAACTATAATTTACCTCATTCTTTAGTATGTATAAAAGCTTCTCCAACACCATCGCATCCACAATCTCTGGATTCCTAAATCATGAGAAAATTAGAACTAATAATTGTATTTGTAATAACACTCATATATAGAATAATATATAATTACGTATATCTTATATACGTACATAACTTTTGAAATTTTCAAATGGCAGCCATTACTCGAATTATAAACGATTAGTATTTCAAGCACTCATATTAAACGTGTAAATAGTGAACTGTTATGTACGTATAGTATTTCAGAAATTTACGTTGCAATTAAATTATTTTTTAAGTTTATGTTCACTTTTCTCACCGCGTTTCCAATATAATATATTTTCTGAAGGAAAAAAAGTGTGTTAGGTACGAAATAACGAACTTGTAACTGGATTCAAATAAGATACGCATGCGTATAAGCTGCAACTACCTAATGCAGCGATTCTCAATCTCTTTTCTTCGATCACCCCCTTCAACCCCCTTCTTATTTATTTATTTAATGTTTGACATTAATGCTTAAATTAATTTGTACCTCTTTTATTTAATATGATTCTTTTGTTTATTTCGGTCATCGAAGAAACGACGATCCAATATCGAGAAAGTATGATGCTTGAAGATTCTTTTTCCTATAATGGCCTGATGCAGATGGGCGATTTTTAAACACACTAACGTTCATGTTTTCTTATTTTTCGAATTTAAAAGAAGGAAGCATAACAATTTTTCGAAATACATACTGCATTAGTCTATACAAAATCGACCCTTTCAGTTCACACATCGCCTCCGTTGAGAACCACTGATCTAATTCTATGAAAGTAGGTACAGTTAAATGAGCGCGTAACGAGTTTTGAATTGAATCATATGTATAGTAAAATGTAATTGCTTTTCTACGAGTTGTTTTATTTACAATAAACTGAACTGTTGATGATTATCATAACACTAGAAGAGCATCAAGCTGATCTGTATGTATTAAAAAATCGATGTATATATAATGATTATATGTCTATGTAAACGCTCATCTTTTCGGTTAAATGATATTTTATTTGTTAAATATACCATACGTTGTAAAGTACCTTATGCGGCATCATAATTTTATTTGAATAATTAATTTACTCTAATAAGAGTTTATTTCAACATGAAATTATGAGCACAAAACCGGAAAGTAATAGAAAGAACAAACGATAGATTTGCCCTATTATAAATGCGTTACAATTGTAACTGATAGTACTTGAATAAATGCAACTGTATTTACTCTGTGATACTTGTGTATGTTTTGTTGAAACATGTCTATACTAGATATGTATATTTAAAACGAAATGTAATATTGATTGGACTTGAGTAATAAATTCAAACAATAAGAAATAACAAGTATATATTTCAAATTATAATAGAGTATTACCTTAACCTTGCTTACTTTCAATTCGAATTTATTTGTGTTTTCTTTTTAGATCGAACAAAGTAGATAATTTTTTGATATTTGCCAAATTGACATTAATTTAACATAAGTCTGCAGTTAAAAAACTACATATTCTTTAATTAGATTATTTTTAATTGATTAATTCACGATCTACATATAAGCATGCAATGTATCATTATGAATTGATATCGAGCGTTGTATATCGATTTCTTAAGTAACGTTTACATATTTGTATATACACTTTTGTGTTTTTATTCATAGAAATAAATAATTATTAACATGTATCTACTCCTACATTACATATGAATCAATATGATTATTTATTTAACGTAAAAGATCGAATTAAATTTTCATGTCACCTGAACGTAACAGGGACGATTATATTAAGTTTTGTTATGCAGTGTGTACAGAGGTTAGGAAAGAATGTTGTAAAAGGGCAACACGATTAACAAAATTGATAGAATAATAAAAAATAATCGAAAACTCAATAATAAATGCTTCTATGTTTGATTCCTCAACTCATTCCGTTTTCTATTATTCCTCAAAATGTTCAAATCAAAATTAATTATAAAACGAACGTAGATTGATGTTAATTGCCATAAAAATCATTAACATTCCAAAATGTCTCGAAATTGAATAACTAATTCACATTAATTACTGCGATCTGATTAGCACATAGTAACTTGCATCAGTCTTATGTGTTTTTGTATTAGCCGAATCATTTTTTGTATTCCTTTACAAAAATACAACTAATTTTACTGATTCTTTCTGTCAAATTTTAACCGCGAATTGATTAGCAAATTTCTTTGTAGTATTCTCGATAAGTTTAAACAGAACTACATTTCAATAATTACAAGTACATTGAGCATGAAAAATGTCAAAAACATCTTCGGTTTCCGAGGAGGGGAGTTGAAGTCGTAGTTTGATTTCCAAATGCATTAAAATGGAAGTATCGAAAAATGATCAGTTAGCTGATACGTATGAGAAGATCTATGGAGACGAATGTCGGATTTGTTTGAAAAGGGCTGTTGAAATTTGTGAACTATTTCGAAATGGGGACGCTATACCTCGTAAACTTATGGCCGTTGCTTCCGTACAGGTTAGTTTGCCACTCTTTTTCTGTGATAGCACATGAATATCGAATTTCGTTCAAATTCAATCTTTTGTTTCATATATTCTTTAAAATTTAATATTGTATGTTCTTTGTGACTTTTGAAGAAGTTTTTAGGATTGATGTGATTTGTCCTGTTAACTCCAAATGACTGATGCCAACAAGAGTGGATAGAAACTATGTAGTTTGAAATTTTGAAAAGATACAACAATTAGAACTCACTGTGTTTTCAACAGGTTTAACATTCTACACTTGGATTTCTTCAACTGTTTGGTCATAAAGCAACTATTTACATGACATGTTATATACAAAATTTCTGTTAATACTTTCCACTTTTTATGATAATAATAATTGTTTATGGTAAAAATCTTCAGTGTTTCCAGTAATGCTTGTTTTCACTAACCGTTTTTACGAATTTAAATATAGAATATTAAACTTAATATAATAACAGTTTTATCTACAGAATTATATTATATGTATAGATAAACAATGTTAAAATCACTCATAACTGAAATTTGTAATATTTAAAGTAATGTATTCAACTTTTGATGACATAAATATTTACGATAATAGATTGTTGATATTATTAAATTATACACTTTTCATACTAAAACAATACATATCTTTTATTTTTAGGTAGAAGAAGGAGATGGTTTACCCCCAGTGATTTGTTTGCCTTGTAATCAACGATTGGATGCATCCTATGATTTTAAATGTCAAATACAAAGTTCGAATGAAAAACTCCATCAGCTTCTCAAATTCAAGTCTTCTTCTCATGATTCTGTTAGCAGCGCCAGCATAGTCACAGCAATAATTGCTGATGTGATATCTAGTGTAATATCTTCTGAGAAGGAAAACAATGAAAGGCAAGAAGTTTGTTCTACAAATTTCTGTCCTGATAATTTTTGTTTTCCAAAAGATGAAACCTCTTTTTGCTTGAATTCAGAAAGAAACTTGTTTTGTTACGAAAGAGAATCCCAGAGTCAATTAAGTAACATAGAACAAAAACAACACACAGAAAGTGTTAATGTTTATAAGAATCTATTAGAAGATTCTGTGACGCAAATCAACTTGGTTAAACAAGAAGAATTGTTTTGTTTCGAAAGAGAATCCCAGAGTCAATTAAGTAACATAGAACAGAAACAACGAACAGAAAGCGTTAATGTTTATAAGAATCTATTAAAAGATTCTGCAACGCAAGTAAACTCTGTTAAAGAAGAAGAATTGTCTTTGTTTGATGAGCATGTGGCACAGAATAATGTAGTAGATTCAGCGAGTCAAATTAATTCAATTAAAGAAGAAGAATTATCTCTGTTTCAAGAACACGTGGAACAAAATAAAAATACTCCATTTAACAGTGATGTAAAAAGTGTTGAAGCGTCAGATCGTCAACAGACAGAAGACACATCAAGAACAGATGGTATACAAGACGATGAAGAAAAACCTCTTATATCACGCACAATTAGATTACGTTGTTCACAGTGTATTAAATCCTTCCGTACAAAGGTGGCACTACAGAGGCACGCTATCATACATAAACGCAAGACTAAAATACGATATGTGTGTTATGTTTGTGACAAACAGTATTCAACTCTGGCAAAAATGAAAAATCATGTTAAGATTTATCACGAGATACATGATAGGAAGGAAAATATACAAGATAAGAGAGTCAGTTATGAACAAGAGAAAGATATTGCAAACATAAAAGATAAAAGAATTAATAACGTTCAAGTAAGCGTGTGTTAAAATTTATCTTTGTTTATATGCATCAGATTCTGTTTTTGCAAGTGATACTATAATTATTCCAGTGTTTAACTTGGTATTGTTAATATTTTTGTATTTTAGGATAAAAAAATAAAAATGCAGAAAAACGACGGCTCTTTAAAGGAACAGCGAAAAAGTTTCAAATTTATTTGTAAAGTCTGTTCAAAGCAATTTACTTATCAGAAGTCTTTTGTAACACACGCTAAAAGTCACGCGGAATATAAAAAAGAAGTGGATGATCCTTATCAGTGCCCAGTGAAAGAAAAGTCAGTAGAAACTGCAGAAGAAGAAGAAGAAAATGAAGAGGAAGAAGACGACGAAGAGGATGACGAGGATGAAAACCTTCCTGCTGAAAGTCTACAGTGTACTCAATGTGGAAAATTATTTGCTACAAAGAGAAATCTTAAGAGGCATCTTTCCACACACAGTGGATTAAAATATACTTGTGAGACTTGTGGTAAAGGATTTTCGAGAGTAGATAAATTGAAAGATCATGAACAATCGAAACATAAAGTTGAATTATTTGCTATCTCCGATTTGGACGATAGAGACGATATGGATATGGATAGTATAAACAGGGGAGACTGTATAGAAGAAAGGAAAAAAGTAAGTTGTTTGAAATTATCAGATATAAGATATTTTGAAAATGTTTCTATGTAAACTTATATTTAAACTTTTATAATCAGAGTGAAGAATTCGTATTCTTTACAATAATTTTCATAGAATTGAAAACTGTTTTAGGATCGTCACAATAGACCACACAAATGTACAATTTGCCCTAAATCCTTTGCGCAGGCACAGTCCTTAGCAAATCACATAGAACGTCACAAACGTGTTAAAGAAACTCAAAAGAGGTTCCTTTGTGAGGTTTGCAGCAAGTGTTTTGCGCAGAGCGGTTCTCTTGTTGCGCATATGCGTACACATACGGGTGTAAAACCGTATGTTTGTAATGTGTGCAGTAGGGCGTTTACAAAGAGCACTTATTTACAATTGCACCTACGCACGCATAGTGGAGAAAAACCTTATATTTGTCAGTATTGTAGTAGAGCTTTCGCTCGTGCAAATACATTGGCGCGACATATAACGATGCATACAGGGGAAGCAAAATATCATTGTCAAATTTGTACAAAGTCGTTTAGAAGACTGACCTCGTTGAATGAACATACATACACGCACACTGGACAAAGACCGTATGCGTGCAAAATTTGTACGAAGAGATATAACAATGCTGGATCACTTTATGCACACAGAAAGAAGTGCAAGGCGCAGCAAATAACTAATACTGGATTTGCGGTTTCCGTGGAAAACTCTGTACAGCAACAGGATGTAAATCTTTCACAAGTTTTGATTTATTCTCAAAGAAAATTAGTGGAGAACACAACTGTTGGACAAGTTCCACCTACACCGCAATACATGATTGCAAATGTGCACAATCAGAAGAGTTTGGGGTCAAATATTATTCAACCGTTTACGGTGGAAGACCCAAATGTTTATACAATTAATTCAAAGCAATTTAAGAACCCCTATTATACAATCTATCCAAATATGTAAGATAATAACGTCTGCGGGAGATTGAATAAGAATGTCTTTTTTAGAACTATTGGTGTGTTCTTTTTTACTTTCTCTTAAAGAGTGATAAGTACAAACGGACAATTAACAAGAGTAGATAATATAAGGTAAGTGCCAAAATGGAAATAGGTAATAGAAAAATGCAATATATGAAATAAATTTTGAAAAGAATTATAACGAGTTCCTAAAAGTAAAATGTAATAATATGCACAAATCAGAACTTTTTAATTAAGGCGTTTACTGCACTTTTAAAGGTATGTATCAATCCAGATGGAAACGGTATCCCTTTAATTATTTAATACTAAACTTGTACATGTGGTAATTTAAAGAATCGATTAAATCGTTTTTTTATATATAATTGGAGAATTAATGTGCATGCGCATTAAATGTTGATGCAGCTTTTGTATAGTCTAAATATTTTTAGTGTTTATTAATTCGACAATATATATATTCTGAATATGTGATTACATTTTTTTACATTTTAACAATATCTTACGCATGATATCAATGTTGTAATTATTAAATTTAATATTATTCCCTTAATGTTGTTTAATATCGTACTAAAACGATAGTAAAAAATATTAATTTCTGATATCTGATACTACGAAAAGCGGCATTGGTTTTCCTTAAGTATAATTATACCGAAGGAATTACGTCACTTTGATTGCGACAAAACAGGGGGTACTTTTACGAATTTTTTTATTTTTGGTCCGACACGTCAGCACTTATACATAAACTATTACTTTAAGCATCATATTTTTGTAATTATTACGATTTTTCGATGGGATTCGTTCTTTATTATTTTGAAAAAGTAAAACCATTATTTTGTAACAAAAAATGTGAACCTTTTACCGTAAAGGTGACGTAAACCTTTTATGCGATAACATTGAAATATACATACATATATAAATAATGAATGAGATTTGTATGAAATGTTTGGTCAAATTATGTCATTGAACAACAAATGGTAACAAATTTCTACATTGTTTTACATTCTCTACACTTCGTAATTGCTATCACATGTATACATTTTCGAGTTTTAGTCTTATTTTCCTTTATCGGTGGAATTTATGTCGTCGTCGTGTTTGTCTTTGCTTGTATTCAACGAGTCATTGTCCAAGTGTTTCAAATTTGGCGAGCTCCTCGTTTGACACAATACTTCTTCGATCGCTAGCACGTCGTCTCCCTTTTTTCTATGTTGCATTTTCATAATTTGTTTCCATTGTATGCCTTTCTTTTTAACAATCTCCATCGATTTGTGTCTTCTCACAACTCGCTTGAGACCTCTGCCCTGCGGTGTTGCGCACAGTAAAGTTGATAAGTTTGTTTCTGGTAGTTGTAAATGACACGCGTCGGCATGAGATTCAGACTGGCATGCATTCGAACGAGGACTATCATTTGTAAACGTACTGAAATTATTAGATGGATGCATATTCTCGAAATCACAGTGTCCCTCCGTTCTTGCAGTTTGATCTGCAACTAAGGTTTCTAACGAGGGTTGGTACGATACACTTGGAGCATACTCCTTCCACGGGTTAATATCATGACTATATACTATAGGCGTGTCAATAATTTGTCTGACAGATTTTGATAAATAGGATCCATTAGATGAGGGCTGCATAACGACTTTGGGGCTTCTAGATATCGTAAAAAATGGTTTTCGATTCGGATCGATTCGCGATGCCGAATACTTCGCGAAGGATGAAACTCTCTTCACCGGCTCGTCAAACGACGACGACGGTTCTTGAAAATCAAATTGTAAAACTGTTTCAGGACAACTTTGAGCAATCTTCGTAGGTGTATCAGGGCGCCGGCTGATCTGGCTGAAACAAACGAATCTAACTTAATAAAATTCCATTTGCGCGAAAAGTTTATTTTCATTTAATTGCAGAAATGTTTCGAAAAAATTTACCGTGTTTCGCTTAATGGGCTATCATTATTATGAGTAGCTAAACTTATACTCGATGTATGAAGTGACTGTTTCATAACTTCCTCCTCTTCTTCTTCCATAACATTTGGTAAGAACATGCTTTGTTTCTCTTCGGGAACACTATAAACACGAATTAATCATTTACCGTTCGATCTATATTTTAAAGAATTGTTTTATAAATAAAAGAAATACTAACGTCATATTTGCCACACTGCCACGATATGTTTTCTTCTTGTAAGCCGCCGCTGCTTCCGTATATGGTAGAACCAGATTTTCATCGTCGAAGTAAATGTCCTTAACTAACGGCGGACATCGATTCATAAGAGTATCCACTCCAAGATACGATACCTAAATTTATTTAGAAATAAAAAGTTACATAAAAACGGTCTCGAAACGAGAATTAAACTAATTACCTTAGTATGACGATCAATTATCCAATTTAATTCAAAATCCTCGTCATCGTCGCCAAAGGGATTAATTAATTGTTCGGCTACCTATTAAAATGCGATTCGATTTTTTGAATGATGTTCAAAGGACAATGTTAAAAACAGACGAATATCGTAAGTCATCGGGAATCAAATTTATTCGTGAAGCGAATGCAATAAGACAAATAGATACCTTCAATAATCCTACGAAGAAGAAGAACTGCAAAATCGTAAAAACAGGTACATAAACGTCGATCTGCAATTGGAATTGTTTTTCTTTACCGTCGATGTATTGGCGAGCTATTAAAGCAACGGCAAAGAAACTGTATGTTGCCAGTGTCACCACTTGCGTGTATACTAATGGAATAGATATCCAATCATAGCTCCATAAGAGGCCACATTTTGTGCGAAATTCATTAAATTCCTGTAATTAACATTGAATTATAAATTGTTGTCTTTAGCTGGATTAGTTAGCTTTCATTTAATTTCATCGTACCTCCATAATTAATTTTAATCCCTGTGGATCAGGAATTCTCTGTCTTTGACGTGCCTCCTTTAGAAGATTGATGAACCAAGTGCAAGGGATCCAATAAGTGTTGAACTCTAAACTTGGTACAGCCAGAAACAATTCCAATTCTAATGACGTCATAAATCCTACAAAATATTAACAATACATTAGTGACATACTAATTACACTATTAGTGGTAATTGTATTTAATAAAGATGTATTCATAAATCTTACGAAATACTTTAAAAAGCTGATACGTAAACATATACAGAGTGTTCAGGCCATCCCTGGGAAAAATTTTAATGGGAGATTCTAGAGGCCAAAATAAGACGAAAATCAAGAGTACCAATTTGTTGATGGAGGCTTCGTTAAAAAGTTATTAACGTTTAAAGTTCCGTCCGAAGTGAATTTTTTTTCTCGAAAATGTGCAGGATTTCGAGGGTATGTCTATTCACCAAAAATGATTGTAATTGACCCCTGCAACCGAAAATAATTTTTCCAGAACGATTTGAGATTTTTAGTTTTGTCGAAAAATGTCACACCTTCTCGAATTTTTTTCTAAGAGGTGGGTAGGATTTCGGGGATATGTCTATTCACCAAAAATGATTGTAATTGACCCCTGCAGCCAAAAATATTTTTTTTAGAACGATTTTAAATTTTTGAAGTTAATTTTTTAATAACTTTTCAACGAAGTGTCAATCAAGAAATTGATATTCTTGATTGTCTCTCCCATTAAAATTTTTCCCAGAGGCGGTCGAACACCCTGTATATATAAATAAATTTGCTTTAGCATTAACAAAAATCTAAGTAAAATTTCACTGTGCATAATATCATAAAAAATGTTAACTTTCTAACAAATCAAACTTATTGTGAAACAAAAATAATACAAAAAATGTAATTAAGGTATACCCATTGCGCAGAGTGTTTTAATTGATCGGAAAGGTATTCTTTTTACAGTTGAGAATGTTATATCATTGAATCCACCAGTTTGTCATAGGTCTGGCCTTATCAGTCTAATTTTCTTCAACGTAAGTAAATTAAACGCGTCCTATTTGAGCGCGTGCTATGGGTTAAAATTAGTACGTTTACGTTAGAAGAAACCTTGTTTTAAAGTAGAGTTTCTATTTTAATAAATATTAAATAATTTACCAAACTCAACGACGTGTTCGAGCGTTGGAAATCGTTTTTTCACTGCCGAACTGATCGATCGCAAAACGAGTATTAAAGAAAGATTTAAGTAACGCATGAGCGCTCTTCGAAGCATACGACTGTACTCGTCGTTCCCCGTAACATATAACGCAATTAAATGCATCGCTCTGTAAAAACATATTCGTATGAAATATTACAACAGGTGATCGGTCATTCATTCTCGAAACTCACTTATCAGGCCAAGGTATCGCTTGGTATTGTTGCCACCACCTCTGAGCAACGTAGGATACGTAGAATCCAAGAACGAAACTTAATGGAATTAAATTAATAAAATTATCACAATAAAGAACAACCTTCTCGAAGTCCCTGGAAAAAAGTTGACTTTGAAAGTTTCATTCGTTTTCTAGCTCGTCCTTTTCATTCCTAATTTATGTTTTAACTAGCGATAGGTTCATTATCTATTTACGAGTATTTAAAAATTAAATATTTGAAAATAATTACTAATGTTGGTAAAAGAAGTTGATATATTTCTTTTGAGATAACGAGATTTGATCCTATCGCTGTTAATAGAATTGATATTTAACGAAAAGTATACTGATCAATTGCACACTTTTTTTGTGCTGAAGTAAGTAGATGCCGGTAGATAGTAGACAACGCGCCAAAAAGCATTAGAAATAGGATAAGTTCCCTGTAGATTAGCTTGTAAAGTGAACCTTTCCGCATAAATAAGAGTTTGGTGAATCCACATCTTGTGGAATTAGCGATTTGAGACTGGTACGAGACCGTCATTTTTGTTCATTCGGTAATTGTCAGTTTCGTAATGAAAGTTCAATTCAAAACAAAGTAACTTTGCCGTAAGAATAATAATTTCCTCCTTTTCATTGTTATTGTAAGCTTCGCCTTAAGTAACCTGATAACAACGATTCGTTGAATTACAATTTTTCTAAGTTTAATCGAAGAAGTGACTTAAAGCTTGGTATCAATTTGTACCTGAAGCTTAGTGGAATGAAAATGTGGTAGAATAAAGCATTGTCTCGGTTTAATATAAAAGGTTCACCGTGTCAGCTATCCACAATGTTTTGTCCAACACAGAGTTCACTATTTGTAAGCCCATTGTATATACCTGTGAACAAATAGGTAAATAAGATTAATTTTTTTTAAATTTCTCAAGATTTTGTCAGATGTTACGATACATTTAAAAGTTCGTATTATATGTCTACTTGTGGAAAACATAGAGGAATGACATAGTTGTTACGTCGCGAAGAGAACGTCATTATTCAGACAAGAATCGTCGTCTGGTGATGTTGGCTGTAGAGTTTTTCGGTCTACGCACCGTAAATAATGCCGAGTTGTTTGGGAGTTCCGCCAAAATGCACCGAAATAGTTAAATATAACTTTGGATATTGGAATAACTACCGCTTGTCTAAACATACAATTCGCGCGAGGCTCCTGAATATACAATTGAAACGACCGACTAAGCGTTAATTACCGATGCGAATTTATACATATACGATACGACTTCTAAATATGTTTAAGAGAATAAGTATTTAGTAGGAATTTTAATGAATCAAAATTCGAAATGATTTGTTTAGAATAATGGGGAGGAAGATGAACGAAATGTTAAAATTTAAAAATCAATTGTTCAGTCACAGTTTCAATCGTCTGATTCTATTTGTGAGTAAATGTTATAGACAAAGTAACATTTTGCCTGCGAGTGTCGCAAACGTACATACATATAGGATATGACCCGTTTGCGTACCGTCATTATTCTGTCTAACAGATTGTCTGACGGACACAGGATGCTCCTCGAGGGAACAGTCTAAAAATATGTTGGACAGAAGCATGCGACATTGGCCGAACTTCGAAATGCTTCCGTTCAGATTTCGATGTAATGGCACAGCTTGAGTCAGTTTGAACTAAATCAAAGCGGTTTGTTCTTTGTAGCAACCTATTTAAGAGTCTATAAAAGAAAATGTAACTTTCGAATCGTACACAGCAGAATGCAACAAGACGTCCATTTTGTTTTTTTACAGTGGAAGATTAATGAAAAGCACGGTGTATAAAGTAACCAAGCAGTCTGGAACTGTAGATTTGTATAAAAGTTGAATGAAATTCTTTGATATCGAGTTTCGAAAAGTTATTTTTGTGATCACTTTGAGTAGCGTTTTCAAAAGTGGGAGGGGTTCTTACATTACAAAGGAGGCGCGAAAGAAAGTTTGTAACGTAGAAAGATGTGGATAATTTAAACATTTTCTCTTATTTTAGGAGGGCACCTTCTAAACGTGTCGTTACCATTGTTATATTAATTATTATATTATGCGGATACGATGTAACTTTGACGATGAGATTTTTAGTAATGGAACGAAGGAAATAATAATTAAAATTTTCGATTTGGTGCTTAATAATATCACATTTTGCCTCGATCGATTGGTCTGTAATGATATAATAAAAATTTTTCACACACATCTTCTTACAATTTTTTTCGTTGTTAAATGTTGATCACAGACTATACGCCGTGTATGGAGGGTTGTTGATAATTATGCGTGTTAATCATGCTCGCAAAACGTCCATAGACGTTCACCGCACGCGTTATGTTCATTCACTAACCGCTCGAAAGTTCGAGACCGTTGCACTCGAAGGATTAAATTGTTGGTTTCCAATTAATTACAATGTGCGCAATATAATCGATGCGTTAACACACGATGCTTTTGTCACGATTGTATTATAGTTAAAAATTAATACGTATACTGCCGCATCACTGTCCCTGTGAATTACTGTAAATATTTACTGTAAACATTTTGTTGTGCGTGAGCGCAGATATTGACACGAAGCTCGTTAGCAGCAAACTGCTTCGCTAAGAAGATCCGCATCGTCATTGCGAATGTTAACATTGAAGCTGGTCAATTCTGATCTGATGGCAGATACCCAAATCTAAAAGGGTTCGAATGTCAAGCTCGTATCAGCAGACACTGTAAATCCACACCTGTCTTGCTGGAATTTGTTCCAATTCAATGTCCTTCGGTTTGCATGAAAAATTAATTGTTTTTAGTTAGACTATGTTATTTTAGTATTGGCGAACGGTTGAAATTCTGTATAAAAAAAAAATGTAACCGACATAGATGTATTTTGCGATACACCAAATTTTTTTAGCAATTACAATTAAATATTCTTTTTATTTTTAAGTATGCAAATATCTATGTGCACAGACGAGATATAGAATAAACATTGGGGGTTCGTGAGCCCCCTTACTATTTCTGTGTCATTTCCAACGTTATCGGTTCTCATTGGAATTCGAAGTTAGCGCCTCTAGTGGTTGGAATTAAGACTAAATATTGCCACATTTAGTTTATTTTATAGCTGATAGCGTTTTATTAGAAGAGTTATTTTATATCTATTATGTGTAATATTTTACTATACAAATTTACAAATATTCACAGTCGTTGAGAATGTTTCTGCTGATGTTACCGACCCCAATGATCGGGTAAAATATGATTCTCGGAGCCATTGCCTTTAAACACAGAGTGTGCTGTAATACTATTGACTTTTTACGAGATCAGTATTTCGATTAGTTAGAACACAACCTCGTGTTCAATCGGCGGTGTAAACAACACTTAATAAGTCATTAAATTATTGCTTATAAGAGATATATTTATTCCAAAACGTGTGATTTAGAATCAGTTAGTGCTACCAAATGGAAAATGTCGACAGCTTTGAGATATTCCAACGTTACAATCGATTATCGTTACAATGAATAAATTTTAATAAAACACGTATCATATTTCTTTTTGACAATTATTAAATAATCAGCTAGTGAATTAAGCTAACCTTGACTATCGTTTTATGTACCCAGAAAGTAAAAGAATAAAATTTATTCGTTTTGTTAAAAGAATAGAAAAATTCGTCGATCGATAATCGAATGGGAACGTTCGTCGTCTCACGTACGCACTCTATGGCTAAAAAATGTAACTTTGTGCATCGTAATTTCGTATAATCGTAAAAGTGAATAATGTGAACGAGTTTTCATTCATCAGTATGGTTCTACAGTCAAGGTATTTACGTTGTTCTAGTACATACCGCTTATCCTCGTTCTTTTTTTTTGTATCCGCGGTTTCTAGTTGTGGCATCCGTCGTTTCGCGAATTAACGTAGTTTCGAAAACGAGGCTCAACCTTCCTTTTCGAAATACAAGCTTCGGGAAACATCGGGAGCGCCCCCACTCTCCAGCCTATTTCGCGAACGTTACTCGGTACAGCGAGCGGTCGCCATTACTATTGTAAAAATTGGCGGGGTAAGACGTGTCTGATCGTGTCCAGACCTGTCGCCGTTTCGCGACCGAGGTGTGTATTTCTAACGCTCTATTTCCTCATTATTATGACTCGCGTTTACTTTCTGACGATCCTTTTGTTTAAAATTAATATATTTTTGCGTAAAATTGAGCGGGAATTATGGATAAAAGTAAATTGTATTTCGTACGTCTCCTTCGATATCCAACCGGCGTCGATTCATAATATCTCTGTAAACGAAATTATGTATCTCGTAAATATTATTTCGTGTTCCATAATTGCTTAATTCTTATCAGACATGATTAGTGTAATGCATTTGACTGTAATTTCTATTATATTTCTGTTACAGTTTCTGATCGGAATTCGAAGTGGAAGGAATTCATTTTGAAATAGAAGCTTCGGCAATCATCGGATTCCTCCGTATTAATTCGCGAGCGATGCTGGGTACGGCGATTGGCCGCCATTTCTATTGTAGAAATCGGTGTGACGAGACGTGTTCGAACCTGCTCCGACACGTCAAGACGTGACGACTTCTCGCGAACAAGAAGGTACGTATTTCATCATTAATATTGCTCGCGTTTACTCTCTAACGGTGCATTTGTTTAAAATTAATATATTTTTGCGTAAAATTGAGCGGGAATTGTGGATAAAAGTAAATCGTATTTCGCACGCTTTCTTCGATATTTAATCGGTGTCGATTCATATCTCTCGAAACAAAATAACGTATCTTGCAGACATTATTTCAAGTTGAATTATTGTTTAATTGTCGTTAGACATGTTTACTGTAATGCATTTGACTGTAATTCCTATTTTATTTCTGTTAGTTTCTGATCGGAATTCGAAGTTGAAGGAATTCATTTTGAAATAGAAGCTTCGGCAATCATCGGATTCCTCCGTATTAATTCGCGAACGATGCTGGGTACGGCGATTGGCCGCCATTTCTATTGTAGAAATCGGTGCGGCGAGACGTGTTCGAACCTGCTCCGACACGTCAAGACGTGACGACTTCTCGCGAACAAGAAGGTACGTATTTCATCATTAATATTGCTCGCGTTTACTCTCTAACGGTGCATTTGTTTAAAATTAATATATTTTTGCGTAAAATTGAGCGGGAATTGTGGATAAAAGTAAATCGTATTTCGTACGCTTTCTTCGATGTTTAATCGGTGTCGATTCATATCTCTCGAAACAAAATAACGTATCTTACAGACATTATTTCAAGTTGAATTATTGTTTAATTGTCGTTAGACATGTTTACTGTGATGCATTTGACTACAATTTGTATTTTATTTCTGTTAGACTCTGGTTGGAATTCAAATACGAGGCACGGTACCGGCAACCGGAATGGCCGCCATTACACTTGAAAATATTCAAATGGTGTCATTTTCAAACGGTTCAGTAAGGATTGGTAAAATTTATATATATTTTATTATTTTTATCGTTTTATCGATTTATTATTTGTCGAAAGTGTGAGATATCAGTGCTGAGATTGAATAATTGAGTTTAAATAATAAACAATCTTTTAAATTACTTTATAATCGATTTCGATTATGTGGCAAATTAAATAGGAATTAATTTGCTTATTTTATTGCATTTTGATCGCGATTATATATTTCTGGGTGACAAATATTTACTATTTTTTCCAAATTTATCATTATGAATTGTTCCAATTGTTATTTACGTACAATTTTCTATGCAAGTTGAGTAAAACATAGAAATTGCGTAATTATTATGTGCTATTCAGGCACAATTAAATACCAAACTTTAATTTTTGTACGTTTCAGAACGTTTATAAAAATCGAAATATATATTAAAATTCAATTCAGTTAATACCATTACACTTACGACTCTAATAAATAAAAGCTGATATATAATATTTTTAAATCCAACAATTATTTTATAATTGATTTCATTAATAATATTTTAACATTTATAATTGTTGAGAAAATTTAAGTTTTACATTTCTGATGTAATTCAATGTGAACAGCAGTATTTCCATTGATTGTTTGTAACTGAAGAACGAAAAAATATTGAGAGAGCACAGGTGTGCTTCTTGAGTTTTCCTTGTGTCCTTCCTTCTTATCTTTCCAGGAAATTTTGTTGGCCGCGCGCAATGCGGCCGGTACCTTCAGTGTTTGTGCGTAGTAACAGATGTTTTTCAGGGCAAAGTGACCCCCAATAGGTTGTCGTACATATCTCAGGGAAACGCGAGAATAGAATCAGTGTTTCTTACGCTATTCTAAAGTATTTCCAGAGTATCGTGGCTCTTCTTGTATTTTGAATCGCGAAAATAGAGTCATTTGTTCGCCGATTTCAATCTTCGGTCGCGATAATGTAATTTAATATCTAATAAACTTGATTATTTTTTTAAATTTGAAATTAAAATTCTTCGTTACCGGGATTAGAGTCAGTTCATCACTGAAGAGGATTATTTGGCGGGGCTCCACGAGCAAACAATGTAAGTATAAATATATACTTTGAAATTTTTAATTAAAAATTTCTATAGTTTTAACAATAGATTCAAATTGTTTTCTTACAGTTTTCTTACAGTCTCTGAAAAGCAGCAGCAGTGCCTGGGGGGTATCCGGCGGTGGACCACGAGCGAACAACGTAAGTATAAATTTATATTTTGAAATTTTTAATTAAAAATCTCTATAACTTTAACAATAGATTATAATTGCTTTCTTATTCTTTATAGCAGGACCATGCAGAGGGCTTTGATGACTTCCACTGGGCAGCAGCAGCATCATCATGCAGTCATCCCAGAGGTACAAGATCATCATTGGTGAGTCGCATGTTATTTGTGTTCCTCTGGTCCCCAACCATGTTGTAGGATGAAAGATCCGAATCAACACGGGTGACCAGTTGTATACTTGGTATTTTTGACGAGTTAAGTGACCGCGGGTATGAAAAATACCCGTGAGCAGTAACATCAATTGTTATATTTTTTTAGTACAGGCTAGGATCTTCTTGCACGTTTTTTAATGTTACCAATAAATATTACACAATATGATTATTATACAATTTTGATAAAATATATGAGATATTTTTATTAACTTTATATGAATTATATAATTCAGTAGAATATGAATTAATATAATGTGAAAATATTATATTAATCATATGATCGAGTAGAATATCTTACAACATTAATATAATTATTAAATATTCGTTTCATTAATTAATACATCATATGATGTATTTTATGTGCAAGAAGGCGTTTCGCGACTGGTCGATTTTCAACTCAAAGGAACAAGCATATTAGTTTCATCTTTTAAAAAAGTTACTTTGACGAGAGAATCGACCAAGGATAATTGAATATTTTGAATAATAATTTAATAAATTTATTTCAATTTGCAAAGTAAATTATTTTGTCATGAAATTTTTATTAAAGTCTTTCATTTTAAACAATTAAATTTCAGTTACAAATTTTTCTTGAATAATAATATTTTTCAATATTAACGTACTCTGTTGTTGATATATTACATGTAACAAGTCGAGTCATTTTAACTGAGAATAGATACCGTTTAGTTAATTATTAATAACCAGTTCTTCTAGTCAGGATTTTCAGGATAATTTTCCGTGTTCGTTGCCTAAGCTGATGCACATGCCCAGGTGTTATTTGCATGAGCGAAGGCAACGGGGCACGATGACTTTATTTATAATTTATAATAATATTGGCGACTGACATTGGTTAGCGAATCGTGCGCGACGTACTGTCCACATGTGTGTGCTGTGGTTAGGTTGTGGAAGTGCGTCGTTTAAACAATTCACTACAATTCTCTAGATTTCTATTAACTGCAACATTCAATTTTTACTTACCAATTTATCAAATTAATTATCGATTTTGCTATTTATGTATTCTTTTCCATACACGATAATTCTAGTAATTCGTACTAGAATAAAAAATACAATATACTTGATGAATGACTTTGTATTATATTAAATTATATAAAGATTTTATATTATATTAAAATGTTATCTATAATATAAATACGCAATGGTCGCTAGCCTTTGTCAGACGATTCCAGAATCTGGTATGTACATTTAGAGTATGAATGAGTCAGTTGTGTCCGGGTGTCGGAGGAACCCCGGGGAGTCCTCTCTAGTTTAGGTCGCGCCCGGACATTGTGAATGAGAACCGTGGAGTGTTTGTTTGAGAGACTGAGTTTTGCAATTTTTTAAATATAGGGTTAGGTAGGTAGGTAACTTATTCTCTGGTGTGTGTGTTTAAACCTAAGTAGGTAGGGTCAGGGCAGGACTGTCCACATTAGTAATTCGGGTAGGCGCGTTTTCGCGTGGCAGTCCTGTTCCTGTAGTTACGATTTCGAGAGTAGAAATCTTGCTGATTCAAACGGTGTATGCTGTTTGTTTCGGCTTTATTTTCGACTCCTCGAATCGCGCGACTCTTAAAGTCGCTCTCTCGCGCTCGCGGTCGTGATTAGGTCCCTTTCGAAACGCTCGTCCCGCTCGAGATGACCACGTTGCTCTTTCAACAATTCGTATATTGTTGGAAGACTACGTATTGCACGAAATCTCGAGCTCAGTCTTAAGTAAGTTTCAGGCTTCGGCAGGACCGCCGAAGAAAGAAAAGGCTCTCAATGAGCTGAAGAGGCCCTGACAAACTGTCTCAAGAGTGGGCTGCAACGAATGGCTTTTCATCTTCATCTTTGGATGAGGATGGAAAGTCATTACTGTTACTACTGTGTCACTTAACTCGTCTGTAGTTGTAGTTAGTTTATTTTTCTGGCTGGCTCACGTATGCATGTACCTGATGGTACATGATTGCACCATACATGCCAGCCATCCCTCCCCATAACTCGCTATTATGATATACATAGAGTTGCGAATATGCAATAATCGTGTTTGCTTGTAGAGTTGCGAATCACTGTTTTTCGCGTTTCCTTTTCAGGGTAGTGTTGCGCCTTGGCACGATACGCGATTGGTTTTTTGCAAACTTAGGTACCGAATGTTTGCTTAAAAATAGCGTTGCGAATTATTGATAAACGTGATTGCTCGTAGAATTGCGAAATACTATTTTTCGCGTTTGCTTTTCAGGGTAGTGTTGCGAACAATCACGATTCGCGTTGCTTTTTTACTCTTTTATATGTATATATAATAATGGATGTCAACCGCGTTTGTAATTTTCACGTTATAAATTAGCGTTGCGATCTTGATTAATCGTGCGATTTTTTATTTAGCGTTGCGATATTTTCAATGCCCAAATTCTACCCCAATTGTAGTACTAGTAGTAGTTAGTTTATTTTGTGGCCAGTACATGTCTATGTACATGTACCAATAGCCCCTGATTAAAGTTAGAGTTGCAAATAATATACAATGTTCGCGTTTGCTCGTAGAGTTGCGAACAAATATTTATCGCGTTGATATATTAGTGCTGCGAATAAATACGATTCGTGATTGTCTTTATGCAAACCTAGGAACCGGACGTTTGCTTTAAAAATAGCGTTGCGAATTTTTAGTAAACGCGATTGCGAATTAGAGTTGCGAATTACTATTTTTCGCGTTTGCTTTTCAGGGTAGTGTTGCGAATAATTACCATTCGCGGGTTGCTTTTATTCTTACAAGTCGCGTTTGGAATTTTTTTTATTATAAATTAGCGTTGCGATTGTTGATTTATCGCGTTGTTGCCCCGTAGTGTTGCGATATTTAAAACGTCTAACTTCATCCCCATATGTGCCACTCTATTGTAGTTTGAAGTAGCTTGATGTAGTTAGTTTCTTTGTACATTTTTATTTATTGTCTGATTTATGTTTCAGGGAAACATCGTGGGATTAATAAAGACACCAAGAAGAAATATTTTTTCATATTTATTTGTTTTATATGAGCTATATATTTTATTGGATATGAATTTTTGTTTCAGGAAAACATCGTGAGAGTGACGAAGACACCAAGAAGAAAATATCTTGTCGTATTTCTTTGTTTCATGTCGGTTATAATTTATTGTATATTAGTGTATGTTTTAGAAAAACATCGTGGGATTGATGAAGCCACCAAGAAGAAAATATGTCCTCATATTTCTTCATGTTTCTACAGATTGCGTTAGAATATAAGTACAAATGTATATAGATTATAAGATAAAAAAGCGTTCTCCTGCCGTTTATTAAATATTACCGAAACGTGTGCGTAAATTTAAGTGGGAATGATTAATATTAAGATACATATTAGTATTCTAATATGCAAAGTCCATACGTGCAGTTGCACATTTCTGGTTGGATCTTCAGGATCCTTTCTTCGTTTTGTACGAGTGTCTTGTTAGGCACTGTCGTAATCCAAGTATTTATTTAAGAAGGAACAATTAATAATAAAGTACATATTGATAATTTAGTAATCGGGATTCATACGTGCATTTGCACATTCCAATTTCGTTTCTAGAAAACATGTGGTGGATTATTTCACATGTATCAACTGTTTTTTCGACACTCCGCGGTGAGACACGAACCGTGGCAGCTCGCGCTTACAAGGGTCGTAACTCCTTGACTCCGTTTGTACGACACCGCGTTGTTATCGTCCCCTACCACGTATTACCGAGGAAAGGATGTTGGAAAATGAAATTGAGAGAATTAACCATTAACTATTTAATTGACTTGCTTAGGATTTGTGTGTGTGAAAGTTAAACAGTGATGTACGGTGAATGTTTCGATGTGACTTGGATAGGCGCTCTAAGATGTCTGTCTTCTCGTCTTCTGTCCCGACGCGACGTAGCCTTTTTTTTGAATTTGGAAAATTAGGGGATGATTTTCGGCTTCTAATTGGTGCCTCCTTCCAGCCAATTGAATGACAGGTCTCCGGGCACTCACCCATTCCGTGCGCTCGAAACGCAGTCCGTGCGGAGTGGGTAGTGTCCACGTGGTTCTTTTGGAGGAGGTGAAGAGGCTTTTCGCATCAGGGAAAACTCCGTTGGGCTTGGGGCCCGAGACGTGACCCAAACAATGGCCATTAGATTCGGCCTCGGGCCACTTCGGCAGTTTATTTTTACGGTCCCTGCTGTTAGCCATCGAGGACGAGAGAATGTTAAGGGCTGCAATTTCGATGACAAAAGTGAAGAAACGAACTTTAAAACTGAGGAAAATTATGACATGACCGAATGCTACGGTTTATGAGTCGCGACGGTTCCGCGACGAAACATCAACATTTTGTTAGGTTTTTGATCTCTTCATCGGTCAGAGTTCGTGCATGCAGTTGCACATTTCAATTTCGTTTTTAGAAAACATGTGTATCATCTCACATATATTGACATTTTGTTAGGTTCTTCATCTCTTGATTGGGCAGTTCTTTTAAGAACTCTCCTTTTCTAGCTCGTTTTTAACTTTTCGATAGCTTCTCCCTTAGATAGGTATTCGAATTTCTCGCCAAAGGAAGGGTGGTTGGGGCGAGGCTAGGGTGGGTCTCCAGTCGCAGCAACCTCCACGTGGTGAGACCCGGGTCATATTATTTACTATGTAATTAATATAATTATTAATTACATAGCAAATAAAATGAGCTAATGGCTGCGTTCTTCTTATAGTTCCACATACCTTCTTCGTCCTGGTGTGCGGTCTAATAACACTGATTTCGAATCGCAAATACGTTTTTGCCGAGTTAGTTTTTAAATAAATTATATATTACAATTTAAAATAAAAAATAGAGGATTTGCGGTGTATTTATCAATGAGATCCTTACGTATTTTAATAATTTTGAAATCTTTAAATAATCTCAATCGATTGGTTATTCCAATGAAATTAATCGATTAATGTCCAATGATGGACCCTACAGCTTTAATTCCGTTAAAAAATAATAAAATTTATGTAATTTTATTTTCTGTCTCACTTCCTCTTGTGTTAATTTCTGAATCTGTTGATAACGTTGCGAGTGACACGAAAATGGTAATGGGGTCCCGGGACCCCAGAAACTCGGGCCGAAAAATTACATTAGGTGAAAGATCTATTCATATACCTCGTCTGTGATACTA